>NW_006399935.1:1295151-1315195 GCF_000299155.1 Elephantulus edwardii
GGGGCGCATGGCCTGTACTCACCCCCTTGTCGATGGTGTGCGTCTGACACAGCGTGCCCTCGGCGGCCGGGATGCTGTTGGTGACGCACCGGTTGCTCTTGCTCAGACACCACAGCTCGCTGCAGACCTCCTGCGGGCCCAAGCGCCCGCTCAGGCTCGCCCTCCCTGCCCCCGCCCTCAGGCAGTCCACCTTGCCTGGGAGGACCCAGGCGTCCTGCTCAGTGCTGGCCTGGCACAGGGCCCCAGTGGTCCTTGCCTGGGTCTCCTCTGGCCCCCTTTTTTTGGTCATGGCTGCAGACCCATCCTCCATCAGTAAACTGAGCTTATGAGACACTTAACAGGTGTCAAAATCCTTCCTACCATGAGAAAACCAAGGCTCACACAGGTCAAGTCCCTGCCACTATCATCTGTCCTATGACTACCCTACAGTTCGGTCCTTGACAGCTTCCAAATTTCCAAAGGAACTCCGAGACTAGTTATCATTCTGAAACATCAGGCCTTGCTCACAGGCTCCATTTCTGCTCTCTTCAGGCAGGAGGGGCTCTCAAGATTCCTCTGGCTCAACCCTTCAAGTATGAAATAAACTGGGGGTTCTGAAGAGGAGACTAAACCATATGAGATGTTCTTCCTCCACCGGAAAACCAGCTTGCTGTTTCTCTTTAAATTCTAACTGGGCCAACCAAGTCCCATCACCAGATACGATGTGTTCAGGAGACTAAAACCATATGAGATGTTCTTCCTCCACCGGAAAACCAGCTTGCTGTTTCTCTTTAAATGCTAACTGGGCCAACCAAGTCCCATCACCAGATACGATGTGTTCAGCTATGGCCATTTTCTCAGGTCCTTTGGCTTAAACACGGCCCACCTCAAAAGGGTCTTCCTCTGAGGAGAGCTACCAGTGCGTTTTATAAACACCCATATTCTTCTCTCTGAACTTACTCCCTCCAAGTTTTGATAACTTGAGATTGGCTCACCAACAGCTACAAGAAAGGTTATGCCTGTAGATGAAGTCAGTCTGGAATTGTTTCCTCCACATCTACTCGGGCATCTCCGACTCACTCCCCAAAAGGAGACTACTTCTTAGCTTAAAATGCAGCCTGGCTTCTTTACTTCATTTAACCTATGTTTCCCTGGCCATTTCTAAATGTGCAGCTTCGAGCCCCCTTTTGACATTTTTGAAAGAAAATGGGTCTCTCCCAGCTCCGCTTTAGGTCTAATCTCCTTGAAAAGATGCCATGCACATCTCAGTGAGCCCCAGATGCTCTAGGAGATCTCATCTCAGCCACAGACTTGCAATACAATCCACCTCTCTGGACTTCAGGGTCCTCAGCTATTGAATGGTCACTCTCATGCCTACTTTCCTATACTACAAAGCTCTGAGGTCCCGATGGCAGGGTAAATACAGCAGGGTTTGAGCAAAATTCCCTGTTTTGGTTAGTAATGGCCACGGTTACCTCTGTCTCAGGTGCTAGGTCCTGCTGTTTATATAAATATTAACATGTACATAGAAGAGCAATGGTGTCTCTTAGGAGACTAAGGTGCGTCTGATACAGGCCATGGTCTTTGCAATCACTTGTTATGCATCAGAGAGCTGGACAATGACTAAGGAGGATAGAAGGAGAATTGATGCCTTTGAGCTGTGGTGCTGGAGAAGAGTATTGAGAATACCATGGACTGCTAGGAAAACAAACAGATTCATCCTGGAAAGGGTTAAACCAGGCTGTTCCTTGGAGGCAAGGATTCTAAGGCTCCGTCTAACATACTCTGGACATGTTGTCAGGACAGACAGGTCCTTGGAGAAGGACATCATGCTTGGGAGGGTGGAGGGACAGCGCAGAAGGGGAAGGCCCTCTATGAGGTGTATTGATTCAGTGACTGGGGTAATCGGGATGGGTGTGTAGGATACGGTGCGATTGGCACAGGACAGAGCAGAGTTTAGGGCTGTTGTACATAGGTTTGCTATGAGTCACAAGCGACTCGATGGCACATAACAACAACAACAACATAGCAAAGGGAGCTCTGGTGGCCTCGTGGTGAGACACTGTTCTGCCATCTCAGAGGCACGTGGTTAGAATCCACCAGTTACTCCTCAGGAGAAAGAGGGGTGATGTCCTCTTGTGAGATTAAACTGCCTCTGAAAACCCACTGGAGGGTCAGCTGTGGGTCAGTTCTGACTCAATGGTACAAAACAACAACATACAGCAAATAACCTCCCTAATTCAACTTAACTCACATTCACTGAACAGGAACCGACTCACAGCCAACCCCTAAGTGGGTTTTCGGAGGCTGTAAACTTCACAGAAGGCAGCTGTCCATCTTTCCCCCACGGAGCAGCTGGTGGACTTGAACCACCTAACTTTGGGATGGGAGCCTGACTCCTTACCACACTAGGCCACTAGACTTCAATTCAATGTTCACGTTCTGACAGGTTTCCTCTACCTTGCTTTTGAAATTTGGGGTCACAGAGACATCTGAGTTAAAAGTCCAACTCTACCGTATTCTTGGATTATGATTCTTGGACAAGTAAACTTCCCTAGTCCTCAGTTCCTTTATCTGTAACATGGGGATAAGGGGACTGTCTGGGCTTCAAATGAGATGACCCAGAAAACATGCTTAGCACGTAGTGAATGAATACTCAGTAAATGAAATGTTGTTAGGATACCCAGGACACAGCAGACCCTCAGGGGAGCTTTGAAAGGCTTTAGAAATTCACTGGAGAGCCCAGAAATTACCAGCCTAGCTAGGGAGGAGGCGTAAGGGTGGTATGGTAACAGAAATTATTTCAGAACTTGCTTCTTTGTCAAACACTAGCGGCTGTTCAGTGTTGGTGAATAAAGTGGGGAGGAAAAAAAAAGAAACTAATTGCTGTTGAGACAGATCTGACTCATAGCTGACCCTCCACTGAGTTTTCAAGGCTGTAAACAAGAAAATGAAGTGAGGGCATTTTAACAGTCTGCTGCTGGCTTTGAGTTGTTATGGTATTAGCTTGACTCTTTGAGTCTTGAGGGTGTGGAGGGCTGGAGCTGGAGCTGGAGCTGGCACGCTGGGAGCTGGGGAGTGTTTTCAGGGACTTGAAGGGCAGACTCCAGCTGAGGAGTGGCCCCTGAAGGCAGGACGCCGGCACGTCTTGAACTTCCTGGGGTCATTCTCTATGCATGGATAGGGCTTTGGGAGCTGAGTCTGAGCCTCAGGAGAAAGGGGGGAACAGTCAGGAGGCTCAGAGTTTGTCTGGCCAAGGGCAGGGGCCAGGAGGGCAAATAGGGATTTGGGGAGTGAAGACAGGGTGTCCCTGGAAGACTCAGTCCAGTGCTTTGCCAAGTGGAGATGGAGAAGACAGCTTGTCCTTGGTGAAGGCATCACCACCATGTCTGGCCACCTTTCTCCTTAGGGGTTATGAGACTTTGGTCCTCTGCAGCCCACAGGTGGCCTGAGGCACTGGGCAGGGAGTAGCTTTCTAGAGGATTTCCCTGGCCCAGTTCCCAGGTCTGGAGGGGTCTGGAGAACCAGCAGTCTCTCTAGAAACCTCTCTTATTCTTGAAGACTGTCCACTGTGGCATCTGAGCACCTCTGACCTCCCGGCCCCCCAAGGCTCACCCCCACCCTGGTGGCCATGCCCTCTTCCCTCCCAGGAAGGAAAGCAGGAAGGCTCTCTCTACCCCGTATTTACACTGACGCGATTTGACTCCATGCTGGAAGCGGCACTGTTCATCCGCATCGTAGGCCTGGCCAGGCGCCACCGTCGGGTACACGAAGTCCTGCCTGGGAGGCCTGTTGTTAAGGCACAGCCCCAGGCCTGAGCTGTCGCAAAACAAAGGTGGCTGTCACTCTGGGAGGCTGCAAACGGCCCCAGGGAACAGCAGCCCACCCATCTCTCTCTAGGTGACAACCCTTCCCAGAGGCCAGCTCTGATTTCCAGCAGCCAACCCCCTAATGTGAGGGTGACCCCTTTGGCAGGCCGTCGGCTATGTCCTCACTCCAGGAAGCTGGTGATGTAATCGCGGCTGCAGGACGACCACACGAAGGGGTTGGTCTTCATGGTAATGTGGGCAGCCATGAGCTTAGCTGGGTCCTGGCCACGGGCACCACAGCTGTTCCCCACACCATCGTGGTTCATGCCGAACCTGCAGAGGGGGGCATCGGCTCTGCTGGGTGTCCCCGAGCCCTTCCATCCCTCCCCGTCTCATGTCCCCGGCCTCACGTGTGTCCGATCTCGTGAGCGATGGTGAACGCAGTGGCCAGGCCGATGTCTTCGTTGATGCTGCAACTCCTCTCGCGTTCACACATCCCGCCCACGGGAGCCAGGCCTGGGAAATGGGCACGTGGGGGTGGGGCTGAGGACACAGGGCTGGGCTGACCACCACCGTCCACCCTACCAGCTGTCCAGGGTCCCCCACCCACTGCCTTCACAAGGGCCTCTACTCAACAGGGCTTGAGTACCTAGCGTGCCACACGGTTTATTCTTGTAGATGCAGATGTCATAGCTGCAAAAGGAGAGGGGGTAGTGAGGGGACAGGCTGCCCTCTGGGGCTCCATGGGTCCCCCCCTGCCTGTCTCTGGGGGCTGAGCTCTTCATGGACTGTCTCATGCACTGTCCCCAGATGACCTTAAGGGGTGCTGCATGTGTGTGACCAAATGAATAAATGAAATGGGGAATGGGCACATCAGTTCCCAAACCTATCCACAACCCTAACCCTGAAAGTAGTCCAAGGTCAAAGCCTAGGCTTAGCTCAATCTCTAAGCCTAATTTTATCATTAACCTGAGAACCAGGCTAAGCGCAGAGTTAATCCAAATTTTAACCCCGTCTCTAAAACTAACCAGCCCTACACCACGTTTCCACGTTTCCGGCAGCCGCTTCCCCTCCCTGGCTTCCCCAGGCCCTCCCATGATCCCACGGTGGACCCCGGTGGAGCCCCAGCCCTCACCGCGTGATGAGCACTGCTGTGTCGTGATTTGCCACACCATTCTCTGGGATGGCATTGCCGTGGCCATTGCGGTTCACGATGGACTTCTGCCACTTACAGAAGCTGTCCAGGGACTTCCCAGCGTGGTGGGTGATCTCCAGGGTAGGCTGGGAAGGGGCAGAGTGAGACGTATGGGCACCAAGTCACCCCGCGGAGGGGCAGGCAGTGCTGGTGTGGACGGGGAGGGACACGGCACCCGCACCTGGTCCTCTGTCAGCAGGATGAGACGTGTGACAAGGATATTAACGTTGTTTCCCAGACTCGAGTCCTGGAAAAGTTTGGCAACCTGACCTCCAAGAAACAAGAGAGACCGAGTCTTAAGAGGAGCCCAGTGTGGAAAAAACCCTAATGCACCAAAGCACCCGCAGGGCTTGTTTTAATCAGGTGCCTCCCATGTGTCTGTCTCAGGCTGTTACGTACGTGTATCTGCACAAGCAGATACTATCACTATCCTCGTTTTATAGAGGAGGAAACTGATGCAAAGGTCAAGTCATACCCTGCTAGGTGTCAAAAGTGGGATCCTATTCTGGATATGCTATTTGTAAAACCTTGGTCACTTCCCAGAACCTTTATTTCCAACTCAGCTCCGCTCCGTCTATCTGTCCACCTGTCTTGTACCAGGCTGCCTACCCTCCACCGTCTGCCGCCTCTTGTCTTGCCCAGTGGAGGCCATATGGATGTGCTAACACGGCCTCATGCTACAGCTTCCGAAAGGTACTAACTTGAGAGAGAACTAACGCAGTGTCTCAAGGACAAATACAGCACAGGACCATTATTGTAAAAACAGAAGGTAACTAGGTGAGCTCTGGTGGCCCAGTGGCAAGAAGCTGCACTACAATCCCAGGAGTGAGCAGTTCGAATCCACCAGATGCTCTGCTGGAGAAGGAGAGACAGTCTCCTGTACCAGTCAGATCCAATTTGAAGGTACACACATACAAAAAATAATAAAAAAATTTTAATAAACAATAACAACAAATCAAACCCAGAAGGTAACCAGTAAAACGAGTATGAACATCCAATGAGGGAAGGGGGGGAACGGAGAGGGGATGGTGGACAGGAGGGGGAAAAAATCACAGGGTTGCACAATTTAGTGGGCAGTGGTGGTAGGTAAGGCAATAAATGGGAAAGATCTGGTGGGGATCTGGAAAGACAGGGTAATGACGCGCATGGTTTAATGGTGACTGATTTTATTAAACATAATGAATGAGAATGACTGTATGAAACAATGTGAATGAAGGACAGCGTGAAATACAATGTATACAAACTCTGTGTGTAAACCAAAGTAAAATTTTTTAAAAAAGGAAAAAGAAGGCAAGCTCTGGTGGCCTAGTGGCAAGAAGGTGTACTGCAATCCTAGAGATGCATGGTTCAAATCCACCAGATGCTCTGTTGGAGAAGGAGGAACAATCTCCTCCTGTACCAGTCAGATCTGACTTGATGGTACACACACACAAAAAATAATAAAATAAAAAAAAATGATAATAATAAAATAAAATTTAAAAAATTTAAAAAAAAAGGAAAAAGAGGTACTAACTTGAGCATCACCTCTGGAAGGTGGACCTATGGGGCTGGGGTCAGAAGGTTCTGGAGACAGTAGTGAGAGAGAAGGAGAAAATGACTGAGGATGTGGGTGAGACAGAGATGACGGGGAGCCAGAGGCCAGGCTGTGCAGAAGCCCCAGGCCATTGTTACTCTTTGGGGAAAGCAACTCAATCAAGTTCATTACCACCAAGGTGATTCTGATTCACAGTTAACCCTCTACTGGGGTTACAAGGCAATGAATGGCTCCTCATAGGAGCTGGCCCTCCCTCTCTCCAGAGCCGCTGCTGGATTAGAACCACTGACCTTTTGGTTAGCAATGCAACACACAATACATTATGCCACCACAGCTCCTTCCTAGAAGGAAGCCTCATAAAAGCCCTGGTGAGAGGCTTTAGGAAACACTGAAAACCCAGGAGGAAGAATGGAGTGGTACCAGATTTTATGTTGGCACACTGCTGTCCATCTACTAAACTTTGTTTTCCCATATGCTGCAGTCGAACAAGAACACCCTTTATCACGATGGATCAAGTACTCTAGATGGCCTCACATCCAGCCTGACCCAGCGAGGTACCAGTGCGGCTGCAGAGTCCATCAAGACGCTCAGGGGGGTTTTAATGGTTGACTTTCAGAGCCTCAGGCCGTTCTCTCTAGTGCCTCTGGGTGTATCTGAACCTCCAACTCTCTGATTAGGAGCTGACTGCTTGACTATTTACACTACCTAGAGACTCAGCCATGGAGAACCCTGTGGAACAGAGGTCTACTTTCCCATGACTTACAACCAATAGGAATAGAAACCCCTCAAATTCATTGTTGTCGAGTTGGAACCGACTCCTAAGAGACCCTCCACATGGGAGGAGCCTGCCCGTCTTTCTCCTGTAGAGCCCTGGTGGGTTCAAACTGTCAGAAGTACCACTTCTGAGTTAGCAATGCAACTCCCATCCCACTAGGTCACCAGAGCTTTCCAGGACTTGCTAGCAATTGGCTTAGGGCTTTTTGTTTTGGTTTGTTTTGTTTTTGGTTTTTTTTGGTAAACCAAGGAAGAAAGGGGAAGTAAATTGCTCGTGGGTAGTCAGGTAAAATGGCCAAGGTTAGATCCGAACCCAGTGAGTCCGGCTTCAGCCTCTAACCTCCGAGCCCCTGAACTTGGCTACCACTCATTCAGTGCCAAGAGCCGCCCTCCACGCGGTCCCTTCCATTCTAGCGCTCTGGCTCAGGCTGGGGCTGGGGTCATGCCCCCTGCTGTGCCCCTGCCCAGCGAGGGGGAGGCACTTACAATGTTCATGATGGCCAGTACGTACTGCTCCACATCCCGGCGCCCGTGGTAGGCCACCATCATCTTGTCGGCCACCACCAGCGTCTCCACGTAACGCTCTCGGCCAACGGAGCGCTTCAGGCCTGGCTGGCCTCGCTCTGTCTCGTTCCCTGGGGGCCTGGCTGGTGGGGGCTTCAGGGTGCGTAGCCACCACGGTCTCCCCTTCCACGGCTTCTCGTCTGTGGGACCCAGATAGTGAACTGCTGCCCCTGTGTAACCCTGCCTGTCTGGTGGCTCTCTCTCATCAAGAGCACAGACAGGCAGTTTCTTTTTCACTGTTCCTAACACCACTGCCCACTGTGATGGTGTAGCGGCTTGATTGTCAATCCCTTCACGATCTGATCATGTGATCAAAGTGCCTGACTGCAGATAGCCCCACTACCCGTAAGCTGAGCTCTACGATGGTATGACTGACACATGCCAAACTTGGGCCGAATAACCCCTGACTTCCCTACGGGCAATGGGAAAACACGGCAGCCCATTTTCCCAAAGCCTGATGGCCTGATGGTGCAGCAGAGCCAAATACTCAGTTTTCCTGCACAATTGCGTGGCTGTCCCTCTGCCAAAGCACTTGGTCCAACAGCTCCCTAATGTCCCGCTGTGTCAGCATGTTTGTTCAACTCTGACCGGTCCACTGCCCACATGAACTCGTGTGGGACAGTCCAACTCACCCTCTGAACTGTACAACTTCCTGGCCTTCCAATTACACAACCCTCCAGCCACCACGTTGCCCAGCTCTCTGGTTGTGGACTACCCGCATGTCCTCCTTTCCCAGGGCCTAATGGTCTGACTGTACTACAACTCAACTGTCCCACTGCCCAACTGGTTGTACAACCACCCACGTGTTACAGCATCCACTCTGCACAGCTGACTGTGGTCGTAGGCCTGGTGCGACAGTCTTCTCGTACTCCATCAGACTGTAGCTCTTGACCGTGTTGGTCATTTTATGCGTTGCTTGGCTTGGCCATGGTGCCCAATGTTTGAGCATACTAGAGGAGTTCTGTGGTCCCATTTGATTCAATCAGCTAACCTTCAGAAAAGCAGATTGCCCTGTCATAGACATACTGTGTCCCCCTCAGCACACAGGCATGAGATGATATAATGCAGAAATTCTCTAATGATTCTCTGTGATTTGGTAACTGTAAAACGGCTAAGGGTGGCATGCTGTGCTTTTTAATCCCATCATAGCCCTGCTCTGTAGTTTCCCTGGAGTCTAAAACCACCTTTTATCTCATGAACCATTTCCTCAAAGTAACTCTCTCTCCACAATGTTAAGATATATTCATAGGAGAGAAAAAGGGAGAGGGGTAGTGAAACCACTACTATCAAGAAAGAATTTCCAGGAGTGGAGCGTGTCTGGATCCAGGTTTTTTTCCCAATAGGAGGCTCTCTGACACAGGGGAAGACCAAGACATACAAAGTTCTCCAAGAACTGCACGGAAGAGAAACCATCCCTTGGAGCCAGCAGCCTGAATTTGAACTTCTAACCTCCTGAATTTTTTTTTTACCTCCTGAACTTTTAAGCTGTTGTTGTTAGGTGCTGCCTAGTCGAGTCCAATTCATAGCGACCCTATGAACAACAGATCTGAACCTCGTCCTATCCATTGCATCACTGTATTAATCCATCAAGGTTGAACCCTCTGCCTTTCCAAGCATTATGTCCCTCTCCAAGGAATAGTTCCTCCTAGCAACATGCCCAAAGTACGTGAGGCAAAGCCTCATCATTCTTGCCTCCAAAAAGCACTCCAAAGCCGTACCATCTCCAAGACGTACTTATTTGTTCTTTTGGCTATCCATGAGATGTTCACTTATTTGTTAAACCATCCATTTGTGACCTCTGTTAGAGTAGCATTAGCTAATAACTAAGATACCCTCACAGAGTTGGTGGGCCTTATCCAATCGAAAATGACATTCTGCTTTTCCCTCAGTGTATTCTGCCTCCCGAATATAAACAGACACACCTATTCTTCACTCTTTTTGCCTAAAGATTTTGGAATATAAGTCTACATTTTCAGCCTGTCACCTGACTTACGGATTTGGGACTTGCCTTTTCCTATAATCGAGTTTTGATGTCAATGGCTGATTGTTCAAATGGCTTTCCCCAGCCACTGACTTGGGCTGTGCTGCACGGATGGATGGGAACAAGCAAAGAGTGTGTTAGTCTATCCACAAGGGGACTGGGTAATCTCATTATTAAACTGAGTGAGTTTAGCAGCAGAAATTGGGAATCTCAACACCAACAAGGAAGAGCAAGCGGTGTGCATCCTCTGCAATCAGAGATTCCTGCGCCAGTCAGACAGGGATGAACTAAGAATGAGCAGTAGCCTCAGCAGAAAACAAGGACTAGACATGAAATCGAGCTGCCTCGGGACTGCTGCCCCACAGAAACAGAGGCAGAGGCCTTCACCCGAGCTTGCTGGAGGACTGAGGGAAGAAACCATGACTGGCAGGATTAAGGGGACTCTGTAACAATGATCTAAGCTGTCTAAGCTGTGAAGCTGAGAGTCAAAGGACTTGAGACCACACTTGAGAAGCTGTCTGGACCGAAGGACTGTATCCTGCTGTCAACCTGAATTATAGCCTGTTAACTTCTCTAACAAACCCCATCAGCATGAGTATAGTTCTACAAAGTCTATTTAGTCACTGCAATGGATTTTGGGCACAGTAGAACATTAAGACTGGCACTGGAATTAGTAGAAGAAGGTGCATCAGTGTGAGAGACCACATCATTTTATAGAAATTAAGTTTTGTACTGTGGATGCTGTTGATGGGGACAGTTCCCCTTTGTGGAGGAAACAGAAGTCAGACTCTGCTGTCCTCATGCTGCCTGCATTCTTTTTATACAAGTGATCTATTTTCTCAAAGTAAATCTCTCTCACATTGCTGCTAGTTACCAGAGTCAACTCTTACTCATGTATTATGGAGTAGAACGACTCCACTGAGTTTTCTTGGCTGTAACCTTCATAGAAACACATTACACTCCTGTCTCCCACGGTATTACTGGGTGGGTCTGATCTGCCAGTCTTTTGGGTTTTATCGTGGCTCTTAAGTCAGGTCTAACTTAGAGATGCTATATGGCAGAGAACCACCCTACAGGATTTTCTAGGCTGTAGTCTTTACAGGTCAAAATATCAACTAGAGGACTAAGGTGTGCCTGATTCAGACCATGGTCTTTCTGATCATGTACTAAACATCTGAGAGGTGGATCGTGAACAAGGAATACAGAAAAAGAATTGAGGTCTTTGAGCTGTGGTGCTGGAGAACAGTACTGAACATTCCATGAACGGCCAAAAGAACAAACACGTATGTCTTGGAGAAAGTGCAGTTAGAGTGCGCTCCTTGGAAGTAAAGATGATAAAAGCTTTGTCTCACATACTTTGGGTATACTGCTAGAAGAGGCTACTCCTTGGAGAGGGACATCATGCTTGGAAAGGCGGAGGATTGATGAAAGAGAGGAAGACCCTCAACCAGGTGGACCGACACAGTAACTGCCACAATGGGATCTAGTGTGTTAGGAAGTGTGAGGACGGCGCAGGACAGGACAGGGTTCAGATCTGTTGATCACAGGGTCGCTGTGGATTGTACTCAACTTGATGGCATCTAACAACAGTTAAGTGCTTATAGGAGCAGACACTAATACTTGTTATTCCACGGAGTTGCTGATGGATTTGAACCTCTGACCTTTTGATTAACAGCTGAGCATGGAACTACTGTACTAGAAAGTAAAAAGAACTCTGCCTTGCCAGCAATGGCCTCTGTACTTTTAAAGTAGTGGATGAAATCCACTCCTCTTTAGGCTAGAAGACCACAGGCCCACATCACACCTATTCTGTTTCTAGATCAGGTCCTCCTACTTTGTTTTTCCATCAACTATCTCCCTGACAAGTTAACTGTGTGACTGCTCTGGTTGTACAGAAATCCCACTCTCTTTCCTGGATGTGTGAGGGTACCACCATCTCCCTACCACTCTGGTTGTAATTAATCCTGCCCTGAAAACTGTTCCATAGCTTTACTGCCTGATAATTGTAGTAGTGGGATGGCTTTACACCCAGATACTTGTCTGGCCATCCCGCTGTCTGTCTTACTGCTGGACCAGCGAGTGGCACTAATGATTTCATGTTTCTTACTGTTGCTGAGTTTGCACTGACTCACAGCTGACTCTCCAGTGGGTTTTCGGAGGCTGTAAAATGCATGAGAGGAGATTTCTAATTTTACTCTGATGGAGCAGCTGTGGATTAGAACTGTGTGCCTTTCGGTTGCCAGTTCAACACCTTACAACCAAGTTTTTATAACCCTGGGCCACTAGGCCCTATCCTAACCACTCCCAGACAAGGTATCCTACACCTAGGGATAGTACCTATGCCCCCTGAAGAATTATTCAAAAGCACATTCCCAGGAAGTAAAAAAAACCTTAGCTAACCCCACTCTGTGTGCTGTATACATGTCTGCTACAGTTCCCACAGCTGTCACTTTGTCCCTGGTTCAACTCTGTGTGGCTCTGTGGAATGCTGGATTATTTCCAGGGAATTACACATATAATAAACTTCCTTCCATCTTATCAATGTCCATGTCTATTTGCCTATACATATCCACTAAAGCAAACCTAGGCACTGAAAACATTTTGCTTTCAACCTTTGCCTCAAGCTAAAGCTGACTGGTACCTGATCTGTCCACCCCAGAAGGACAAGTGTACCTCTCACTCCACAGGCTGTGTCCAGGTGTGGGTGGCGCAAAGATGAGCGCTTGTACACTACATGCGGGCCACTTTCCTCCGGGCCCCGGCGCCCCTTGGTCCCACCTTGTAGGGGCTCGATCAGATATTCTTCCTCATCTGCAACAATCAGGCCATGCTAGAGTAGGGGGTTGGGTAAGGAAGCAGAGTGGTTTGGATCAGTTTTGGTTCCCAGGACCCTTCTGAGTCTCTGTCACTGTCATTCCTTTTATTCTTCTTGTTTTTACTTTCTGACTTTTCAGGATGGCAGTTCAGTCTGCATTAATTTTTTCAACCTCATCAAAGCTATATATTTTCCCCATAGTACTGCTTTAACTGCACCCTAACAGTAGGAATTAACCCAAAACACTTGAAAATGTTTACTAAGCCCTTTCCTGAAGCATGAGATATGTAGATGTGCATTTCTTATCTCTCATTATATACATGATTGCTGCAGTTGTTACCTGCTGTTGTGTCAATTCTTACTCAAGCATCTCCAAGTGTGCAGAATGAAGGTGTTCTATATGGTTTTAAAGGGTGTGCTTTTCAGAAGCAAACTGCCAGGCCTGTCTTCTGTGGCACCTTTGATTGTGTTTGAACTGCCAACCTTTAGGCTAGTATTCAAATGTTTAATTGCCTGTGCACCCAGGGATTCCTAATGTTGTACAAACATATATATGAATTTCTTTTAAACCTGTGAATCTTTTCTCTGCCTTCCCAGAAACCCCCAGCTCACCAAGCCTCCACAGGTGCTGATGGCCACATGCGAGCTGCCGGCCTGGCCCTGCAGGTGGCCAGCATAGAGGCAGTGGGGACGGGCAGCCCTCTGCCAGGCCAGGCCCTCCCGTGTCCAGTACTCCACGGAGACATGCCCTGCCAGCAGGCGTGGGCTGCGGGTCAGGTTCAGCAGGAAATGGGTGCTGGGTGCAGCCACCTTGTAGAAGAGGCGGGACGCAGTGGCCCCTGTACCCTGGCGCTGTCTCCGAGGGACTGGGGGTGAGAAGGCCAGTAGTGCCCCATTGTGGTCCACGCGGGTGGGAAAGGCAATCTCATAGCTCTCCAGACTCGACAAGAATTCATCTACAGGCAAGGGGCGGGAGCAGAGGCCACAGTGACCCTGGGGCAGGTGATACCAATCTCCCTGGCCCCTGCATCTGAGCTGCCAGGTGTGACTCCAGGCTCAGTGAAGCCAGGGCCTCCCCTCTCAACAGCCCCACAGACCCTCTTCTCCGCTGACTGGCTCTCTCCGGGCCATCCTAGACCGCCCTTACCTTGAGACCGGAAGGCATGTGGCGTGACCTGGAAGGTGAGGCCCAGCCCCAGGGCGAGGGCCCAGCGGAGGATCTGGTAGGCGGGAGCCATGGAGGCCACGTGTCCACATGTCTCTCCCCAGCCCTGGCTGCCGGCAGCCCCCACAGTGCCGCCTCCCTGTTTACAGCCTGGGCAGCATCCCTGGGCTCCTGGTGGGGGACATAGGAGGTCAAGGGTGGATGTGGACCTGCTGTCTGCCCCTAGCAAGGTCCTCCATCATCAGGTGACTGTGGGACCTGCAGTACTACTCCATTCTACTCTGTTTTGTTGTTAGGTGCTATCAAAAGGGAACCATCCCGGAATTCACCCTCCAGCGGTTTCTCACAGACTAAATCACACAGGAGGAGACTGCCTGTCTTTTTCCTGGGCAGCAGCTGGTGTATGCAAACAGTTTGCCTTTGGGGTTACCAGCACAATTCTTTACCACTAGGCCTGGTAAGCCTGGTCTCTAAGGAGTCAGAATCAACTCAACAGCAGTGAGCGGGAATACCCAAAAGGTTGCTGGTTCAAATCCACCCAACGGAACCACAGTATGACAGAAGGAAAGGCTACAAAACAAATCTTTGTTTCCAGCCCTGAAGATTCTGGAAGGCACTCCCCTGCCCGTCTGAAAAGTCTGAAAGCCCCTTCCTCATGAGTAAGGAGCCGTGCTGCCCACTCAGAAGGTATGTAGTTCAAATCCACCAGCACATGACAATCCTCTTCAGCCCCACCCCTTAACTTCTTCACAACCTCAAAGGGGTTGTCTGTGATCCTACTGTCTGCCGATCCTAGTCCCCAGCAACAAAAGGGTAGAACCGTGTTCCCTGGGGTTTTCTCAGCTGTAGCCTAAACTGAGCCCTGGTGGTGCAGAGGTGAAGCATGGGGCGGTGAATGGAAGTCAGTGGACCAAGCCCAGTAGCAGTTCTGTATGAGAGCAGACCTGGCGACCTGCTCCCTAAGACGTCAGCTGAGGACACCCTAAAGGACAATCCTACTCTGTCCCGTGTGGTCACGGCTGGGTGGATGTTGCTGTTGTTGCGCCCCATCGAGTCAGGACAGACTCATAGTTGACCCTCCAGTGCATTTTCAGAGGCATGTTAATCATATGGAGGAGACTTCCCAGCCTCCTGCACAGCAGCTGGTGGATTAGAACTGTGTCCCTTCGGGAGGGACATCATGCTTGGGAGGGTGGAGGGACAGTGCAGGAGAGGAAGGCCCTCTATGAGGTGGATTGATTCAGTGACTGGGATAATTGGGATGGGAGTGTCAGAGACAGTGCGATTGGCACAGGACAGAGTGGAGTTTAGGGCTGTTGTACATAGGGTCGCTATGAGTCGCAGGCGACTCGATGGTACATAACAACAACAACAACAACAAGACCACCGGCGCTCCCTGTTGGACAGGTGCGAATCACCAACCTGTAGGTTCCAGCCACTGCTCGAGTAATTCCAACTCACAGGGGCCATGGAGAACTGAGTAGAATTGCCCCACAGGACTTCCAAGGCTGTAATCTTCAAGGAAGAGAGGACTAGTGGCTTAGTGATAAGGAACTGTGTTGCCAAGAGCAAAGGTATGCAGTTCGAATCCCCAGCTACTCTGTGTGAGAAAGATGGGCAATTTCCTCCTGTGTGATTTACTGCCTCTGAAAACCGGCTGGAAGATCAGCTACGGGTCAGTTCCAACTTGACCATAAACAACAACAATCTTTATGGGGCCCTGGTGGCACACTTTGTAATGTCTTAGGACAATGACAGAAAGGTTAGCAGTTTGAACCCACCAGTGACTCCACAGGTAAAGAGGGCAGTTTCCTCCCAGTAGAATTCACACCTTTGGAAACCCAGCAGAAGCCATGAGGATTTAGTACTGATTCGACCACAGTGGGTCAATCTTTAGGGAAATAGACTGCCTTCTCGTTCTCCCAAAGGGCAGTGAGCAGATTTGAACCACCAACCTTCTGGGTAGCAGCGCAAGACTTATTCCACCGCATCACAATTACCTGCACAGCTCAGAGATTCCCTGAGATGTGTATGTTCATGCTGCAGTCTACAGACAAGGAACTGCTTAATGGTCCTGGGATCCACCCAAGGTCCCGTGGCATAGCCTGATCCATGACTGGGTGATTACTGTGCTGGGAACTAGGAGTTCAGTGGTCCCCCTTCCACCCCCCAAATCATAGTCCTTGAGTGACAGAAGACAGACAAAGAAACGAGCCACCAATGAGAAAAGTCCAGACGACTGTGACACATTCTTTAGAACTCACAAGGGTGTGCCCAGTAGAGGGAAGTGCAAAGGTCCTGGGGCAGAGAGAAGCCAAGTGCACAAAACATGGAGTGGCAGAGGCTAGCTGGCTGGCAAGGGGCACATTTAACAGCTGTGAAATTTCACCCCAAATGAAATCCAAGAGTCACTACACTTAGCACCCTGCCTTTGGACGCTCCACGATGGGGCTCATACTACTAGTGACACTTGGACAGGAGCTTGGACACTCCTGCCCATTAGCACCCAGCCCTGTGGTGGCTCTTCTGCCCTGCCCGTCCAGCTGGGCCCCCAGCTCTGGCTTTCTCAGGCTGCAGGCCAGCCTGCAGGTCCCAGTTCCTCTGGTATTTGCCCGGGGCCTGCCTGCCGCAGACACCACTTTGGGCCACCGCCCTGTGCCAAAGCCTCCTCCTGTCTCCACCCTCCTCCCCCTTTTCGCTGTAATTTCCCCCTTAATCACACACTGTCTTGTTTTCTTTGCAGCCCGTCCAAGTCTGAGAGCCGATCTCCAAACAGGGCAGTTCGGCCCCTGACAGAGAGAGCCAGCTTTTCTCCAAGAGGCTGACCTCAAAGTGACATTGGCCACTTGTGCTTGCACGCCTGCAGCGACAGGGAGCTCACTCTGGTCATTTCCTACCCTTCCGCTCCCTCGGGCTGCGCTGGAATTTGCCCCTGTGCTTTTACCTTTTGGGGTCTTCAGTGGGTGGCTGGTTATGGCAGAGTTCCACACCCCCGTGTGGCTGCCCCTCCGCTGCCCTCTGACAGGGCCTCTGGGAATCCGTGGATGTGGAGACGGGGAGGGGCAGGGAAGAGCCGAGCTGGTATTCAGACTGGAGCTGGATCTGGAGATTCAGGGGTCACTGAGTAAATGCAGCCCCTCTCTGTGCCCCAGTGAGCCTGTCTCAGATCTGGTCCTCTCCCCCCCGCCCCGGCCCCCGCTTTTCATACTCCTCCAAAATCTCTACTTCCCTGTGATTTCCCAGTGGCCTCACCATTCTGACTCCAGGACTTTCCTCACTGGGGTCCCCTGGTTCTTTCTAGTCTTCACCACCACTACACCCACATCAAAGTGCCATCTTTCACACTGCAACCCTGAACGGGGCCTGCCTCCCTTCCCCTTCCTGCATTGCTGGTCCCGGGTGGAATTTTCCTATTTCTGTCTCTTTCTCTCCTGGTCGCCCACTCTGTCACTACTGGACCCTTTGCTTTCAACAACCTCACAGACCCCCTTTGTGCTCTGGTACAGGAGGAGCATGGGGGGCAGTCTGAGGGGCGGTGGGGTGGGAGCACACACAGGTGTCTCTCAGAGGCAAGGTGGGAAAAGCATGTGGGCTGGTGGCACGGCCGGGAGGGGGACACAGCCAGGACTCAGGGGGATGACAAATGGGTTGGTGGGTCTTGGGGGGAAGATGAAGTTCTCCGAGGGGAGGGTGTCAGGGGATGTCAATCAGGGCCTCAGTGACATGGAAGTGTGTTACTATAGGTGATGTGAGTGGGATGGTGTTCAAAGTGTAAATGCTACGACTGTATGTATGACGGTATGAGCAGATGAATATTTGTGTGTGTCTGAGAGATGGTTGTGAGTGAATGAGTGTGATGTATGAGTGTGTGTGAGGGTGATGGTATGCCTGTGTGTGTGAGTGCGGTGGTACGAGTATAAGGGTGTGTGTGATGGTGTGCATGTGTGTTGGTGTGGATGTGTAAGTGTGATGTCTGAGGTGTGACAGATGTGATGTAATAGGGGGTGTGTGAGAGGCATGTGTGCAATGGTGTGTGTGTGTGAGATGGTGTGTGAGTGTGTTGGTATTAGTATATGTGATGGTATGAATGTGTGTGCTGGTGTCAGCATGATGGTTGGTGTGAATGTGTGTGAGGCTGTGTGTTGGTGTGTGTGTGGTGGTATGATGGCATATGAATGTGATGGTACAAATGTGTGTGCTGGTGTGAGTGTGATGGTTAGTGATTGTGTGTATGATAGTGCGTGAGTGAGTGTACTGGTATGAGGGGTGTGTGATGTATAAGTAGTGTGATGGGACGTGTGCTAGGATGTGTGTGTGATGGTATGTGTGTGATATGTGTTTGAGTGTGCTGCTTGTGTGTGTGATGTATAAGTAGTGTGATGGGATGTGTCCTGGGGTGTGTATGTGATAGAGTGTGTGTGTGTGTTTGAGCGTGCTGGTTGGTGTAAGTGTGTGAGTGTGCTATGAGTGTGATGGTGTGTATGAGTGTGATATAGTGTGTGTATCCTGGTGTAAGTGTGTGTGTAATGTTAGGTGAGGGTGGTGGAGTGTGTGCTGGTGTGTGATGTGTGCTGAGGGAGATGGTGTGTGGATGTGAAAGCGTGTCTGGATGTGTGAAGGCTGGTATATGTGTGTGCGCTGAGTGAGCTGGTGTGTGGATGTGATGTGTGTGCAGGTGTGAGTGTAAAGGCTGGTGTGAGTAAGTGTGCGTGTTAAGTGAGCTAGTGCTTGGATGATGTGTGTGGGTTTGAGTGTGAAGGCTGGTGTGAGTATGTGTGTGCTGGTGTCTGTCCTCAGTGAGCTGGTGTGTGGATGTGACAGCGTGTGTGCGGGTGTGTGAAGGATGGTGTTAAGTACGTGTGTGCGCTGAGTGAGCCGGTGTGTGGATGTGATGATGTGTGTGCGGTGTGAGTGTGAAGGTTGGTGAGTTCGTGTGTGTGCTCAGTGAGCTGCTCCGTGGATGTGATGTGTGGGTGGGTTGGTGTGAGTGCGTGTGTGTGCTCAGTGAGCTGGTGTGTGGATGTGACAGCATGTACGCGGGTGTGTGAAGGTTGCTGTAAGTACGTGTGTGCGCTGAGTGAGCCTGTGTGCGGAAGTGATGATGTGTGTGCGGTGCGAGTGTGAAGGTTGGTGAGTTCGTGTATGTGCTCAGTGAGCTGGTACGTGGATGTGATGTGTGGGTGGGTTGGCGTGAGTGCTTGTGTGTGCGTGTGTGTGCTGAATGTGGCGTGTGGATGTGATGGAGTGTGCCTGCATAAATGTGCACACGTCCGCCCTCCGTCCTGGCCCCTCCTCCAGAGCAGGAGGCGGAGGCAGAGGCGGAGGCGGAGGCGGGAGGGTGCCGAGCCGGGAGGAAATGCCGGCGGAAACGGCCCGGAAACAGCGGCTCCATCCCATCCCGGGGATCCTGGAGGGACCCGGGCTCCAGCCAGACCTCTGGGCCGGGGTGGGCGCGCTGGTCGTCCTGTGGTGGCCACGGCTCAGCTGCTGAGGCCCCCCTGCGGCCTGCGGCCTCGGGGCGCTGCTCATCTGGCCACATCTGGCTGGGCAGCGGCGGACCGGCCGCAAGCAGACAAAGGCCTGGGCGCGGAGGGGGCCCCCGGGGAACTCAGCCGGTCCCCCGTTCCAGCTGCTAATTAGAAGCCTGTGCCCGCCAGCCGCCCGGAGACACCCTGAGACAGACAGCGTGGCCTCTGTGACCTGCTCCCGGGGAAGTGGGCGGCACTCCTACACCCAGACACCGAGACACACACCCCAGGGGGGGACCCACACCTGCGCTGCCACTGGAGAGGGAGCCCTCAAGTGCCCCACATACTCGGACACACTCACATCCAGACACACACAACCCCACACTCCCCAGACCTACACGCGGACCCTTCCACAATCACCAAGGCACGTAAGACAACACACACACACACTTATATCAGCAGACACAGGCACACTCACTAGCACACTGTCAGAGCGCGCACACACACACATACGGCTAACAGTGTAACTACCACATACACTCAACTACACAAAGTCCCACCCGCCAGACACCCAGCCATTTACACGCGCATCACACTCAGGCACACCCAGATGTTTAGACACACACTCACCTGGCACGTACACACACTGTGCAAGCTTGCACCACGTACACACTCTGCCCTCCGCTCATTTACACACGACACCCCCGATGCTCGGACACACGCACTCACACCCGCCCAGCGCAGCATCCGCGGCCACACA
>NW_006399935.1:1315831-1320785 GCF_000299155.1 Elephantulus edwardii
GGTGGGGAGGGTGGGGGAAGGGAGCGCCCACTCCCTCGCCAGCATCAGCAGCATCAACAACAGCTGTTATTTATTGAGGGCTGGTCTGCGCTCAAACAAGCACTTATTGGGCGCCTCCCGTGTGCCAGGCTCGGTGCCCGGGCGGGGCGGGGGTAGAAATCTCGCCTGGGCCCGCCCTCGTGGGCCTCTCCTCTGGGGGTCTGCCCTGGCCCAGGCCTGTCCTTGGCCTCCTGCTTTAACTCTTTCACTGTGACTCGGGCCTAGACCGTCCCATTTTGCAGATCAAGACACTGCGGCCAGAGCAGGGAAGAATGGACACTGAGGGAGAGCAGAGACTGTGAGGGTATTGGTCACCCCTAGGGTGTGTTCAAAAAATGTGGCGTTAACAAATGAATGGGGTGATGTGGTCAGTCGAGACAGGGCTGAGATTGAACCCCAGGTGACCAGGGGTTTGGAAAGGGAACTGGTTTCCCCAGGCTTGGCCTCTCGCATTTGCTGGCCTTGCGCTTCTCTGAGCCTCTGTTTTCTTATGCTTGTGGTGTAATACTAACTTAAAGAAAGATGGTTCAGACCGACCCAGCAGTGCTGCAGAAGAAAGGCCTGGCGAGCTGCGTCCACTGAGAACACAACCAAGAAAACTATGGAGCCCTCTCTGTAAGACACAGAATCTACTAGATGGCTCTGATCGTTGACAACACGAGGACTGCGTTAATTCCTTTCACAGAGCAACTGGCAGTTCATTCAACACAAATGCTTGTGGCTTGCTGGCTGGGAGCCTTTGGGGGACTCCACACACTGAGAGCCTTAACTTCCTCCGAAGTTGGAAGACCTCTTCAGGACTTACGCATACAGTCATCATTGTTGTTGTTAGGTGCTATTGAGTGGAGTATAAGAGTATAACTCTCAGTGACCCTGTGAACCGGACCCCTGCCCTATCCTGAGCCCATCTTCATCACTGCTGACATACTTGAGTCCATTGCTGCAGTCACTATGTCAGTCCATCTTGTTGGGGGGGGTCTTCCCCTCTTTTGCTGACCCCCTTTCCAAGCAAGGAATAGCCTCTCCTAGCAACATGTGCAAAGTATACAGTAGGTGCTCCATAACTACCAGAGTTTTCTGGAGTTCCCTCTATGTTTCAGCCTGACCTTAACCCATCTTCACCTGGACTCCTTGGGACACTGGCTCACCCCAGCTCCCCCCCCAAGGTGTCATTTGAGGAGACACCTGTGACCCGGTGCAGGCCTTCCATGCTCTCAGACCAGGAGGCTGTGCTGGGCTATCTGCTCTCCTTTCTCTTCCTCCAGCAAAGTCTGTGCTTTACCTGTTGACATTGCCTCTCCTGCTAAAGGAAACCTGGCCAGTGATTGGTAAGGCCACCTGCTCCTAGGCAAGGGGGCCATGAAGCCCAATGGGAACTCCTCAGCTGCTTTGAGCCGCCGGAGACCCCAGGCACCACCGCATACTAGCTGTGGAACCTCAAGTAGATTGGCCTCCTGTTAGCCTCAGTTGCCACATCTGTACAATGGAGTTTTCTTCTTGTCTGGATCCAGGCAAATCAAGGTTTCACATCCCACAGATGAATAAATAATCTTGAACTCATTGCTCATCAGTTGAGTCTGACTCAGCACCGCTGTGTGGTAGACTAACTGCCCTTTGAGTTTTCAGGGCAGTAATAGTTATGGACACAGACTGCCTCATCTTTCTGCTGCAGGGCAGTTAGTGGATTTGAACCACTGACCTCTTCTTAGCAGCTCGATCTTAATCCACTGCCTACTGTTGTTGTTATGTGCCGTTGAGTATGTTGAGTATGCTGTTAAGTATCCTTTAATACTCTATTAAAAAAATAAATCTCAACTCATTGTCCTCAAGTTAGAACCAACTCATAGCTGGCCCTCCAGCAGGTTTTCAGAGGCTGTAAACCACACGGGTGGAGAGTGCTGCCTATCCCCCCTCAGCGCCCCTGGTAGATTTGAACTACCTGGCTTTTGACTAGCAGTACAACTCCCTAGTATTATACCACTATTGTTATTATGTGCCCTCAAGTTGCCTGTGACCCATAGCGACCCTACGTACAGCAGCTCTGAACCCTTCCCTGTCCTGAGCCAGTCTCACTAATTCCGACACACCAACCCCCATTGCCCCAGTTACTGTATCAATCCATCTCGTTTGGGGTCTCCCTCTCCTGCACAGTCCCTCCACCCTTCCAAACATGATCTCTTTCTCCAAGGATCAGACCTTCTTGGCCATGTGCCCAAATTACGTGAGATGGAGCTTCAAAATCCTAGCCTCCAAGGAGAAACTTGGATTCACCCTTTCCCACGACAGACCTATTATTTTGGTGGTCCATGGTATGTTCAAGGCTCTTCTCCAGTACCACAACACAAAGGCATCAGTTCTTTTTCTATCATCCTTAGTCACTGTACAGTTCTCTGACACATAGCAAATAATTGCAAAGACCATGGCTTGTATCAGGTGCACCTTAGTCTCCAGACTGACATCATTGCTTCTCAGTACTCTGGAGAGGTCTCTGACAGCAGATTTACCTAATGCAATTAATCTTTTGATGATTTTCTGACTGCTTGTGCCAAGAGTGTTGATAGTGGAGCCAAGCAAGCTGTAACTGTTAACAACCTCAATCTCTTCTCCATCTATCTTTGTCTTCTTGATATTGAGCTTCAAGGTATATTGAAGACTACAGTCCTTGACCTTCTGCAGCAAGTGCTTCAGGTCCTCCTCAGTTTCAGCAAGCAAGGCTGTGTCATCTGCATAATGCAAGTTGTTGATGAGTTTTCCTCCAATTCTGATGCCACATTCCTCCTCATAGAGCCCAGCCTCCCAGATGATCTGTTCTGCACATAGATTGAAAAGATATGGGGACAGGATGCATCCCTGATATACTCCCTGATTTTGAACCATGCAGTGTTTCCCAGCTCTATTCTGAGGACTGCTTCCTGGTCCAAGTATAGGTTTTGCAAAAGCACAATCAAGTGTTCTGGGATTCCATTGTCCTCAAGGTTAACCGCAATTTGTTGTGATTCACACAGTCAAATGCCTTTGCATAGTCGAGGAAACATACAGAGACTTTCCTTTGGTACTCTTTGTTTTCTGCCAAGATCCCTACCAGTAGAGTTCCCTTTAATTCTATTAGCTTTTTTTTTTTTTAATTATTTTATACTGGTTTACTTTCAAAGTTCATAAATACTGTTTTTCACACTGGATCTTTCCCGTTTCCTTTACTCACCCCTCCCTCTACCCATCAAATTGTGAGACCCTATGATTGCCATTCCCCCACCCATCCTCACTCCCCTTGCCTCGCTCCCCTCAATAATATTAATGTTTATAGCTGTAAATATTCTTGTTGTTGTTGTGTACCGTGGAGTGGGACCCAATCCATAGCTCACCCTCTGGTAGGTTTTCAGAGGCAGTTAATTGCACAGGAGGAGACTGCCCTTCCCTGTCCTGCAAAGCATCTGGTGGCCTGTCTTTGGGATTGCCTCACAGTTTCTTGCCATGAGGTCACTATTATCTGGTGAAACTTTGACTCTGTCTTCCCAGCATCCCCCTCTGCCCATCCCTAAGGGACGCAAAAGGGTTAACTAATTGTAAAAATACTAATTACCATTAGTAAAAATACGAATTAAAAGATTTGTCGTTAGAGATGCCTCAGAAGAAAGGTCTGGCAATCCATGTGTGAAAGGTGACAGGTTTGAAAACCCTGTGGAGCTCTTCTCTGTATACCGGGGTCAGCATAAGTCAGAATTGACTTGTTAGCAACCAGTGACCACAGCCCCAGACTTCCCTTGGAGTCTCCTGTCTGTGGTTCAGACGGAAATGTACCTTGGCCCTAAGCCACTCCCATATCCTTTCTGCACCGACAGGGGTTGGTTGGAGGTTGGGCATGGGATCCAGCCAGAGCCAAACCCGTGCTGGGCTCATTTTCATCATTAAACTTGAGAAACAGTCTCATACTTTGGATGGACTTTGAGGCTGACTCCTCTTAGACTACTGCTGGGAGAGATTGAAAGCCAGGCCACTAGGTCCCTGGGTAATCACTTGAGCCTTGAGCAAACTGTTCCTGAAGTCCATAGTTGGGCTCTTCACCCATCTGTGCAGTTTTTGGTTTGCACTGTTATCTGCCATTGGGAGGTTTTTTGGTGAGAACTCACCCAGAAGTGCTTCCGAAAACAGACCTGGCCGTGAAACCTGCTTCCAAAAGGTCACAGCACTGGAAACCCTGTGGGGGTCCTTCACTCTGCCTTGTGGGGTCATCATGAGTCATCGGGCACACGGTAACAATATAATGTACCAGTGCTCCTCCAGGTCCTGGGGCCACCGGCAGGAACAACACAGCCCTTCCTCATGGAGATCATCATTCTGCCTCAGCGTCTTCGCCATTGCTGTTCCCTGTGCTGAGAAAGCTCTTCTAATCGTCCCATGATTATTTCCTTTTAAGGCTTTATTTTTAACCTTGCAGAAAAAAAAAATCAAAAAAGATATACAACAAAGCATACACCACTGTGACAGTTTCTACAGTGTTGGTGACCCGGGTTACATTCTTCAAGTTGTCCCATTTTCTCAACAACTTTTTCCAAACTGACCGTCATCAACATGAACTCACTGCTCTCCAAGCTTTTTGGCTATTTTTCTTATTTCTGTTGTCAGTTGTCTAAAAAGACAAATTTTAAAAGACTATGCTGCTTTAACGCCCATGTTCTATTCTAGTTATCTTCTCAAAAACCAAACAAAACCCTCATGGCTGTTGAGTCGATTCTGACTCCTAGATCCATAGAGTTGCTCTATGCGATGCTTATCCCAGGTGGTAATCTTTACGGAGGGAAACTGCCTCACCTTTCTCCTGTAGGTGGGTTAGAACCACTGATCTTTCAATTAGCAGGACAGCTCTCAAACACTGTGCCACCAGGTCTCCTTTTTTGGTTCAAGAAGATGACTTCAG
>NW_006399935.1:1323080-1344142 GCF_000299155.1 Elephantulus edwardii
CCATGTTTTCCAACTACTGAATCTTCCTCTTTGTTCCCGACTTTTGCATTCCAGTCACCCATTATTATCAATGCATCTTGGTTGCATGTCAATGAAAAGAATTTGCTCAGGGTGGTATTTCCAGGAAGAGGCCATCTAGTCTCAGTGGATCCAAGAATTTTGGATTTCACTAAAATAGGAAATTCTGTTTTACATTTCCCCCCTTTTGGTCAGGATCCTCTATAGAATTCGTGGTCTACAGGTTCCTCCAAGTCTTGATTCAGATATTACCCCCTCAAGGTGCCTACCTTACTCTCCCACTCACCTCTTCTCCCCTGACTTGACCTGGGCTTAAATTAGCTCTTGCTGTTCTCTAAGGAATCTTTGTTGCCCCTTTTCTCTGTGCATCCCACAAGCACGTCAGTTTCTCAAGGGAAGGTCTTCATTTTGTGAAGCAGTCTTCTAGCTGCCTAGAGCGGGGACTGGCACACATCTGGTGCTCAGGCTTGAGTATGTAAGGACCCACAGTGAATTCCCCAAGCAGGTGGCATTGCTTATCCAGTGTGACTATGAACAAGGAGCAGGCCACCTCAATGTAAAGGAAACAAACAGCCTCACAACTGGACCAATAGGTAATATGATAAATGGAGAAAAGATTAAAGTTGCCAATGATTTAATTTTTCTGGGATCCACAATCTACACAGTCAAGAAATGAAATGACATATTGCATTGGGCAAAACTGCTGTCATAGGCATACTTGGAGTTATAAAGAGCAAGGATGTCAGTTTAAAGACTAAGGTATACTTGACCCAAATGATAGTGTTTTCAATTGTATGCTTGTGAGAGTTGGACAATGAATAAATAAGGCAAAAGAAGAATTGATACCTTCGAATTATGGTGTTGGCAAAGGATTTTGGATATATATACATACCATGGACTGCCCCAAAAATGAACAAATCTGTGCTGGAAGGGCTGTGGCCAGAGTGCTGCTTAGAGGCAAGAATGGTTAAACTTCATCTCACGTACTTTTGTCTCCTCGTCAGGAGGGTAGCAGTGCCTGGAGCAGGACAACTTGCTTGGGAAAGTGGAGAGTCATCGAAGGAGAGGAAGACCCTCAATGAGATGGACTGACACAGGGCTGCAGGAAACGAAGCGTAGCAGCGGCTGTCAGTGTGACTCAGGGCTGGACAGAATGCTAGTCTGTTGTCCACAGGTCACTACGAGTTGGAGTACACTTGGGGACACCTAATGCCAACAGCAGTTAGAGGAGTGGGGGCAAGAACATTCAAGAGGGGGGTGCAGCAAGTGCAAAAGCTCCAGTAGCCAACATTTCTCTCTGGAATGAAATCGTCTTGTATTTCTCCCCCCACCCCCGCCAATTTAAAAAAAAATTTATTCATTTTAATGAACAGGTACAGAGATTTTGGATTTCCATTCATTCAGTGTTGCACTTTTCTCCCTGCCACCCCTTCCCCCCAGTTCGCTCTCCTTTTTGAAAAGTGAAAGAAAAATTCCTTCATTTGCATACAATCCCCCCGCCCCAAGTACACTCCACCATGCAACCTTCATTCCGGACTCTTGTCATAACCATAATACCCTATCATATATTGCTTTTAAGCTCTTCTCTCCCTCATCTATTTCAATACAGTATACATAATTTATCCCGTTTTTCCTCAGTCTTCCCCCAACCCCAATGTCAGTCCCATTTGACAACAGTGGCTCTATGCAGTATTTGTCCTTTTGTGACTGAGATACTTCACTCCGCATAATGTCCTCCAGGGTCATCCATTTTGAATAATATTTCATGAGTTCCTTGTTTTTCAATGCAGCATAGTATTCCATTGTGTGCATATACCACAGCTTCTCTATCCGTTCATTTGTTGAAGGGCACTTAAGTTGTTTCCAACTCCTTGCTATTGTGAACAAAGCCACGATAAACATGGGTGTGCACATATCTGCTTGGATGGCAGTTATGGTTTCTTTGTTTCCTCCAATTTTTAAATGGGGTTAGGGAACCACTTGCCTTAGAAACCTAAGAAATGTTGGCGAGCTCTGGTGGCCTAGTGGCAAGAAGCTGCACTGCACTCTCAGAGGTGCACGGTTCGAATCCACCAGATGCTTTGCTGGAGAAGGAGGGACAATCTCCTCCTGTACCAGTCAGATCTGATGTGACGGTACACACAAAAAATAATGAAATAAAAGAAAAAGAAAGAAACCTAAGAAATGTATAAATTGGAGGACTAGGAGGTGGGGAAATGCACTATAACCGAAACGTGGTGTCTCTCTCATGGCTGGAACCCACCAGCGCGCTAAGGGAGAAAGAGAGGCGATCTCCTCCCTGTGGGACCTATCGCCTCTGAAAGCCCACTGAAGGGTCAGCTATGCCTCCTTTCCAACTCGAAGGTGGATGCAGGAGAACTGTAATATTGCAGCGCTGCCTCAGGAGGGCGCAATAGCTGTTGTTTAATAAACAACCCAAACTCACAGCCTTGCGGTGTGAACCCACCCTAGCCGACCCGCCATGGCTGTTAGCCACACACAGCGACCCCACACGCAACAGCACGGGGCACTGCCCGGTCTTGGCTCATCCCCATGCTCGGTTGTGGCTCAGATCATCCTTAGATAGTTTTCAGGGGCTGATTTTCAGAAATAGATTGCCAGGCCTTTCTTCCTCTTCAGCCTCAGTCTGGAAACTGCTGAAATCTGCCCTGCATCCTAGCAACACAAAACCTTGCCCTAACAGACAGATAATGGACACACAGTAGGTGAGAAGTGGACCCAGATGTCCCTCAGGAAACACGAATTCTGCTGCTGGTAATGCTCCTATTACCATCCCCAATCTCCGAATGAGGAAACTAAGGCACAGAGAGGTTGAGTAGCTCTAAGGTGTTTAATAATGGTGGCGTGAAGTCACAGGTGACCCTCCAGAGGCATGGGAGGAGATTCCCCATCTTTCTCTCACAGAGCAGCTGGTGGATTTGAACTGCCTGCTTTTGGGTTGACAACACACTTTGTTTTTTTTAAATGAAATTTTCATTTTATCCTGGTTTACTTACAAAGTCCGTATACATTGTTTTTCACACCAGATCTTTCCCATTTCCTTTTCTCTCCCCTCCCTCCACCCATCAAATTGTGTGACCCTGTGACACACACACACACACACACACACACACACCCCTCCCTCCCATCCTGACCCTTCTGCTCCTCCGCTCCCCCTTGGATCCTCATACACATTCTACAATAAGGGTCACCTACAGTATTTGTCCTTATCAGGCTGAGTTAGTTCACTTAGCATACTACCTTCCAGTCCCTCCCATGTTAGGTAGTAATTTACAAAATCATTGCTCCTGCATGCTGCATCGTATTCCGTCATGTGAAGGTACCATAATTTCTCAACCCATTTAATTGTGGCTGGACATTTAGGCTCTTTCCGTGTTCTTGCGATGGTGAATAACGCCGCTTTGAACATTGGTGTACAAGTCTCCGTTTGGACAGCACACATTCTTGAGGTGCTGCAAATGGGCTACCAGTGTTCCTTCAAGATTAAAAAAAGGAGCCAAGAAAAACCAACCAGAAGATGAACAAAGTTACTACTGTCTGACAACATACAAAAAAGGCAAGTAAGGTTCGAGACTGAGGTGGCCCATGCCGAGGGAGAAATGGGTCAGTTCTGGGACCGTTATGTTGAGGGATGACTCCATTCCTGAAGGCTGGAATCCCAACCTTCAGCTCCTGTGCCCCCCACTCCCTGTGGCTTGGTGCCTCTATAACTATTAATGCTGACTGTGTCCGCTTATGATCAGAAAAAACTGACCAAAAGAAAAAATCTCCCTTCTAGTTTGGGAGGAATCTGGGAAGGCTTCCTGAAGGGAGCTACATTTTCTTGGAGGTCTGGAAGTATGAGTAGGAGTTGGGCAGTTGAGGAGTTGAGGGAAGAAGGTTCCAGGATGGGGCCCAGTGTGGAGTAAGCCTGTGACAGTAGAATTCCCCAACTGTAATTTTCCTGGGAGCAGATTGCCAGATTTAGCCTCTCTTGATGCCTCTGGGTGAGCTTGAACCACTAACCTTTTAGTAACTGTTGTACTGCTGTCTAAAGGCACATATTTTTCCAGAGACACCCTCATCTGCAGGCTGACCTCAGATTGATCCTCTACAGTTTTAGGGTGTGGTTCCAGGGCCAGGAGACCAGACACCCCAGGGGCTGCTCCACTTCGTCTGGCCCCAGGCCCCAGGTGGAGCTCATTCAAGGACAACTGCAGCATTGACAAAGTGAAGGTGTGATACGAGGTAGGAAACACCGCCTGGATCTCCACCATTTTCACAGTCACTTGTTGAAGACCGAGGGTAAAATAAATGAGACAGACAACCAAGAATGAGATAAGAGAGAGAGTGAAGACAGGGGCCAGCAGTCCTGATGACTGAAGTGCCCAGGCCATGCCTCTCTGTGTATTTATTGAGAATCATCAGGAAGGTAAACAAAGGATAATCACAAGGGAGTAGAAAACAAAAACAAAGGATGAGGGGAAGTCTTGTGCAGATAAGGTGGAGTTCTTCTCTATTGTTTACCTTATGCTAATCGCAGGAGGGAGGGATTCCGTAAATACAAAGAAGATATTGACTCTTTTTCTTCTTTTTTTATTTCCATTCATTTATTGTTGCACTTTTCTCCCCTCCCAACCCTCCACCCTAGTACAGTCCCCTCTTGGAAAAGTAAAAGAAAAATTCTTTCACTGCTCCACAGTCCCTCCCCCTAGGTCCACCCCACTATGCAGCCTTCGCTCTGGACTCCTTTCATGACAAAAATACTCAACCACATATCACTTTTAAACTGTTTTCTCCCTCATCTGTTTCAATGCAGTATGCATTATTGAACCCATCTTTCTCAGTCTCCCCACAATCCTGATGTCAGTCCTGTTTTACAACAGTGGCACCATGCAGTATTTGTCCTTTTGTGACTGAGATACTTCAAGAAGCATTATGTCCTCCAGGGTCACCCATTTTGAATAATATTGCATGAGTTCCTTGTTTTTCAATGCAGTGTAGTATTCCATTGTGTGAATATACCACAGCTTCTCTCTCCATTCGTTTGTTGATGGGCACTTAGGTTGTTTCCAACTCCTTGCTATTGTGAACAAAGCCGCGATAAACATGGGTGTGCATATATCTGCTTGAATGTCAGTTATGGTCTCTTTGGGGTATATTCCCAGTAGTGGAATTGCTGGGTCAAATGGTATCTCTATTTGCAACTTTTTGAGAAAGTGCAATACCGCCTTCCACAGTGGTTGCAACAAGATATTGACTCTTAAGGAATGCCTTAGTGCCTCAGGGTGAACTTCAGTTTGTATTACACCTCCCTTATATCCTTATATAGTATTTGGTTTATTATTAATATTAAATTTAATATTCAGCTTCCCACAGTCACTGCTGTGCCCCTGGCCGTGGTTTCAACCACTGAATGCGAGCTTGTCTTCTGTCACTGTGTTGTTTTTCAACAGGCCGGTTCTCACTCTACAAGGACAGAGTAGAACTGTCCCTCAGAGGTCCCCCCAGGTGGTGATCCTTACAGGAGCCGACAGCCAGGTCTTTTCTCCTGTGGGGTGTCTGAGGGGTTCGAACTCCCAACCCTTTAGTTAGCAGCTGAGAAGAGGAGGGGAAGAGAGGATGTGCAGGGCTGCAAGGAGGACTCTGGCTTTTGTCTGAGGAAGTGGGACCCCCGAAGGACTGTGAGTAGAGGAAGACAAGGAACCTCTGGGGAAGTCACATTAGCAGAAGGGTGAGGCAGAGCCCGGACTCTGCCCAGTGTCCCAGCAAGTCCCCACGATCACAGTGCTGGACACGCTCTCAGGCCTTGTTTTCCATCGGAGGGCAGGTGAGTTGAACTCACCACTCCAGCATCACACAGCTGCTGAGTGCCACACCTGTTTCTGGAGTCCGCACCTGCCCGACTCCAGAGTCAGGAATGGATAATGCTCACAGTGTCTTGTTCAGTGAGTGCTCACTGCTGTGGCTGGCATAAATGGCGCCTTGGTGGCGTTTGGCAGCTGGGCATTGCCAGCAATGTCTCCTGCCTCTCTCCAGCTCTGTTGGTGGGTGCAGAGGGATTCCGCCATGGTCTGTGGGTGTTGGAGCAGGGAACACTACTCTGGGGGACTTGAAGTCCTTGAGGCAGAAAACAGGGGGCTCTGTTAGATTCAAGGAGCCGGAGGTGGGCACAGAGTGGTGGCAGTGAGAGGCAGAGATGTTTGAGGTCTCAGAGTGACAGTGGCATGCAGGCGCCCCAGCCCTGTTGCCTGCCACCTTTAATCCTTCCCACCAGGTCTAGTCAGATGGGCCTATTCCTCCTGTGGCTTCACTGCCCTGCTCTCCCTCCCAGACTCATAAAAAATGAAAATCCCAGACCATACAAACCAAACAGCAAACAAGCTGCAGTTAACGCTTCAACTCATGCTGTGTGCAGTCCATGGGGTAGTTAGTGCTCTTCTCCAACATCTCAGCTCAGACGCATCATATTTTTTCTTCTGTCGTCCTTATTCATTGTCCAGCTCTCGGCAGCATAGCAAGTGATTGAAAAGACCATGATTTGAATAAGGTGCCCCTTAGGCCTCAAACTAACATCACGGCTCCTCAGTAATTTGGAAAGGTCCCTGCCAGCAGACTTTCCCAGTGCAACACACGTCTCCTGATCTCCTGACTGCTGCTACCAAAGATATTGATTATGGATCCAAGTAAGATGAAGTCATTGACAGTTTCATTCCCCCCTCCCGCCCCCCTTTTATCACCCAAGCTTTGCCTCACATACTTTGGGCATGTTGCAAGGAGAGGCTATTCCTTGGAAAGGGACAACATGCTTGGAAAGGTGGAGGGTCAGTGAAAGAGAGGACGACCTTCAATGAGATGGGTTGACACAGTGACTGCAGCAATGGGCTTGAGTGTGTCAGAGAAGATGAGATGGCACAGGACGGGACAGGGTTCCGGTCTATTGTTCATGGAGTTGCTGTAATTCATATTCAACCTGAGAGCTCTTAACAACAACAACAACAACATGATGACACCACATGAATCCAAGTGAGACTGTTCTTTTTTTATTTTTAAATTTTATTTTATTTCATTATTTTTTGCGTGTACCATCAAATCAGATCTGACTGGTACAGGAGGAGATTGTTCCTCCTTCTCCAGCAAAGCATCTGGTGGATTCGAATCATGCACCTCTTGAGATTGCAGTGCAACTTCTTGCCACTAGGCCACAGTGAGACTGTTCTTGGTAGGGTTTTGCAGGGCTGTTTTTTTAGGGAAGCAGATTGTCAGGCATTTTTTCCCAAGGCGCCTGTGGCTGGACTTGAACCTCTAATGCTATGGCTCCTGAGCTGCTGAGCAGTTTGGGGTACCCAAGCTTCTTTAACTGGGGCTTTTGATACTTAGAGTCTATTCTGTGGCCTTCCTAAGGAAGTGTGGGCGTGAAGCAAAGGTAAACAGTGCTTTTCTGTGCAGGACTTCTCAGAGCTTTTAAGGTGCAAGGGACCCTGGTGGTCCCTACACTGGTGATGCAGTGAATTCAGCATTGAGTGTCTCATGGAAAGGTCACTGGTTCGAACCCACCAGCCCCACCTCAGGAAGGCGATGAGGCAGTCGGCTTCTGCAAAGATTTACGGCCTTGGAAACCCTGAGGGGCAGTTGTTCTCTGTCCTGTAGGGTCAACGTCAGCTGGAGGGCCATGGGATTGGTTAGAAAACCCTAATATTAAATATGCAGAGTACCACTGCAAGAGATTTATTTGACCCCTTCGTGATGTTTGCCTCTGACACTTTTCTAGGTGGCGAAGGGCTTTCTGGATGAGATGAAGGAAACTCAGCTTTTACCCAGAGGGGGAGCTTGACTGGTGGACGCTGAGGTCGGCATTCTTGGCCAAGCATCAAAGCCTTTCCCCCTCCCTTGGGACAGGGCTCTGAGGACAAGGCCAGTGTCCCCTGGCACTCTCTGGGGTGGCCCGGTGGGGCTGCAGACCCCGGGGCAGGCCAAATCAGGGGCCTGGCGCTGTGCCCCAAGAGCAGACTGCCTGGGGTCAGCTCAGGCCAGGCTGGGGCTGGGCAGATGGAGACCCACAGGCTGAAGGGAGTGGAGGCAGGGCCCCCTGTGTCTCTGGGGTATCTCAGGGCGGCTGTGCCTTCTGGGAAGGCTAAGCCCCGTGGGACCCAGCCCAGGGATGAGCTCAGGACCAAAGCATCTGGTCCCTTGGGCTGGAGTCCAGGGTCGCTGTGGGAGGCCTCGGATTGGCCCCGCTCTTGTCAAAGTAAACAGCGAGGTTGGCCCGACTGCCCTCTGTCCAGCTGCCAGGCCTCTGCCCAGCCCCCTCTGCAAGGGCTCCAGTTCCTCACCCCAGCTCCTCACCCAGCCCACTGGCGTCTCTGGATGGATGTGGGTATGTGCCTATATGCCCATAACGCTGTTGTTGGGTGCAGTTGGGTTGATCCTGACTCACGTGACTCCATGGGTAGCCGAGCACTGCCCTGTCCGTTTTTTAGGCTGCAATGTTGACACGAGCTCATCCCCAGGTTCTTTCTCCCTTGGAGACGCGGATGGGTTTGAACTTCTGACTTCTTGGTTAGTGGATGAGTGCTTAACCATCGCTCCTCCAGGAATCAGAATACAGATTATTGTTACTAGCTCAACACTCAGCTCCAGGAACAGCTCCAACAGGGCTAAGACCCAGACCAAAACTTAGAGAACCCACGGTCTTTGAGATGAATTTCAGTGGGTCAAAGCCACCAGCTGTCCCACTGAAGAAAGACAGGCAATCACTTCCCGTGCAGTTTACCGCCTCTGAAAGCCCACTGGAGGTTCAGCTATGAATCAGTCCTGACTCGACGGCACACACCAACACCCAGGCCAACAAGAGGAAATGACCGACCCTGGTGCACACAGTGAAAGCACCCCATAATTTTCAAGGCTGAAATCTTTACGGGAGTGGATTGCCATGTCATCCTCCAATGGAGCAGGTGGTGAATTTGAACCACTGACCTTCTGAAAGGCTTAGCAGTGAGCTCTTTAACTGCTGTACCACCGGGGCTCCTTTGGGGGGGCTGGCAGTGATCCTCAGGAGGGGTGGCTTTGCCAGGGGCCATCGGTTGATGTTTTGAGACCTCTGTGGTCGTCTCAGCTGGGCAGGACACTGCTCCACCTGGTGGATGGAGACCAGGGATGCTGTTCAGTGTCCCACTCTGCACAGCACGGCTCTGCTTCCGAGAACCACCCAGTCCTCGGTGTCCACAGCGCTGGTGGAGAGACGACCAGGGTTAGGGGGAGGACGGGGAGCACGGGGGTGGGTAACGGGTGCACGGGGGCATTGATCTCTTGCCTGACCCATACCACCTGACACCTACAACAATAGCACATCACCTGAGCTGGTGAGCAGGGTGCTGGCTGGGACAGCAGGCCAGGCTGGACGAGAAGGCGGATCTTAGCGTCGAAGCCAGCCCTGTCTTGCCTGTCTCAGTACCCTCAGCATCTTGGTGTTAGTTGCGATTGCGTGTGGACTTGTGGCCTTTTAAAGCAGTCTGCCAGGCTTCTTTTACATGGCACCTCTGGGTGGGTTTGAACCACTAACCTTTTTTTTTTTTAAATTTTTTTTTAATTTTTTATTACTTTGTGTGCGTGTACCGTCAAATCAGATCTGACTGGTACAGGAGGATATTGCGCCTCCTTCTCTGGCAGAGCATCTGGTGGATTTGAACCGTGTTCCTCTGGGATTGCAGTGCAGCTTCTTGCCACTAGGCCACCAGAGCTCCTGAACCACTAACCTTTTGACTAGCAGTCGAATGCTTAAAGTAGAATTCTTTTTTACCTCTCTTCTTTTGAGAAAAAAAAAATAGTATAAAGGTATCATTTACATGTTGTCATGATGTGTCATTGTGTAGTGACCCTGTGTACAGCAGCTCTGAAGCCTGCCCTGTCCTGAGCCAGGCTCACTGACTCCGACACACCTGTCCCCACTACCCCTGTTACTGTGTCAGTCCATCCCATCCAGGGTTTTCCTCTGCTGCACTGTCCCTCTGCCCTTTCAAGCATGATGTTCCTTCTTCAAGGACTGGTCCCTCCTGGCCGCATGCCCAAAGCATATCAGTTGGAGTTTCAAAATCCATGACTCCAAGAAGCAGCCTGCTTTCAGCTTCTCCAAGACAGGCCTGTTTGTTCTTTCGGCAGCCCCTGGTATGTTCTTCTCTGGCACCACAACCCAAAGGCGTTGATTCTTCTGCTGTCAACTCGAGTCATGGTCCAGCTCTCTGATGCACAGCAAGTAATGCACAGCCCACAGCCTGGATCAGGTACACACCTTCGTTGCTAGACGGAAATGATTGCTTTTTAGCACTTTGCAGGGGTCCCTGACAGCAGATGTACGTGGGGTGAAAAATCTCCCACAGTTCAGGGCAGTGAAGTTCGGAGGCAGAATTCTTTCTCTTATGTTGAAACCACCCCCATAGTTGACCCTCCAGCGTGTTTTCAGAGGCAGCAAACAGCACGAGAGCAGACTGTCCATCTTTCTTCTGGCATCAGGATGGACTGTGAAGAGATTGATATTGTTCACAGCTTCAGTTTGCTTGGCTCCACAGTCAACACTCTTGGCACCAGCAGCAGCCAGGAAATAAAAAAACGTATTGCGATGGGAAAGTCTGCTGTTAGGGACCTCTCTAAAGTACTCAAGAGCGACGGTGTCTCTCTGGAGACTAAGGTGCGCCTGATACAGGCCATGGTCTTTGCAATCATTTGTTATGCATCAGAGAGTTGGACAATGACTAGGGAGGATAGAAGGAGAATTGATGCCTTTGAGCTGTGGTGCTGGAGAATAGTATTGAATGTACCCTGGACTGCCAAGAAAACAAACAGATCCATCCCGGAGAGGGTTTAAACCAGGCTGCTCCTTGGAGGCAAGGATTCTGGGGCTTCATCTGACATACTTTGGACATGTTGTAAGGAGGGACAGGTCCTTTGAGAGGGACATCATGCTTGGGAGTGTGGAGGGACGGCGCAAGAGGGGAAGACCCTCTATGAGATGGATTGATTCAGTGACTGGGGTAATCGGGATGGGGGTGTCAGAGGCAGTGCGATTGGCACAGGATAGAGCAGGGTTTAGGGCTGTTGTACATAGGGTCGCTATGAGTCACAAATGACTCGACGGCACATAACAACAACAACAACAACAACAACCACAACAACCACAACAACCACAACAACCACCACCACCTTTAGGTTGGCCACACAACTCCTTACCGTCCTATGTGGGAGACCTTAAGGATTGTTAGCAGCATATATAGTGTATAGTATGTTGTGTTGCTAACCAAAGGTTAGCAGTTCGAATTCACTTTAAGGGAGGAAGATGGGCAGTGTCTGAAGAGCAAAGAGGTGCAGCTTTAAAAAAAAGTGCAGAGGGAGAGGTGGGCAGGGAGAAAAGTGCAACAATGAATGAATGGAAATCCAAAGTCTCTGTAAATTTTCATTGAAATTAATAATAATAATGATAAATTAATTGAAAAAATGTTTAATAGTTAAAAAAAGTGCAAAGTGCACCCATGTTTATTGAGGCTTTGTTCACAATAGCAAAGAGCTGGAAACAACCCAAGTGCCCATCAACAAATGAATGGATAGAGAAGCTCTGGTTAGTCACACAATAGAATATTACCCTGCATTGAAAAACAAGGAACTCATGCAATATTATTCAAAATGGGTGACCCTGGAGGACATTATACTGAGTGAAATATCTCGGTCATGAAAGGACAAATATTGCATAGGGCCACTGTTGTAAAATGGGACTGACGTGGGGTTGAGGGAAGACTGAGAAAGATGGGTTCAATAATCTATACTGTATTGAAACAGATGAGGGAGGGAACTGTTTAAAAAGGATATATGATTAGGTACTATTGTCACCACAGGAGTCCAGAACAAAGACTGCACAGTGGAGGGGACTTGGGGGGAGGGATTGTATAACAATGAAAGAATTTTTTCTTTTACTTTTCAAAGACAAGAGCAAATTGGGGGGGAGGGGATGGCCAAGGAGAAAAGTGCAACAACGAATGAATGAATGGAAACCCTAAGTCTCTGTAAACTTTCATTAAAACGAATTAAAAACCCAACCAACCAAACAAAAACTACAGCCGTGGATACCAGAGGGGTGGAGGATCACCATGAATAGGAATCGACTCAACAGCAGGGGGTATGAGGGAGACTCAGGTTCGATTCCCAGCCAATGCACTTCGTGCTCAGTCACTACTTGTCTGTCTTTGGGTGTGTGTGTGATGCGGAACAGACCTCTACAGAGTTTATAGACTAAGACCTAGAAGAAAAACCTGGTGATCTCTTTTTGGAAGCTGGCTGGTACAACCCTATGATCAAGCCGTTGACCCACAGTGGTTGGTGGGGACAGTGCAGGACGAGGCATTTTCTTCACTTCTGCACTTGTCACAAGTCAGGAGCCACTTGGCGGCAGCTAACAGCAGCGTCCACGTTTGTGACGTTTGACAGACACGTGCAACTGCCACTGCAAGTGAAACACAGAACACCTCCCTAAACCCCTTCCCCCCTCCTTACCGTCAGTGCCCCTCCCCCATGCCCACTGCTGCCAACCACGGGTCTGTGAGCTGCCACTATTGGTGTTGTTGTTAGGTGCTGTGGAGTCTAGTGTGACCCATAGCGACCCTACGAACAACTGATCTGAACCCTGTCCTATCGTGCGCCATCCTTACACTTGCGGACACATCAGAACCCATTGCGGCAGTCACCGTGTCAATCCACCTGGTTGAGGGTCTTCCTCTCCTTTGTTGACCGTCTACCTTTCTAAGCATCATATCCCTCTCCAAAGAATAGCTTCTCCCAGCAACATCCCGAAGTACGTGAGGCGACGCCTCATCGATGATCTTTGCCTCGAGAGCAATCTGGCTGCACAAGCCCATACAAGCCCATACTTGTTTGTTCTTTTGGCCGTCCATGGATGTTCACTGCTCTTCTCCAACACCCCAGCTCGAAAGCATCAATTCTTCTGTCATCCTTATTCATGGTCCAGCTCTCAGATGCATAGCAAGTGGTCGGAAAGATCATAGCCTCAATCAGACTCATCTTAGTCCTCAAACTGACATCATTACTCCTCAATAATTTGGAGAGGTCCCTAACTGCAGACTTTCCCAGTGCAAGATGTCTCCTTATCTCCTGACTGTTGGTACCTAGGGTGTTAATTGTGGATCCAAGTAAGATGGAGCTGTCGACAGTGTCAATCTTTCCTCCATCTGTCATGATACTGTCTATCCGTCTAGTGGTAAGAATCTGTGTTTTCTTGACACTGAGATGCAACCTATACTGAAGGCTGTATTCTTTGATCTTCTGTAACAAGTGCTTTAAGTTCTCACTTTCAGCAAGCAAGGTTGTATCATCTGCATAACTCAGGTAATTGATGAGTCTCTCAGAACACTCATGAGTCTTTTTCAAGAACGTGATACAAATGGAATTGCTGTTGGGTTTGCTTTCCCCCGTTCAGCTTGATTGCAGAGTTTTATTCTTTTACACAGGAGGTCGCTGTGAATTGAAGCTCACCGAGACAACAACTAATACCAAGAAGCTGGCGGCACATCCTTGTGTTAGATGCTGCGTGTGTTAGTGGCTTGGGGATGGGGAAAGCGGGCCAGTGGTTAGAGACCCTGTGGAGTCAGACAGCCTGTGTTCAAATGTGCCCCTGCCACGTAAGGGCTGTGGGCCTCAGCGAAGCTGCCAAACTTTTCTTTGCCTCAATTTTCCCCTTCAATGTGGATTTATTCATTCAGCAAATGCTTCCTAGCCCCCTGCTGTGTGCTGGGAACCGCTCCAGGCCCTGAGCTCTCTGCAGACGTGACTCCCTCCCCTGGTGGAAGCTGTGCCCCTGGTATTTCAAATGCCATTAAAGGTCACCCAGGGTGAACAAGTTTCAGTAGCATTCCCAGGCAGAGTGACTAGGAAGAGAGGCCTGGAGAACTGCTTCTGAAAAGCGGCCCATGAAAATGGTGTGGACGACAAGGGAAGGTGTTCTGGTTCTTTGCTTCGGCTGTCAGGAGATATTGTGAGCTGGCATGTTGTGAGCATGAATGTTCAGAGGCCCAGGGCCCCTGCAGGGTGAGGTGGACTGGCACGTGCTGGTGGTTATGAGGGCAAATCAGGGCTTGCTGTTGTTGTTATGTGCCGTCAAGTCGCTTGCGACTCATAGCGACCCTATGTACAACAGCCTTATAACCGGCTCTGTCCTGTGCCAATCGCGCTGTCTCCAACACACCTACCCTGATTACTCCAGTCACTAAACCAATCGACCTCATAGAAAGTCTTCCTCTCCTGTGCTGTCCCTCCACCTTTCCAAGCATGACATCCCTCTCCAAGGACTGGTCCCTCCTGGCAACATGTCCAAAGCATATCAGAAGAAGCTTCAGAATCCTTGCCTCCAAGGAGCAGCCTGGTTTAACCTTTTCCAGGATAAACCTGTTCATTTTCTTAGCAGTCCATGGTATACTCAATCCTCTTCTCCAGCACCACAGCTCAAAAGCATCAATTCTCCTTCTATCTAGGCAATGTGTTATTACAAGTAAGGTCACCACAAAGCTGAGCGAACTCGATGGCAGCTGATGAGACGAATGCACGGAGAATGCATTATGTTGGAGTGGCAGTAATGCTGTGTATGTGGGGAGGGAGGTGTGATATTGTGGGGGGTGCCCTCCCCAGGGAGGTGACATCTGAGCGAGAAGCAGAAGGGGGTGAGGAGTGAGTCACGTCGCTCTTGGGGGAAGCAGAGCTCCAGGCAGAGGGCGAAGGCCTGCTCAGTGGGAGCTGATGCAGACTCACAGGGGCCCTTCCTGGTTGAGACGGTTAATGTGAGGAGACCGCAGTCTTTCTCCCTCAGAGCAGCTGGGGGATTCTACCCCCCTCCCTGCTTTTTCAGTTAGCAGGGCAGCATGCCACTACAACACCGCCAGACCGCCCCGCCCGTGCCCTGAGATGGGAAAGCACCTGGCTTACTCCAGAAACCCGTGTGGTTGGAACAAATAAGAGGTAGGGAGGGAGGAAGAGATGAGAGCTGGGAGAGGGCGGGTAGGCTTGTCTGGGGCCTTGAAGGCCAAGGTGGGATGTTGTTAGATGCCATTAAGTTGATGTTGTTGTTGTTATGTGCCGTCAAGTCACTTGTGACTCATAGCGAGCCTATGTACAACAGCCCTAAACCCTGCTCTATCCTGTGCCAATCGCACTGCCTCTGACACACTCATCCCGATTACCCCAGTCACTGAATCAGTCCATCTCCTAGAGGGCTTTCTCCTCCTGCGCTGTCCCTCCACCCTCCCAGGCAAGATGTCCCTCTCCTAGGACCTGTCCCTCCTCACAACATGCCCAAAGTGTGTCAGATGAAGCCTCAGGATCCTTGCCTCCAAGGAGTAGCCTGGTTTAACCCTCTCCAGGATGAATCTGTTTGTTTTCTTAGCAGTCCATGGTATATTCAATACTCTTCTCCAGCACCACAGCTCAAAGGCACCAGTTCTCCTATCCTCCCTAGTGTTCAACTCTCTGACGCATAACAAGTGATTGCCACACCGCAAATATGAAGTCCTCAGCTTGCCCTGCCCTGCCCTGTTCCATCCTCAGCATCTCCTCAGAACAGTCACTGTGTCATCCCATCTCGCCGAGGGTCCTCCTTTCCTGTGCTGACACCCCCCCTCCCATCATAGTGTCATCTTTCCCCCAAGTATCATTACCTTCCGCGATGGAGCCTGAAGGAAGTGAGAGGAAGCTCACCCAGGGGAACTTTTCACCTGAGGAAGGTGAGAGCCCGCCAGGGTGTCGCAACAGCGCTCTCTGGTGGTGGCACGGGTATAACATCTTCGGGCCTGGTGCTGAGAAGCTGCCCTGCAATCCCAAAGACACGCAGTTCAAATCCACCAGCCAAAGGTGTGTGGTTCGAATTCACCAGATGCTTTGCTGGAGAAGGAGGGGCAATCTCCTCCTGTGCCAGTCGGACCCGATTCGATGGTACACAACAAGAAAAACGAACAAACAAAGAAACAGAACTAAACAAATCCACCAACCACTCCATGGAAGAAGGGTGGGCAGTCTTCTCCCTTGTAATTTACTGCCTCTGAAAACTCACTGGAAGGTCAGCTGCGGGTCGGTTCCAACTCGATGGCACAGAGCCAAGAGGTCACTCGTTCACTGCGGTGGAGTCAGAACTCACTCCTCCGCTGGGACTTTTCTGAAGCTGTAAACCACAGTGGACAGGATCACCTATCATTCTCCTGAGATTCCCCGGGTGGATTCGAACTGTTGAAGAGGTGTTACTTATGGCTGAGCCCTGTGACTCCCTAGAGCGCGGCCTAGACGACAGGAGCTTCCTTAGGGAGTCCCAGCAATCAGTTTATTCAGTTTATGCAACGTGACAGTAGGAGTCCCTATGGATGCAGAAAGTGAGCGCGTTTGGCTGCAAACTGAAAGGGCGACCGTTTGAATCCACCCAGAGACACCTCAGAAGAAAGGCCTGGCAATCTGTTCCACCAAACCAGCCTTCGCAAACCGTACTGGAGCACAGCTCCCCTCCCGCCCCCCCCGCCCCCCCCGAGGGTCTCCACGATCAGAACTGAGCCCACAGGCACTGGGCACTGGTTGAAGTGGTGCGTGAGGGCCGGGCACGGCTGCGGGGGACACGTGTGCCTCGGGCGGGTCTGATCCCAGCCTCAGCTCCGCCCTCTGGCTGTCAGTGCGCTTGTTGTGGGGAAAGAATTTCTCTAATTGGAAAGCCCTGGCGGGTGTTTGGAATTCCTGCTGAGGTTGCTGCTTTCTGGCCCCGACGCTGGCTCTTTGGGATAACAGATGTTATCCAGATGCCGGCTGGGGTCACTGGGGCCTCGGAGGTTTGGCGCCCGCCTCTCTCCCATGACCTGCGGGGAGCTCCGCGCTCTTCCCGAGAAATCTGCGGATTCCCGGACCTCGGTTCTCACGGTCTGGGCTCGGGGGTGCTGAACCCTCGCCGTCACCCCGGGCAGGCCCTGGGGAACCAGCCCACGTGCGCGTGGATTCCCCCGGACCACCCGTGTGAGAGCTTAGCGCACACACCCAGGGCCTGCGGACCCCACGCAGGACGCAGCGCCCTCCCTAGCACTCTGCCGTGTGTGTGTGTGTGTGTGTGTGTGTGTGTGTGTGAGAGAGAGAGAGAGAGAGGTGAGAAGAGAAACAGAAGAGAGACAGACAGACACAGATACACACACACACACACACACAGAGTGAGAACCGATTAGAGAGAGCAGAGAGACAGAGAGAGACAAGGGGAAGAGAGAGATTGAGAGAAAGAGAAAGAGATATTGAGAGAGAGAGAGCAGAGCAGAGAGACAGACACAGAGACAGCACAGAGAGACGGGGGGGATAGAGAGAGAGAGAGAAGGGGGAGAGAGTGAGAGAGATAAAAAGAGAGATATTGAGAGGGAGTGTAGAGCAGAGAGACAGACACAGAGAGAGGAGAGAGAGAGAGAGAGAGAGAGAGACGGGGGAAGAGAGTGAGAGAGAGAGAAAGAGAGATTGAGAGAGTGCAGAGCAGAGACACACAGAGAGCACAGAGAGACAAAGATGAGAGAGACAGAGACAGACCAAGAGAGAGCAGAAAGATAGAGCAAAGAGAGCAAAACATGCTCCCCTATGTTTGTGGAGGGAGCTGTGGTGGCCTAGTGGGTAAGGAGTTGCACTATGACCCCAAAGGCAGGTAGTTCAAATCCACCCGCTGCTCCAAGGAAGAAAAATGGATCATCTCCTTCTTTGTAAGGAGGAGATGGATTCTGTCCTGTGGGGAGGTGGCTATGAGTCAGTTCTGACTCAACAGCAATAAGGAAGCGAGTAAGAGATATCTGTGGATGGAATCCTATTTGGAAATAAGATTTTTTTTTAATTTGTTTGTTGTTGTTGTTGTTATGTGCCATCAAGTTGTTAGTGTCTCATAGTGACTCTATGTTCAACAGCTCTGAACCCTGCCCTGTCCTGTTGCCAAGCTTACTGTCTCTGACACACCTACCCCTACCACCCCGGCCACTGAGTCAATCCATCTCATCGAAGATCTCCCTCTCCTGTGCCGTCCCTCCACCTTTCCAAGCATGATGTCCCTCCCCAAAGACTGGTCCCTTCATGCAACATGTCCACAGTATGTCAGACGAAGCTTCAGAATCCTTGACTCCAAGGAGCATTCGGCTTTACCTTCTCCAGGATAAACCTGTTTGTTCTCCTAGCAGTCCATGGTATATTCAACACTCTTCTCCAGCACCACAGGTCAAAGGCATCAATTCTCTTTCTATCATCCCTAGTCATTTAGACCAAATATAATTCCTTCTAAGTTGCATATATAAGAAAATACAATTCACTGAAGTTTTTTTTTTTTGTTTTAGTTGCTGCTGATTCAGAGTTCTCATAAAAATTCTTCACAGGATTTCCGAGGTTGCAAATCTTTAGGGGAGCAGATCGCTGTGTCTTTGTCCTGTGGAGCAAATGGTAGGTTTGAACCTGTGAACTTTCACTTAACTCCTAATGCCTCATTCAGTGTGCCACCAGAACACCTTGATTGATGAGAAGATTAAAAACTGTAGATACAGGCCATGTGGGTCTGAGGAATGGCGAGAACTACCCACAAGGAAGAAATGACAAAGCCAAGATGCTAATTTGAACATTTAACCACCAGAACTATGAGAAACCAGAAATTTATGTTTTTGAAAGCCACTCCCTTTTGATGTTTGTGCCACAGCAGCACTAGGGAACCAAGGTAGCTCTGGTGGCCTAGTGGTAAGAAGTTGCACTGCCAACCTGAAGTCATGAAGTTCAAATCCACCAGCTGCTGCATGGGAGAGAGATGGACCATCTCCTCCTGTGCGATTTACTGCCTCTGAAAGCCTGCTGGAGGGTCAGCTAGGGGTCAGTGCCCTCTCCACGGAACAAAGCAACAGTAACAGGGAACCAAGGGAATTCTGGATGGGTGCTGATGCTTGATGTGCTAGGCTGTTACTTGCAAGGTTGGTGGTTCAGATCTGCATAGAGGTGCCCTCGGAAGAAAGGGCTAGTGATCTTTGTGCCAAGACCTGCATGGGATCATGCACATGGGGTCACCACGCATTGGAGTCGACTCGATGGCACGGGTTAGGTAGTTACGACACCCGTGTGTAGTCTGAGCTGCCAAGGAAGAGGTTGCTGATGCAAGAATAATAAATAATTGGAACAGGGAATGCACAAAGTATGAATGTAGGAAAATTGGAAGTTGTACAAAAATGAAATGAAAAATATAAAGATTCTAGGCTTTAGTGAGCTGAGAGGCATTGGCAACGGCCAATATCAACAACAACGACCAGAATGAAAAAGAAAAAAAGAAAAAGAATGCAGTCACAGTCAAAAGAAAAAGAAAAATCAAGACCTAAACACAAAGACAAGACTAAGAGCAAACCCATACCCATACCCATATAAGAAAGGCCTGTTAATACAAATGTTATTCAAGCATACTCACTCACAATTAAAGCTAAAGAGGAGGGAACAGGAATTGCACCATTTAAAAAAATTAAAATTATTATTATTATTTTTGTGTGTACTGTCAGATCGGATCTGACTGGTACAGGAAGAGATTGCCCCTCCTTCTCCAGCAGAACATTTGGTGGATTCAAACCACGAACCTCTGGGATTGCAGTGCAGCTAGGTCACCAGAGCTCCCTGGAATTGCCTCAATTTTTTTCAGTCTAAAATTGACCACCCATGCAGTCAAGAAACATTAATAATAATTGGTGACATGCGCACAAAAGTTGGAAACAAAGTAGCAAGATTAGTAATTGGAAACTATGGAATTGGGGAAAGAGATTGGAGATTGAATGATTGAACTTTGTACCTGCAATGGTTTTCTTCATAGCAATTACCTTTTTTTTAAAAACAATTTTGGAATTCCATTCATTCATTGTTGCACAGCAATTATCTTTTTTTAATTTATTTTTATTTTTGTGTGAGTGTACCGTCAAATCGGATCTGACTGGTACAGGAGGAGGTTGTCCCTCCTTCCCCGGCAGAGCATCTGGTGGATTCGAACCGTGTCCCTTTGGGATTGTAGTTGCAGCTCCTTGCCACTAGGCCACCAGAGCTCCCCAGCAATTATCTTTTTAAGAAACACAGATGGTGACTATAAACACGACTTCACCTGATGACTGCGCAGAAGTGAGATCGACTACGTTGGGTGGAAAGTGTCAAGGGACAGAATTGCTACCCGGTCAGTCTCATCCTCTCTCTCTCCGCCCCCCACTCTCATAGGACAGGGCTGAAAGCAAAGTTTCTCAGAGGATGGAGGGAGGGGAGTGAAAAACTGTTGCACCAACGTGATCTTACTTGTGGCAGAATGGGATTAAATCAGGAAGAGGCCCCGTCCTCAGGAATGCAGGAGAGCCGAACCCCAAACAACCCCCCAGGCCCAGGGTGAGGCTGGGCTGTGGCCAGTCCCATGAGTGGGAGCCAATCAAAGCAGTGCCCACCTGGGGTCACTTTCTTTTTCCTGTGGGCTGCCTGCCAAAAGGTTTGGCTCAGCCCCTGGCTTCCCAAGGATGTTTCCCTCACTTTCCTTTCTTTTTCTTTTTAACTCGTCTTTATAGTCTCTCTTATCTTTCACCATTCATGCCTCTTGCATTACCTTAATTAACCTTTTCACTTGTTTTGCTAAGTTATTGTTATGTCTCTGTGCTCAGTTACAGTCATCTCATTTCACTGCCTTGCAGGAAGGACTAGCAAGTGGGGAAGAGGGAAAGCGAACTCTAGCTTGAGTATGTTTCAGAAAGAATCACTGGAGAAGCTCAAGAGACAGTAGTCAAAGGCAGGCCGGGTGCTGACTGTGGAACAGACCATCAATTACTTCTGCCCAAATTCAAATGGAAGTGGAAAATGAAAACAAGTCCTCAAGAATCCAAGTATGTCTATGCCGATGACATGATAGTATACTTAGAAAACCCTAAAGACTCAGCAAGAAAACTCTTGGACACAGTGGACCAATTTAGCAAAGTGGCAGGATACAAGATCAACATACAAAAATCAGTTGGATTTCTCTACAG
>NW_006399935.1:1348118-1355126 GCF_000299155.1 Elephantulus edwardii
GCTATTCCTTGGAAAGGGATATAATGCTTGGAAAGGGAGGGGTCAGCGAAAGAGAGGAAGACTCTTAAGGAGGTGGACTGATAGAGTGTCAGCAGCAGCGGGCTCAAGTGTGTCAGGATGCTAAGAATGGTGCAGGATAGGACAGGGTTCAGATTGATTGTTCATCAGGTAGATATGAGTTGTACTCAACGGCACTTAAAAACGACAGTGACCTAATTTATCTATTTATGAATTTTTAATTTCTCCCCCTCTTCCTTTGCCTGGTAAGTGTTCATGGATGATTCTCCATGTAAACCTATTCTTACACTCACTTATTGCCATGGAATCTGATTCATATTGACACTCCAGTTGGTTTCTGAGACTGTCAATTGCAGAACAGCTAGTGGATTTGAACCCCCAAGAAGCGGGCCCTTCAGGTGAGCAATGCAACTCTCTTCGGACGGCGCATCTTAAACCTGTCCTCAGCTTTGTAATAATAGGGGTTTTATAGCAAAATAGTCTTTCTGTGACTATGTAACTCAGCTTAATTTCTTTTTAGATTTATCAATATAGGCAGTGTTCTACAAATTCTTTATTCTGATTATTCTTTGCTGTAGAGTCAAGTATGACCCATGTTGTTGTTGTTATGTGCTGTCAAGTCACTTGCAACTCATAATGACCTTGTATACAACAGTTCTGAACTCTGCTCTATCCTGAGTCAACCCCGTCGTCTCTGACACCCCCACCCCCATTTCCCAGTTACTGAGTCAATCCATCTCATCCAGGATCTTCCCCTCTTGTGCTTCCCCTTTACATCTCCAAGCATGACGTCCCTCTCCAAGGACTGGTCCTTCTTTGCAACATGCCCAGAGTATGTCAGATGAAGCTTCAGGATCCTTGTCTCCGAGGAGCAGCTTGGTTTCACCCTCTCAAGGATGAACCTGTTTGTTTTCCTAGCAGTCCATACTATATTCAATACTCTTCTCCAGCACCACAGCTCAAAGGCATCAATTCTTCTTCTGTCATCCTTAGCCATAACCCAGCTTTCTGATGCATAGCAAGTAATTGCAAAGCTCATGGCCTGGATCAGGTGCACCTTAGTCTCCAGACTGATATGAGAGGTCCCTGACAGCAGATTTTCCCAATATAATTTATCTTTTGATTTCCTGGATGCTGGTACTAAAGTGTTGATTGTGGAGCTGAAGCTATTATCAATCTCAGTTTCTGCACCATCTATCATGATGCTGCCAAGTGGTCCAGTGGGAAGAATCTTTGTTTTCTTGGTGTTAAGCTTCATCCATATTGAAGGTTGCAGTCCTTGACCTTTTTGCAGCAAATGCCTCAGGTTCTCCTCAGTTTCAGCAAGCAAGATTGTGTCAACTGCATAGCACAGGTTGTTGATGAGTCTTCCTCCAATCCTGATACCACATTTATCCTCATAGAGCCCAGCCTCTTGGATGATCTGTTCCTCATATGGATTGAAAAGGTATGGAGATAAGATGCATCCCTGGTGTACACCTTTCCTGATTTTGAACCATGCAGTATTTTTTGCTCTGTTCTGACTGCTGCCTCCTGGTCCAAGTGTAGGTTTCACATAAACACAACCAAGTATTCAGTAGTCAGAAAATATGGATTTGGTGACAGAAATGAGGCTGGAGATAGAATGATAGAATTCTTTACAATCAATGGTTTATTCATTGCAAATACCTTTTATAAGAAACATAAATGCAGGCTATACACATGTGTTTCACCTGATGGTATGATAGGAATCAGATCAATTACATCTGTGGAAAGAATCACTGGAGAAGTTCAGTGAAAAGTAGGCCAGCTTCTGATTGTGGAATAGACCATCAAGTACTCATATGCAAGTTCAAGCTGAAGCTAAGGAAAATGAAATGAAATCCACAGGAATCAAAATTTGACATTGAGAGCATCTCAGGAACAGATTTGAGGCCTTGAACCCTAATGAGCAAAGACCAAATGAGTTGTGGGAGAATATCAAGAATATCATTCAGGAAGCATGCAAAAGGTCATTACGAAGACAGAGGAGGAAGACAAGACCAAGACGGATGTCAGAAGAGATTCTAAATATTGCACTAGAGTGCTGAGAAGCCAAAGCAAAGGGAAGAAACCAAGAGATTAAGAAGCTGAAGAGAAGATTTCAAAGGACAGTGCAAGAAGACAAAGTATTATAATGAAATGTGCAAAGATCTGGAGTCAGAAAATCAGAAGGGCTGAACTCGCTCAGCGTTTCTTAAACTGAAGGAACTGAAGAACAAATTCAAGCTTTGAGATGTAATACTTAAAGGTGCTTTGGGAAGAATATTAAATGATCCAGGAAGCACTAAAAGAAGATGGAAGACAGAGACACTGTACCACAAAGAATTGGCTGACACAGAAGAATTTCATAAAACAATCTATGATCAAGAATATGACCGATGGCAGTTCCATAAACAGATCTGAACCTTGTCTTATCCTATGCCATCCTCATACTTGCTGACACACTCATTAGTCTTTGTTGTTTTCCGTTGTTCAGTACCATTGAGTTGGAACTGATCCGTAGCTAATCCTCTGGCAGGTCTCAAAGTTTCAAATCGTGTGGCTTTAGGATTGCAATACAGCTTCTTACCACTGGGCCACCAGGACTCCCTAACAATGCTTTAGTGTTGCATAATACTTCACTGTGTGAATGCACATGCTTTCTTTAGCTGTTCCATCTGCGGATGGACACTTGGTTTGTTTCCAGCTCTTCGCTATTGTAAATAATGCTGCAGTGAACATGTGTGTGCATGTATCTGTTCATGTTGCAGCTCTTAATTCTTTGGAATATAGATACCTAGTTCTAGGATTACTGGATCAAATGAAGTTTCTAAGGAAGTGTATTGGCTGCTTTGTGGAAGGAAATAGCCAGGCCTTTCTTCCTAGTCCACTTTAGTCTGACAGCTCAGCTTAAAGGTGTTCAGCGTCACAGCCACACCAAAGCCTCCTCTCACAGATGGTTGGGCACTGCATGTTGGAAACACTGACCGGGGCATGGAAGCTGGGTCTCTAGCATGAAAGGAGAGAATTCCATCACTGAATCTGTACAAGCAACTTACTCGGGGTTACACAGGTGGCCTGTGTCACACCTCACAGGTGTGAGCCCAGTGTCAGCGCTGTATTTGAACTGTCTGCAAGCCTTGCCACGTGCGCAGTTTGTACCTCAATTTCCTCATCTGCAAAATGGGAATAATTACAACACCTCCATTGCGAGGATTCGTTGATGCATGCATGTAAAAGTTTAGAACTAATGCCTCAATAAATAGTTATTGAGTGTGGAAAGCAGAATATAAAATTTAATATTAATAACCAATTAATAATAATATTAATGTATCAGGATATGAGGGAGGTGTAATACCAGCTAGAATTCACCCTGTGGCACTAAGGCAATACTTAAATGTTCACAGGGGAATAGGCATTAAGACAATCCTTAAGAGTCTACATAATTCTCAGTTTGTATTAACTGAATCCCTCCCTCCTGAGGTCAGGATAAGGTAAACAATAGAGAAGAATTCTGCTTTTTTGTTTTTGTTTACTACTCCCTTGTGATTTTCCTTTGTTTACCTTCCTGATGATTCTCAATAAAAACCCAGAAAGGCGTAGCATAGGGGGTGCAGTTCTCCCAGCTGTTAGCCCCCTGCCTTCATGCTTTCTGGCCTGACCCCCATTCCTGTGTGTCCCCGTCTCTATCTTTTCCTTCGGTCGACGACAGTTGAGTGCTGTTAAAGTTGATTCATAATGACTCCATGTGACAGTGTAGAACTGTAACATAGAGCTTTTTCTTTTTTAAAATCTAATCTTTATAGGATGAAATTCAGATCTGTTGCCCATAAGGTTGCTGTGAGTTATACTTGACTGAACCTAATAACAGCACCAATCTTTGTGGAGCTCGAAGTCACATAACAAAAACTTTTATAGAAGCAGATTGCCAGGTCTTTCTCTTGTTAGAATCGCTGAATGGATTAAAATTGTGACTCTCTCAATAAGTTCTTATTTTTGCCATCATCATTGGGCAACTTAATTTATTAATTCGGTGATTCTGCAGGCGGCACTCTTGCTCAGTGCAGTCGAGTCAGAACTGACTCAGAGCTGAGCCCCCGACAGGTTTTCAGAGGCCACGAATCACCCAGGAAAAGATTTCTCATCTTCCTTGGAGCAGTTCGTGGATTCAAACCCCCAGTCCTTGGGTTGACAGTGCAACTCCTTACTGAACTACCAGAGCTCCCTAGCTAAGTGCAAGTCTGAACTGGACAACGAACTCCTGCCACCTAGTGGTTCTCTGCGGAATAAAGTCGACTTCGTGGCACTGAAACAAACACGATGATGTAGCCACAGACGCAGTAGCAGTGTCCGAACCCACCCAAGTTAGAGAGAAGAAAGAGATCACCCCAGAGCTGATTGCTGTGAGGCAGACGGTGGACACATTAACGCTCTCCTGCCTTTCCCCCCAGTTCTGACACTAGCCTCGCTCACCATCCCCAAACACTCCTGGTTAGTCTATTGCAATGGCCATACAGAAACTCACAGACTGTACTTAGAGTTCAGCGATGTCACGGATGGAATTGTTCCTCAAAATACATGTATGTTGTTGTTGTTATGTGCCATCAAGTTGTCTGCGACCACAGTGACCCTATAATAGTTCTGAACCCTGCCCTGTCCTGAGCCAGTCTCACTGACTCTGACACACCCACCCCATTACTCCAGTTAACTGCGTCAGTCAATCCGTATCATTCAGGGTCTTCCTCTCCTGCACTCTCTCTCCACTCTTCCAAGCATAACGTCTTTCTCCAATGACTGATACTTGCTGCCCATGTGCCCACGTGTGTGAGATGGAACTTCGAAATCCTTGCCTTCAGTGCAACTCCCTCCATTTCACCCACCAGAGCTCCTGCTGTGTGTCCAGCTGGTAGCTGAATTTAGAATTGGGACCTATTTACAAAGGTGAAACTTCACCAAACTTCCTCTCCTAGGAGGTCTCAAATGTTTCTTATTTCACTTGTCCTTTTCTCCTGTATTACAGTTGTCACTACATATGAAATGACATGGGACAATCTTAAAGACACCTATCTTCCTCTTGTACAATACTATATTAATTAATGTTTGAGTGGTAAAAATATCTTGAAGTCTTTTAAGCTTTCAGATATGCATATAGATTTTTTATATTTACTACATTTGTATGTATCATTAATAAAAGTTTAAAATGACTATTTTTTATTGCTACTTTGTAACAAAGTTGCAATTTTACTTCATGTAACAAAGGCTTTCATGTAGTTTCTGTTAGATTTTGCTTTTCCCCGCCCCCCATCATTGATAACGTTTTATTTAACTAGCAGAATGGTTGATTCTATGTTGTTGTGTTAGTGTTGTGAATTACCAAGGTGCAATGTGATAATTCTGGATAGTCTATTGCAATGGCCATAGGGAACTCACAGACTGTACTTAGAGTTCAGCGATGTTATGGATGGAATTGTTCTCCCAAAATACATGTATGTTGTTGTTGTTATGTGCCATCAAGTTGTCTGCGACTCTTAGTGACCCTATGTACAATAGTTCTGAACCCTGCCCAGTCCTGAGCTAGTCTCACTGACTCTGACACTCCCACCCCCATTACTCCAGTTAACTGCATTGATCAGTATCCTACCATATCCGCAGAATACTATAGTTGTGAATACAAGTTTATGGCTCTTTTCCATTTAATGTGAAATTTTGCATCAGTGTAGAAAACGAAGTAAATTGCTTTCCACTCTATTATCTGGCAGTCACTGTGGATCAAAGCTTATTTTTCTCTGAATAAAACTTATTCAATAAAGTATTATTCTTTAAAATAAAAAAAAATCCTTGTCTCCAAGCAGAAATTTGGTTTCACCATTTCCGATACAGAACTATTTCTTCTCTTGGTGGCCCACGAACTGTTTAATATTCTTCTCCAGCACTACAACTCAAAGGCATCAATTCTTTTTCTGTTATCCTTAGTCATTGTCCAGCTCTGTGTGCAAGTAATTGCAAAGACCATCGCCTGGATCAGACATACCTTACTCCCTAGACTAACATAATTACGTTTTAGACATTGGAGAAGTCTTCCTCATTGAAATGTGTCTTTCAATTTCTTGACTGCTGTTGTCAATAATATACATGTATGTTGTTGTTGTTATGTGCCATCAAGTCACCTGTGACCCATAGCAACTCTATGTAGAGCAGCTCTGAACCCTGTCCTGTCCTGAGCCAGTCTCGCTAATTCCAACACACCAAACTCCATTGCCCTAGTTGCTGTGTCAATCCCTCTCATCTGGGGTCTTCCTCTCTTGCACTGTCCCTCCACCCTTCCAAACATGATCTCCTTCTCCAAGGACTGGACCCTCCTGGCCATGTTCCCAAAGTATATGAGATGGAGCTTCAAAATCCTAGCTTCCAAGGAGAAACTTGGTTTTACTCTCTCCAAGAAAGACCTGTTTGTTTTCTTGGCAGTCCATGATATGCTCTCTGATGCCTAGCAAGTAATTGCGAAGGTCATGGACTGAATTAAATGCACCTTCATCTCTAGACTAACATCAGTGCATTTTAGCACCAAAGACCAAAGACCAGATGAGTTGTGGGATTATATAAAGGATACTATCCATGAAGAAAGGAAAAGGTCATTTCAAAGACAAAGGAGAAAGAAATAACCAAAATGGATGTCAGAAGAGACTGAAAATTGCACTAGAGCATTGAGAAGCCAAACCAAAGGTGAAAAAATGCTGAGGAAAAGGAACTGAACAGATTTGAAAGGTCAGCTCAAGAAGACAAAGTATTATAATGGAATGTGAATAAAATGGGAAGAACTCGCTCTCCATTTCTCATGCTGAGAGAACATAAAAATAAATCTTTTAATCTTAATAAACTTTTAAATTTTAATTGTAACTTTAACAAAGTTTACAGAGAAGTGAGATTTTTTCCATTCATTAATTTTTATCCCCTCTTTTCCCCTCCCCCTCCCCAGTTCAAGGTTTTTTT
>NW_006399935.1:1355816-1357069 GCF_000299155.1 Elephantulus edwardii
TCCATAGTGGCTGCACCATTTTACACTCCCTCCAACAGTGAATAAGAGTTTCTGTTTCTCCACAACCTCACCAACATTTGATGTTTGCTGTTCTGCTAAATTTTGCTATTCTGACTGGGATGAGATGGTGTCTCATAGTTGTTTTGATTTGCATCTCTCTTAGAGCTAGGGATTTTGAACATTTCTTCATGTGTTTGTTGACCATCTGAATGTCTTCATTGGTGAAGTGTCTTTTCATATCCTGTGCCCATTTTGTAATTGGGTTATTTACCTTTATCTTGTTGTGGTGCTTGAGTATTTTATAAATTCTAGATATAAGTCCCCAAATATTTTTTCCCAGTCTGTGGCTTCCCTTTTTACCCTGTTGGAGAAGTTTTTGGATGGGCATAGAGAGTTGATTCTTAGAAGGTCCCATTCATCTATTTTATCCTCTCCTGATTGTAGATGTAAAATAAATTTAAGTCTCGAGTCACATATTGAAAGATTCTGGTGGCCTAGTGGTAAGAATCTATGCTGCAATCCTGAAGGCATGCTGTTTGAATCCATCGGCTGCTCTGAGAGAGAAGGACGGGTAGTTTCCTCCTGTGCAATCAACTGCCTCTGAAAACCCGCTGAAGGATCAGCTGTGGGTCAGTTCTGACATGAGGGTACACAACAACTACAGCAACAACAACAACAATAACAACAACAGTGACAATCTATTGAATGACCCATAAAGTATCAAAAGAAGATAAAGGGAATACACAGAATCACTGTACCAAAAAACCCCCTGACAGACACTGAAAAATTGTAGACAGTTCCACATGAACAGGAGCCTATGGTAGTGAAGGAGGAAGTAGAAGCTGCATTGAAGGCATTGATAAAAAATAAGGTCCCAGGAATCGGCCCATGACTTGTTTCAGTTAACAGATACAGCCCTGGATGTGTTTATCAGTCTATGCCAGGAAATTTGGAGGACAGCTGTCTGGCCAACACATTGGAAGAGGTCTGTATTTATTTCCATTCCCAAGAAAGGTGATCCAACAGAATGTGGAAACTATCGAACAATATCATTAATATCACATGCAAGCAAAATTCAGCTGAAGATCATTAGCTAAAACAGTACATAAATAGGGAACTGCAGGAAGTCCAAGCAGGATTTAGAAGACGCTGTGACATCCGGGGATATCATTGCTGATGTCAGATGGATCCTGGCTGAAAGGAATGGCAGGAGAATGTCTTTTTATGCTTTATTAACTATGCAAAGGCATTTG
>NW_006399935.1:1358729-1359777 GCF_000299155.1 Elephantulus edwardii
CTGAAAAGGGACACTGTAGGTTTCAGGGTGAAGATCTTCTCTCACTACTCTAAAGGGCCCCTTTGGCAATAGAAAACACATAGACTATTGTGGAGATTGTTTTTGGAATTGAGATGCACTGTTATCAGTTGTGCTTAGCCGTACATGTTCATATCCTTGAAGATGTATCATGGAAGTGTTGCAGCCTAGAAGATATAAAAGTCCACGGGATATTCAGTACTCTTCTCCAACACAGAAGTCAAAGATATTTATTTTTCTTCTTTCCTCCTTATTTATTGCCTAGCTTTCAGATGCATGGCAGGTGATTGAAAAAAGACCAAGGATTGCATCAAGTGCACTTTAGTCTTAAACCGACATCATTGCTCTTTGGAGAGACTCTTTGACAGCAGCTTTCCCCCAATATAACACGTCTTCTCATGTCCTGACTACTACTAGTACTAAGGGTGTTGATTGTGCATCTTAAGCAAGAAGAAATAATTGGCAATTTCCATCTCTTCTCCATCTATCACAATGTTGTTTTGGTTCAGTGGTGAAGATTTTTGTCTTCTTGATGTTTCAGTGTAATCCATACTGAAAGTTATAGTCTTTAATGTTCTGCAATAAGTGCTTCAAACGTTCATCACATCCTGAAAGCAAAGTGTGTCATCTGCATAATTTTTTTTAATTTAGGTTGTTTATTTTTCATTTCAATGAACATCTACAGAGATTTTGGGATTCCATTCATTCATAATTCAGGTTGTTGATGAGCCTTCCTCCAATCCTAAGGCCACACTCTTCTTCATAAAGTCTAGCTTCTTTAATGATTTGTTCGGCATACAGATTGAGTTTGGAGAAAGGATACCACCTTGACACACACTTTTCCTGATTTTAAACCATGCAGTGTCTCTTTGTTCTGTTTGGACAACTGCTTCTTGGTCTATATGTAGTTTTCACATAAACACAATTAGTTCTGCAGGGATTCTCATTCTGGTCACTGTTATGTATTATGTTATTATCCACATAATCATTGTTGTTGTGCACCATTGAATTGGAACCAACGCATAGCTGA
>NW_006399935.1:1360317-1373936 GCF_000299155.1 Elephantulus edwardii
GTATGGAGTGAGGTGTGGATCCTGTTTCAGTTTTCTGCAGGCAAATGCCACAATTTAAGGCATCAGTTCTCCTTTGCTCTTCCTTATTCATTCTCTAACTTTCACATGGCTGCAAGACAGTGGAAAATACCCTGGCTGGGTCAGGCTCACCCACATGTCTGTCTGTTTGTCATATGGTGGTGGCTTATGTACTACTGTGATGCTGGAGGTTGTGCCTGTAATGTTTCAGACATCAACAAGGTCACCGCAGTGGACAGGCTTCCGCAGAATTTCCAGATTCTGATAAACTGGAAAGCAGGACTGGCCATCCACTTCTGAAAGAATGCACCAGTCAAATTCTATGAATAGCAGTGGAACATCAATCCCTATCTTGTTGGTTCTTTTATCTCTTGTAAGAAATTAACTCAACACAAAACTTACATCAGTCCTACCTCATAAGGTAACAGAAAGCCCATTTCCAGATGGGATTATAAACACAGGCTTGTTGTTGCTGGTAGGTACTGTTGGGTCAACTATGAAACTGTGGAAAGAAAGATCATGACTTAAATCAGGCACATCTTAGTCTTTAAACTGACACCATTGCTCCTCAGTACTTTGGCGAGATCCCTGGTAGCAGACTTTCCCAATGCAATACATCTCCTGACTGCTGGTATCAAGGGTGTTAGTTGTGAATCCAAGTAGAATGAAGTTGTTGACAGTCTGATCCATCCTGATCCATCCTGATGTCTCTAGGAATCATAACAGATGATGGCCTATGCGTTTTGTTTTCTTGATGTTGAGATGTAATCCATATTGAAGGCTGTAGTCTGTGATTTTCTGAAGCAAGTGCTTCAAGTCCACTTCACTTTCAGCAAGCAAGACCGTGTCATTTGCATTAACGCAGATTGTTTATAATCTAGCTATATAATGTATGTATCATCTACTGTTAGAGACCTCTTCAAAATACTGAAGAGCAATGGTGTCATTCTGGAGACTAAGGTGCACCTGATACAGGCTATGATCTTTGCAATCACTTGTTATGTGTCAGAGAGTTGGACAATGACTAGGAAGGATAGAAGGAGAATTGATGCCTTTGAGCTGTGGTGCTGGAGAACAGTATTGAATGTACCATGGACTACCAAGAAAACAAACAGATTCATCCTGGAGAGGGTTAAACTGGGCTACTCCTTGAAGGCAAGGATTCTGAGGCTCCATCTGACATACTTTGGACATGTTGCAAGGAGAGACTGGTCCTTGGAGAGGGACATCATGCTTGGGAGGGTGGAGGGACGGCGCAGGAGGGGAAGGCCCTCTATGAGGTGGATTGATTCAGTGACTGGGGTAATTGGAATGGGTGTGTCAGAGACAGTGTGATTGGCACAGGACAGGGCAGAGTTTAGGGCTGTTGTACATAGAGTTGCTAGGAGTTGCAGATGACTCGATGGCACATAACAACAACAACAACATCATCTATACACTTGGCTATTCTAGATCTATTTATCACCGACCTACCTACTTATTCTCTTCTTTATGAAGATACATAGATCTCTGTCTTCTCTATGAAGATACATAAATCTTTATCTTCTCTATGGAGAGACATAGCTCTCTATGTTCTCTATGGAGATGCATAGATCTCTATCTTTTCTGTGGAGATACATAGATCTTCCAGGCCTGCCAGTCGGTCTAGTCATGGAGAGTGACTTCCTCAAGGTGGGATATTTGTGTTTCTAAGTTTGCTCTGAAGTTCTTGTCCTTCTTCTTTTGCACTGTCTCACCCCACCCCTCCCTCTCTCTATCTTTCCTGCCCTCCATGTTTACTCTGCCTTTTGGCTTAAATAGCCTATCGTAGGCTAGCCTGGGCAGTGCTCTGTATTTCTCTGTATGGTTCTCAGTGGAATGTGCTAAGAATGACAGGCGTTCAGGCCTCCCCTTTGTTCTCTAACCAGGCTTTGATTGAGGGACTGACCTTCTTTTCCTTGTTGTCTGAACAAAGCAAGGTGCGTGATTTAAAGTCAGGAAAAGTGTGCATCAGGGTTGTATCTTTTCTCTACACCCTATTCAATCTGCATGCTGAGAAAATAATTTGAGAAGTTGGACTCTGTAAAGAAGAATGTGGTGTTTGGATTGGAGGAAGACTCATCAACAACCTGCCTTATGCAGAGGAAACAACCTTGCTTGCTGAAACTGAAGAGGACTTAAAATGCTTGCTACAGAAGGTCAAAGCCTACAGTCTTCAATATGGATTGCATTTCCATATCAACAAGACAAAACTCCTCACCACAGGACAATAAATGACATCATGATAGATGGAGAAAAGATTGAAATTGTCAATTATTTCATCCTGATTGAATCCACAACCAATAATCTCAGTACCAGCACTCAGGAGACCTGGAGACATATTGCATCAGTAAAGTCTGCTGTCAGGGACATCTCCAAAGTACTAAAGAGTAATGATGTGAGTCTAGGGACTAAGGTGTACCTGTTCCAGGCCATGGTCTTCACAATTACTTGCATCATAGAGCTGGACAATGACCAGGATGACAGAAGAATCAATGCTTTCGAGTTGTGGTGCTGGAGAAGAGTAACGAACATACCACAGACCGCCAAGAGAACAAATAGATCTTTCTTGGAGAAGGTGAAACCATATTTCTCCTTGGGGACAAGGATTTTGAACCATCTCACATTCTTTGGGCATGTTGCCAGGTGGGACCAGTCTTTGGATAAGACCATTGTACTTGGAAGAGCGGAGGGACGTGCGGGAGAAGAAGGCCCTGGATGAGATGAATTGACACAATGATTGAGGTGGGGGGGGCGGTAAGGGTTTAGGAGTCAGTGAGACTGGCTCAGGATAGGGCAGGGTTCAGAGCTATGCGTTCATAGGGTCGCTATGAGTCAGAGGTGACTCAATGGGATGTAACAACAACAACAACCACCACCACCATGCACCTGAGAGCTGGAAAATGAATAAGGATGATAAAAGAATTGATGTGGTGTTGGAGAAGAGAACGGACTATCCCATGGACGGCCAAAAGATCAAACAGGTATGTCTTAGAAAAAGCGCAATTAGAATAGTCCTTGGAAGCAAGGATGGCGAAGTCTTGTCTACATACTATGGACGTGTTCCTTGGAGAGGAACATCATGCTTGGTGGAAAACCAACAAAAGAGAGAAAGACCCTCAACCAGATAGACTGACGCAGTGACAGCAGCAAGGGCTCAGGCATGTCAGAGGTTGTGAGGATTGCCCCGGATAGGACAGGGCTCAGATCTGTTGTTCATAGGGTCACTGTGAGTTGTGCTTACCTCAATAATCCCTAACAACAAAAGCAAAAACGTAGACTTTCCACAGACCCTCAATGAGCAACCCTCTCCCTTTTATTGGAAATCTACACTTAACCTTAGACTTGACACTTAACCCTGACAAGTCACAACACAGCTATTTTTGGCAAACGTCCACCCATTTTGCTGTGGGTGTTCAGATGTAGGTGTTTGGGTCTGTGTGTGTTTATTTAGGGCTGGGATGCGTGGGGGTACGTGTGTGTTTATTAGTTTCCTATGACAGTGGTAATGAAAAATACCACAGATGTGGTGGCTTGCTAGAACATAACGAATTGTTTCACACTTCTGGAGGTCAGGGCTCTGAATTCAGAGTGTCCGCAGGGCCCTGCTCCCCTTGAAGGTGCTAGAGGAAGACCTTGCCTTGATTCCCTCAACTCTGAAAGCCCCTGAAGGGTAGTGGTGAGGACAGAGGGTCTACCCTTGGATTTGAGAAAGGAGGTCCGACTCTGCTACCCCCAGTTCCTGGCACTGTCTTAGCTGCTGCTTGGAATCACTGTTTCCTGCAGTTCCAATCTGAGCCTCTCACCTATTTCATCACTTTCCAAGTGCTGAGTTCCTTTGGCTCTTTTATGCCCGTCCTTTACTCTACAACATGTTGAGTGTTGAGTCTCCATCCTGCTAACACCCGCACACCTGTCTGAGGACACACCAACATCTCAGTGCTCCAGCATCTAAGACCTCTGTCCTCCACCAGTCAACACCCAACACCCTGCTCCTGTGATGTTCACCCTACTTACACAACACCTTGCTCATGAACACCTCCACACCTCAGTGCTACAGTGCAGCTAAGATCTCAGCCTCTACCGGTCATCACATTAACCTGTGATGTCCACCCAGCATCTTGATCATGGATACCTGTTGCAAACAGGATGCAGAGAGAAAGCATGGACACGAGGAAATGAATTCTGAAAAAGAGGGAAGGCTGAGACAGAGGTCCTCTCACAGCTTAACATTGTGAAAAGGCCCCTTTCTTAGTCTCCCTGTGGCTTTTATTTAGTTTAAACCAATCATCCTAAAAAAGTTCAATCTCCAAGACTCTATTTTCCTTATACTTAAGTGTTGCCAACATAAAAATGGGAAAGCTTAATCTTTAAACTAAGACCAAAGTTCAGACATGGCATCCCCTTGGGTGGGAGGCTGGGCAGAATTCTCTGTTTGCAGAGGGTACTCAGTCCTGTCTTGACTCTGATCTCAGCTGTGACCCAGCTAAGCCTGTCTAAAACTATACCGGGGAATCCACAGATACCCCGATGTATCGGTGCTCTAGCATCTAAGACCTTGCTCCATCACAGCCAACACCCAACCCTCTGACCCTGTAATATGAAAAAAAGTCAATATTTAACAACCTGCCTCTGCAGACCTCTAATAATACCTTGGTGAATTCTCATTTAAAAGTTCAATCTCCAACCATCCAGCGCTGAACAGATGAACCTTGTAATATTTTGGTGCAGAGATCACGTCTTTCTACTCATGGCCTTTGTAACTTCCGCCAGGTAACCAGATCAACTCCACTAAACTTACTTATTGCTGTTGAACCCGAGCCTGCTTGTAGCTGACCCTTCAGTGGGCTCTGAGGCTGTAAATCATATAGGAGGAGCTTGCCCATCTTTCTCCCTCAGAGCCATTGGTGGATTTGAACTGCCAGAAAAATGATGGCCTTTGGATGTGCAGTTAACCTTCCTACAGACAACCACCACCACCAGAAATCCTGATAACTAACAACTGAAAATATCACGGCTTGAGTAAGGCACACCTCAGTCTTTACACTGACATCCTAGCTCTTGAGCACTTTCGAGGGGTCCTTGACAGCAGATTTCCCCAATGCAACATGCCTTTTGATTTCTTGACTGTTGCTACCATGAGTGTTGATTGTGGAGCCAAGTAAAAGGAAATGAAGCCTCCTTTTCCCCCTTGAGGTGGGACCGTACAAAGAAGGTGTTTTTGTTAGGTGTTCTTGAGTTGACTCATAGCAACTCTCTGGACAACAGACTGGCCCCTGTAAAATACTAAAGAGCAAGGATATCAGTTTAAAGAATAAGGTGCACTTGAGCCAAGTCATGTTCTTTTTTCAATGACTATATACGTTTGAAAGTTGGACAATGAATGAAGAAGACTGAGGAAGAAGAGCAGAGGGGTGAGGATGGGCAGGGGTGAAATCACAGGGTTGTGTAGTTTTGTGGGTGGAGGGGAGAGGGTGAAGGAAATGGGAAGGATCCAGTGGGGACCTGAAAAGATTGAGAAATGATGGGCAAAATCCAATGGTGATTGATTTTATAAAACACAATGCATGGGCATGATTATGTGAAACACAATATGAATGAAGGATAGTGTGAAACACGATGTAAACAAACTTTGTGAGTCAATCTCTCTCTCTCCTTTCTCTCTCCCCTCCTCTTCCTCCTCCTCCTTTTCTTCTTCTTCTTAATTCTTCTTCTCCTTCTCCTTCTCCTTCTCCTTCTTCTTCTTCTTCTTTTTCTTCTTCCTCTTCCTCTCCTTCTCCTTCTTCTCCTCCTCCTCCTCCTCTTTCTTCTCTTCCTCTTTCTCCTCCTCCTTCTCTTCTCTCTTCTCTCTTCTCTCTTCTCTCTCTCTCTCTCATAATGAAACAAGACTGTATAAAATGTCAGACATTTGCAGCCCACCAAGGGCACTGACTATCTTGCTATTAATGGAAATAAGGTATATAGTACCCTGTGGAAATTATTGTTGTTTTTAGGGGCTATCAGATAAGCTATGACTCATAGCAACTCTATGAACAACAGATCTGAACTTTGCTCTGCCCTGTACTTCATGATCTCTGTCAAGTTCACGTCCTTTGTAGCAATCATCATGTCTGTCCATCTCATTGAGGGTCTTCCCGTCTTTTCCCTGACCCTCTCCCTTTCCCAACATGATGTCTCTCTCCAAAGACAAGCTCCAAAATAACTGAGACCAAGTGTCACCTTCTTGTCTCGAAGGAACCTCTGATTGCACATCATTCAAGAAGGGGCTGTTTGTTCTTTTGGCAAGTTCATGGATAGTGGCTACTTTTCTCCAACACCACAATTCAAAGGCATGCATTTCTTCCTTTTTCATTGTCCAGCTTTCAGAGACGCAAGTAACAACTTACAATACCACAGCTTGAGTCAAGCAAACCTTAGTCTTTACACTGACATCCTAGCTCTTGAGCACTTTGGAGAGGTTCTTGACAGCAGATTTCTCCAATGCAACATGTCTTTGGATTTCTTGACTGCTGATGGTCATGGTGTCGATTGTGGATCCAAGTAAAGAGAAATGAAATCCCCCCTTTCTTGAGACGGGACCGTGCAAATAAAGTGTGCTGTTGTTGTTAGGTGCACAACCCATAGCGACCCCAGGAACAAGAGATCAGAACCCTGTCCTATCTTGTGCCCCTATCACACTTCCTGACACTAGAGCCCACTGCTTCAGTCACTGTGTCAGTCCCTCTGGCTGAGGGTCTTGCTCTCTTTCCTGACTCTGCACCTCAGTTTGTCATCCACTAAGCTTCAAAGGAGAAGGAGCTACAGTAGCTTCAGGAAAGAAGAGTGAGGAGTGTGGCACGCCCTTGGACATGAGGTCCCAGTGCTGAGTGCTTCCTTTATTCAGCTGATGGAAACCTAAACGCTGGCAAGAGACCCTGAGAACTAGTGCCAGAGAAATAATGGCAGCAGAAGCAACAGAAGAAATGGGAGACCAAGGAGTGGGTTTCCCCAGCCCAGGGCAAGAAAGCAGAGCGTCTCTTCCAGGCAGGAGACTTGGTGGTGGAGTGGAGTGCTCTGGGGCACTTGAACTTACAGAGCTAAAAGAGCTTTGCACCACCTGCCTGAACAGAAATAGACCATCACAGAGGCGGGTTGTCACAAGGCTCTCACAGTGGGGATTGTGAGTGTAACACAGGGCAGACAGTGCTTCCTCTGCTTACCCAGGGAGGCTAGGGATCAGGGCAGAGTCAACAGAACTTAACTCTAACAACAGCAAAAGCTCCCTTGTGTTTGCTTGACCAGAATCCCGTATTTGGTTCATCACCCTGTGACCTTCGTTCTGTGGACTTAAACCTGTCTGCCTTCTGACCTGCTGATCGCGGATTTATCAGTCCCAGCAGCTACATAAGCCATAAACCTTATAACAAACGTAGGGCCCTGGGACAGGAGACCTGGCAGTTTCTATAACCATTTGAGCCATTTCCTTGGGGCTAATCTCTCTGTCTTTCTCACCTCTCTGAGTTCTCTTGAGAACCCAGCCTAAGACACGACCTCACTGCCATTAGACTGACAACAATGATTAAAAAAAAATAAATTGTAAAAACAATAGGGACTTGACAAGTTTGTTATCGCACTCCATTCACAAGGTATTATAAATCCTGACCTCTGTGTGTTAATGAGGCAGGATTAGGTTGCATTAATGAACAGGGGTTATGTTTTTAAAATTAATCAGGCAGGATTAGGTCAGGATTGCTGCTCTGATCTGAGGGGAGTTTGTCTGGTGTGGTCCACATCCCTTTTTATTTTATAAGAGACTAAAAGGAGAGAGCAGTGAGAGGAAGAGGGATGAAGGAAGAGAGGAAGTGGGAGTGGGAGGGAGAGAAGGAGGGCGTGGGAGATGCTCATCTTTCTTCCTCAGAGTCATGGGGTTTTCAGTCTTCAGGGGAGGAGTGGGCTTTGCTTGGCCTGTAACACCCAACACCTCAGAGCTCCCCAGAGAGACACAGGGAGTAATAACCCAAAAAGAAGAGCCAGTTCATGTCTTCTGAAAGTAGATCCCCTTTTGCACCGCCTTTGTGTGGATTTGAACCTCCAAGAGGCATGCTGGAAACGACCTCTGCTGAGTGTCATGTAAAAAGCCCTCCCTGGTGGTGTAATTGGTTCCACGAGCTGCTCTGAGAAAGATGGGCTGTCCTACTTCCCATCTGTATTTGCAGCCTTGGAATCTCATCGGAGGGAAATCTCCACGAGCTGGGGTAGATTCCAAAGTAGTTAGTTTTTGGGTGGGGCGTCAAACACACCAGGAGCCTCAAAATGCAAAACCAAAACAAAACAATGTTTCATGAACTAAGGCAGGAGAGTGCAATTCCGAAACGCGACCACCAGGTGCCGCTGCTCCCAAGTCAAGCCTGAACCAGCCTAACTGCGATTGCAAACTCCGTTTCACCGAGGCCTTAGAGAAGAGAGTTGTCCTATACTACTATGTCCTGTAAATCTAAAGCTAAGCAGTTCGAATCCACTAACTACTGCAGAGGAGAAAAATGAACAATCTCCTCAGGTCGGAGTTACGGCCTCTGAGAACCCACTGGAGGGTTGGTTAACTATTTGTGTTGGTTCAGACTTGATGATAATGGTTTTGACTTGATTGAAGAAAGTGAGGAGGACTTGAGGCATTTGCTGCAGATGATCAAACACTTCAATATGGATTACATTTCAATGTCAAGAAAACAAAAATTCTCATCACTAGACGGATAGGCAACATGACAGATGGAGCAAAGATTGCAATTGTCAATGATTTTATGTTACTTGGATCCACAATCAACACTTTTAGAACCAGCAGTCAGGAGATCAGGAGACGCATTGCATTAGGCAAGCCTGTTGTCAGAGATCTCTCCAAATTATTGAGGAGCAATGATGTCAGTTTGAAGACTAAGGTGTGCCTGACTCAAGCCGTGGTCTTTTAATTATTTGCTATGCATCTGGGAACTGGACAATGAATAAGGCTGAGAGAAGAATTAATGCCTTTGAGCTATGATGTTGGAGAATAGTACTGGATATTCCACGGATTGCTAAAAGAACAAACAAATATGTTTTGGAGAAAGTGCCGCCATAGTACACTTTGGAGGCAAAGATGACAACATTTCATCTCACATACTTTGAGCATGTTGCCAGCACAGGCTATTCATTAGAGCGGGACGTCATATTGGAAAGGTGGAGAGATGGTGAAGGAGAGGAATACCTTCATCCAGGTAGGTCGACAGAGTGACTGCAGCAATGAGCTCAAGTAAGTCAGAGATTATGAGGATGTCAGAGAGATGGCACAGGATAGGTCATGGTTCTTGTCTGTTGTTTATAGGGTCATTAAGAGTCATACTCGACTCACTGGTACCTAACAACAACAACAACAACAACAAAAACAACCAATCCTTATAAAAGAGGACTACCATATTGCCCCTTCCCGCCACCACCCCCAGAGCAGCTGGTGGATTTGAACAGCCAACCTTTTGGTTAGTAACCTGATGCTTAATCCAACACACCAATAGAGTTGCTCATTTAAGACTAGCTATGGGTTAAATCTTCAAACCCCGCTTTACTTCAGAAGATTTCCTCTGCGGTGTGGCGGGTGGCCCAGGCTCCTCCTTCATCTTCAGTTCTGTCTGCCACAATACGCGTGTGTGTGAGCTGTGTCCTACACCCCACCCCAGCCCACAGTGGGATCTTTTTTGAAAGTAATTCTGGCCCCGCCCCTCCAGCCTGCTGTTCATTCTGACACTGACCTATGAACCCTAGTCTGGGACGCCCCCGACCCCTGCTGACTGGTGTATACTGGGAAAAACTCCTACCCTAACATTCAATACTTAGCTAACTGAGGACAAGCTACCTACTCGCTCGGTGCCTCAGTTTCCTCTAATGAGTAGATTAGAAAAAAGAGGGTGTGTCCACAGTGATGCCAAGGAATTAGAAAATCCAGAAGACAGTGGGGAGACATAGAGAATGTTTGAGCAGGGGAGTGTTCTAGGATGTAAGATCACCGTGCCCTACCTCTTTCTAGAAAGATCTTCTTGTGTGCTACTGAGTTTGAATTGACTTATAGCTGACCCTTCAGCGGGTTTTGAGAGGCAGTAAATCGCATGGGAGGAGACTTCCCATCTTCTCCCACAGACCAGCTGGTGGATTCGAACAGTGTGCCTTGGAGATTGTAATGAAACTTCTTGCCACTAGGCCACCAGATCTTAGAGGATGGTAAGAGGAGGCTGTAACTTTGGTCACAAGGACTCTCTCTTTGAGGGGACGCAGAGAGGACCCTAGATCGGGCACCTTCCTGTTCCTGGTGGGGCTGTTTGCTCCCCAGTGACCTTCCTGGGCTGGGGTCACCCCAGAGCACCTGCTTTCTAGTCAGACACCAGGTGGGGGAACAGCTGTGGATGGAACGCTACCAGCTGCAGGCTGGGGACCGGGTGTCACCTTCACGGAAACGCTGGTGACTCCCTGCTCAGCGGAGGAGCGTGGAGGCCACAGGAGGCTGAGGTGGGTGACCCAGGACCTGCTGGGGAACAGCGGCCAGGAGGGGAGCTCACGTCCAGGTAGAGGCCCAGCCAGGCTGGCTGCTGAGGGGCTGGGGTCTCTGGGACCCCCACACGGACACTGCCTCCGCCTGCCTGCCTGTGTTTCTCTCCCAGCTGTCTCCTGACTCTACCTCCCCGGCTGTCAATTCTCTCTCTCGCTGCTGATTCTTTCCCATCACCTTCTCCCTCACTCTGACTGTGTCTCTCCAGCTCTCTGTCTCTCTGTGTGTCTATCTCAGTCTCTTTCTCTCGCCCTCTTCTCACTGTCTCTGTTCACCGCTGTCTTTGCTGTCCCTCTAGGCTTCCCAACCACTCTGAGAGTCCCCAGCTCCTCTTTGACACTGTGTCTTCTGAGCCTGGAGTCCTGGGAGGAAGGATGAGGGTGCTGCCTTGGAGAGGGGACAAGACAGGGATGACTGGAGGGGGACAGAGCAGAACTGAGGGTGCAGACACCTCACAGAATTGGGTGTTGGCTGGAGGGGAACAGAGTAGAACTGAGGGTGCAGACGTCTCAAGGAATTTGGGTGTTGGTGCGGCAAGTATGAGGACCAAGGCTGACCTCCATTTTTTTGAGAAGGTCTTCCAAGAGCCCACCTTCTCCTCAAAGCCCACCTTTTCCTAACAAGCCAGCCTTTCCTCCCAATCAACCTTACTGCATCTTACCTTCTTTTCCAGCTCACCTTACTGGAGCCCACCTCTCCCCAGCCCACCTTCTCCCCAGCCCACCTTACTCTAGCCTGCCTTCCCCCCAGGCCACCTTGCTGGAGCCCACCTTCCCCCCAGCCCACCTTACTCTAGCCTGCCTTCCCCCAGCCCACCTTACCGTATCCCACCTTCTCCCCTTCCCCCTTGCTCTAGACACTTCCTCCGCAGCCCACCCTATTCTAACCCACCGGCTCCCCTCACCCACCTGTCCCCTGAGGCTCACCTTCTCTCAATCCACCTTCTCCAGCCCACCTTCTAGTACCCCACCTGTCCTCTCAGTGTTCCTTCTCCTCTAACCCAGCCCTCTTGCCCCCAGCCCTTTTGTTCTCCTATAACACCCCCATTCTCCAAGCCCCCCTTTTTTTGTAGCCCACCATCTCTTCCTACCCACCTTCTTCCCAACCCCCTTCTCTTCCACAGCCCCCTTCATATCCACAGCCCAGACTTCCCGATGTCCTCTCATCATGCTCTGACCGTCTCCCCTCGGTCTCTGCATCTCCTGGGTGTGTTCCCCCCACAGGCCAGGTTCTGTGTGTGCTGCAGCTTTTGAGGTCCTTTTAACACTAACTGCGTGAATGAGCCCAGGCCACACACAGCTCCAAAGGGACTCTTCTTGTTAGTGGTTATGGGCACCCTGCTTGGAAGAGTGGAGGGACAGGGAAGGGGGGAAGACCCTCAACAAGACGGACAGATACGGGGACTGCACCACTGGCCCAGCCTGGTGGGAGGATGTGCCGGACCGGGCGAGGCGGGGTCACTGTGAGTGGAACTCGACTTGACAGCACCTAGCAACAGGGACATACGTGTGACTATGACCATGACCATTTAAGGCAGCTCTGGTGGCCTTGTGACCAGGGAGTTGCACTGCTGTCTCAGACGTGGTCCCTCTGTAGTGGTTCAAATCCCCCAGCTGCTCGGGGGCAGGAAGATGGACAATCTACTCACGTGTAATTTACAGCCTCTGAAAACCCTCCAGAGGGTCTGCTCTGCCACGGTTCTGACTCCACAGTGGTGAGGCTGAGAGGGCTGTTTGTGAGCAGGGACAGGCGGGGATACTGGAGGCCTCGGAAGATGGTGATTTAGTGACCAGAGAGAGAGGCTGGTTGCTTGGTGGGCCTTTGTTCTTGGTGTGGTCAGTCAGCTGTGACTCAGGACGACTCATGCACAATGAAGTGACCTGCTGGCCGGCGCCGTGGTCCTGACCTGCGGCGTGCTGCGGGCCCCTGTGGTCACTGCATGCTTTGATTGCCTTTCAGCCTGGGGGCCCATCTCCCTGCCCCACGGTGGTGATCCATGGGGTTTTCCTCAGCTGTTCTTTGGAGTAGACCGCCAGGCCTTTCTCCCTAGGCTCAGACAGGGAAGCTAGAAACCTTCTGGGCTGGTTTTTTTGAACCCTGGTGACATAGCGTGCAGTCACAGCAACCTGCAAGTCGCCACAGGGCAACACACTGACCGATGAGTGGAGGCCCCAGGGGTCATTTTTCTTGGGGCCTGGCTGAAGGGGAGGCTGGGGTTTGCTGTTGAAGGCTCCACCTTTGTTCTGGGGGCCTGCTGGCTTGATGAGTCCTGCTGTTATGCAGACCTGGGGATGTTGCTCTCAGTGCTGGCCTGTTGTGGGTGTGACTCAGGGCTCAGGGGTTGTTATTCTGGGGGTCCCGGACTGCACCTCTCTGCAGTGGTTTTAAGAAGAGGTGTCTAATCATTGGGGAGGTAGCAGACCCAGTGAAAGGGAGTTCAGGTGGCTTAGTGGTAAGGAGTTGCTCTGCCAACCCAAAGGCAGGTGGGTCGAATCTACCGGCGCTCTGTTAGAGAAGGATGTTCACTCTCCTGTGCTAACCACGCTTTCTGAAAACCTGACAGGAGTCAGGTGAGGTGTGCGTCTGTTCTGACGTGAAGTTGTATGTACAACTACCATCGCCATGGGGAGGCGTTGCTGCATGGGACAAATGATGAACTAAAGGTTAGAGGTTCGCGTCACTCAGAGGTGTCTTTGGAAAAAGGCCTGGAGAGGTGCTTCTCAAGAACCCAGTTTCTGAAAGCCCCGTGGGGCACAGCTCTGCTCTGAGACCTGTGGGGTCTCCGGGAAGTTGGCGTTTTAGCCCCTGAGGGGGGTGGGCTGGAGCTTGTCTGGTCGGCAGGTGGCTGTGGGGCCATCTGGCTGGGTTGAGGCGTGTCCTGCTGTCTCCGGGTGGAAAGTGGGGCCTGGGGTGACAGGTTCCAACCTCCTGGGCGGTGGGAGGGAGCATCTTTTGCAGGTGATTTGTGGTTACCAATCTCTGGCTGCTGCTTGTTGGAGCCCGATTGTTGTGTGCGGGGCTGTGGTTCGTGGGCTGG
>NW_006399935.1:1374237-1388402 GCF_000299155.1 Elephantulus edwardii
CCCTTCTTTCCCTGCGTCCTCTCTGTCTTGCTTTCTGTCCATTTGTCACTCCCCCTCGGCCCCACTCTTTCTTTCCTAAATACTGCACTTCCTTCTCAATATTATTGAAAACTCACTGCGTGTCCAGTTCTCCTGCATCCAGCGCCTGGGCAGGGGGCCTCTGGGCCCTGCTCACGTGGGAGAGGAGGCGTCCCTCCACCTGTGACTGGCATGGGCGTCGGAATCACTGACTTAGGATGCTTGTGTCTCAGGCTCTGCTCTGCCAAGGCTTTGTCTCCCAACTTCACAGCCAAGGCTGTGGGTCTTGGCAAGTTTGGGAAACTTTGAACATCCATCCATACACAGTAGAGTCAGGGGGTGGAGGAGCACTAGAATTCTCCACTGGGGGAGAGAGGGTGTTGTGGGCACAGCAACGGACTGGGCTATGTGGCTATCTAGAAAGGAGCATGTCAACAAAAGCAAACAGGCCATGCAAAGGTCCTGGGGCAGGACTGTGCCTGGTGAGGAACAATGAGGGACAGAATAAATGAGGGGAAGAGAGGGAGATGATGTGGCAGGGGGCCTCGTGGACATCAGAGAGAGGAGAGTAGGGTAAGCGGGGACAGGGAGTTCCAGGAGGACCTTGTGGGCCCTGGGGAGGATCTGGGCTTTTACTTGAGTGAGGTGAACATATATGGGGCTCTGTGGGCACACCAGTGCGTGCCCTGAACATGGGGTGTCCTGTTTTCCCCCCCCCAGGCAAATTTGTTTATTGCTTTGACAACCATAGTACATTTTATTCTCATCACTGACACTGCAGTTCAAACATGTCAGTTCTTGTTTTCTTTATTTATTGTCCAACTTTCACAAGTATATGAAGCAGTGGAGAAGACCGTGGCTCAAGGCAGGTGCACGTTACTCTTTAAATTGACACCTTTGTTTTTTTAGCTCTTTCAAGAGGTCTGTCTCTGAGAGTAGATTTGCTCAATGGGTGGGGGGGGGGAAGAAAGGAAAAGATTTTCTTTAATTTCTTGACTACTACTTCTATGAGTGTTGATTAGGGGTGTCCTGTTTTATGGCTAACACTGTAGCAACTGGCCGCAGAGCGGTCTATCCCGGGGTCTAGCTGATTGTGAAAAGGGCAAACAAGTCTATAGTGGAGGAAGCACATCCTGAGTGCTCCTCAGAAACCAGGCCGCTGAGACCTTATCTCTTGCACTCTGGGTGTGTTATCAGGGGGCTCTGGTCCCTGGGGTCAGGGATGAGAGGAAGCCCTTGGCTGAACTGACACAGCAGGCTGGAACACAGGATGCCGAGGGATGGAGATCTTGTTTGGCTGAATGCAGGGTTGCTATGAGTCAGAATTAACCTGAAGACACCTAACAGTGACAGCAAGTGTCACAGCCACCACCCTTTCTGGGAAGTCTCCCCTGGGCCCATGTGAAGGTGTGCGCCCTTGTCACTCAGAGTCAGGTGTGTGCTCTTCTGGCAAAAGCAGGGCTTCTCCATCCACTACAGATATCTCCAAACTCATTGTTGGGGGGGTGGGGAGTTGTCGTCAATTCCAACCCAGGGTGACTCGATAAGACAGAGTGGAGCGTCCCAGACAGTTTCCAGGTGTCCCTACTATGTGCTCACTGGACAGCAGGGGCTTCCGTTTCTTGGCGTTTATGTGCAGAAGTGCACGGTGGGGCGGACAGTACAGTGAGGAATCTGGGGAGGAGACCTGAAGCCTTTGAGGTGTAGTGTTGGAGGTTTAAATTGCCAAGAGTGCAGCCAGAATACTCTTTGCAGGCAAAGATGGCGAGACTTTGTTTCTCATACTTCAGACATGTGGCTAGACGAGGCTATTCCTGGGGAAAGGGCATCATGCTTGGAAAGATGGAGGGCCAGCAAAGGAGAGGAGGTTCCCAACGAGGGGACAGATTGACTGACTGCAGGAGTGCGCTCCCGTGTGTCAGAGACGATAAGGATGGCACAGGACGATAAGGACGGGGTTTAGGGCTGTTGTTCAAAGCGCTTGGCTCGAGGGCACATGACCACACCAGGGGAGGGGAAGATCCTTGGTGGAACACAGTTAAGTTGCTAACGGAAGGAATGAAAATCTGCTTCATAGCATAGACTAAGAAAGGCCTGGCAATCTGCTTCTATAAAGACCATAGCCAAGAAAACCAGCACTGCTTTTTTTTTTTTTTTTTACTTTTTAAAAACTAGTTTTAATTTAAGCATATATTTGACAATAATTACCTTTTCTTAATAGTGATAGAAATTGTTGTCTTAGCACTGCTTTAACACGTAGGGCTGGCGTGAGTCGGACCTGACTTGCTAGTAATGGCTTGTTGTTTGTTTGCTTGTTTTTTTTTTAAATTTTATTTTTATTATTTTGCGTGTGTATGTGTACCATCGAATCATCTTTGACTGGGACAGGAGGAGATTGTTCCACCTTCTCCAGAAAAGCATCTAGTGGATTTGAACCGCACACCTCTGGGATTGCAGTGTAGCTTCTTGCCACTAGGCCACCAGAGCTCGCTTAATGGCTTGTTTTTAACGGAGATGCTGTGAAAGGAGGCGGTTAGTGAAAGAGAGGCGTCCCCTCAGCAAGGTGAGCGGATGCAGCGGCTGTAACAATGGCCTTGAGCATGGCTGAGGCTGTGAGGGTGGCCCAGGTTGTTTGAGAATGTGTATGGTAGAATGTCAATGTCACTTCAACACCTTATATCAGCACAATCCAGCGACACTGACCGCAGCCTGCCCTATTTACCTGCAGACTCTGCATCCGTGGATTCAACTAACTGCATGGGAAATACTGGTTTAAGGGAAGGAAGCAGAGAAGCCATTCTTTGAATGGGGCACAGAGAGCTATTGATGTAACATTTATATGGTATTAGGTCTTACAGACAGTCTAGAGAGAACTTAAAGTTGGTGGGAGGCCATTAAAAGCAGATAAGACAATCCCAGCCCCTCCAGCTGATCATCCAAGCACCCTGTTGGGGAGATTAAGTCCAGTTCTGCTTCCACAGAAATGTTACCAATTCAGCCATTTGCTACTCATTTATTCTGCTTTGGAGACTTTCTACTCCCTTCTTTGACAGCAAGCTTTATTTTCCCATCCTTAGAGTATTTATAACGACTTCCGGTGAGGTTCTGGTTGCCTTAAATAAAACACTAGCTTTGTATTATGTCTGGAGGTGAAAACTGTAAGACTCCGTCTCTGTAAAACAGAAGAAATACCAATACTCACGATCTACTCAGAGACCAGCAAGTACTTTAGCCTGAGTGATTCCAGATGGTTCCAGGAAGACGCTGCACCTGACTATGATCTTGCATTAAACATGGATGTCTTTGGGCCTGAACATACCATGGACAGTCAAGAAAGCAAACAGGTCTATCTTGGAGAGGGTGAAACCAAGTTTCTCCCTGGAGGCTAGGATTTTGAAGCTCCATCTCACATACTTTGGGCATGTGGCCAGGAGGGATTTGTTCTTGGAGAAGAACATCATACTTGGAGGAGTGGATGGACAACGCAGGAGATGGATTGATACAGTGACTGGGGCAATGGGATTTGGTGTGTCAGAATAAGTGAGACTGACTCAGGACAGGACAGGGCTCAGCGCTGCTGTGCATAGGGTCGCTATGGGTCACAGACAACAGCAACAACATATGTTCTTTTAAATAGAAATAAATTTTGCTTTTTGAAAGGCAAAACCCCCCAAAGCAGATGGGAGGATATGTGGAGGTTATATGCAGATGCCATTTCATTTTATGCAAGGAACTTGAACATTCTGCAATTTTAGCATTTGAGGAGGGGGTCCTGGGACGAATAGCCGCTCCCCGTGGATTTTGAGGGACCACTGTACATTCTTTGAGTTGCCCAGACTTTCTCACCCTCCGTTCTGGGTCACTCTCCTCCATGAACATCAACTCACTCACCTCAAAGCTTCCTATCTATCTAATCTTTTGAGTCGTTGTTGTCTTTTTTATTCCATGTAGATAGTTCTTTTTTTTTTTTAAAAATCATTTACTTATTTTAATGTGTGTGCCGTCAAATTGGATCTGCTGACTGGTACTAGAGGCAATTGTTCCTCCTTCTTCAGCAGAGCATCTGGTGGATTTGAACCGCGCACTTCTGGGATTGCAGTGCACTTTCCTGCCACTAGGCCACCAGAGCTCACCCTAAAGTTCTTAAAACATTCTTAGGGGATGGGAAGGAGAGCATTTACGGTAGTAGGGCTTGTGGCCAGTTCTAGCACTCAGAAGATCAGTGTGACAAGAGCAGAGGTGTGGGGTGGGCTCAGGCTGGACTTGGGGTGCCGTGTGGGAGAGCTGTGGGCAGAGCTCTATGGATGAAAAATGAGGCCCCTGAAATCGCACCTCTACAACTACAAACACCTGACAGCTCTTTCAGATAGCTCTACCCTCTTATCAGCTCCAGATGTCAAGTCAGACTTGTTAATCTTTTACTCAACACCAGCACTGCACCTCTCCCACCGACACCGGGGATACGGGTCTAGGATGCGCTCACAGTCACAGCTGCTTCTCTTCCTCACCCAGCAGAGCCAGGTCACGCGTTCTGCTGGGACTCTCGGAGCTCTTTAAACCTGAAAGCACTTCTTTACACTCGCTGAACAAATTCTCGCAGCTGAAGATGGAACACTGGGGGTTCCCACAAACTGTTCAGAGCCCCCTTCCATTGGTGTCCAGGGCAGGTCCGTACCTGCAGCACCTCCGACCCGCCTTGGCCCAGGGGCGGGGCCAGGCATTGTGATTGTGATCTGTCGAAGCTTTTAAGCAGAAAAGTGGCACAATCTGATTTTCGTGGTGAAAAGATCCCTCGGGGAGATAGAGTGTGTAGAGTTCTTGGCCCAGCCTGTGCTGGGCACCCCCAGAGGGCTCGGATGATGCCATGGGGCGTTTTAGAGACTCAAAGGATCACCAAGTCCACTCTCTGTCCCCTGATGTGCGAAGGCCATAGCTTTGACCTGGCACCAGAAACACAACCGCTTCTAAGCTTGGGGTGGCTGTGGGGTGCAAGCTGTCCCTGCTTTGAGGGCAGTTTCAGAGACGGGGGAGGGAAGTAATTCTTGGAGTTGGGGCAGAGCTTCAAGAACCGGAAGCTGTGTTCTCAACACCCTCCCGGGCCCATTTTACAGATGGGAGACCGAGGCCCTGGGATGCTCAGGCATTTTGCCCTGAGCCATGCTGATGTCCACACACTCTGCTCATGCGAGGCCCAGAGGAGCTGTGTCCTGGCCTCAAAGGGACCCCCATGACAGCTCATGAATGTGTCTCAGGGCTCACGAGGGTGGGCCCCTGGTCACTAGCTGGCTGATTTCCAAACCCATCCCTGACCAGCTGTGGGCTCTGGGCAAGGCACTGTATTTCTCTGAGCTTCTGTTTCCTCTGCAGCAAATGGGAGAACTTACCTCCCCAGGTGTTATGAGAATTAAACAATTGTCTGCTTTCATGTAATCATTTGGCAGTTATTTAGGAAACGCCTTCTATGTGTTGAATGCTGTTCCAGGTTCTGGGGACACCATGAAACAAAGTCCCTGCCATTAAGGAGCTATATTACAATGACCTAGAAGAATTCTAGGTCATAGAGCCCTGGTGTGTCCACTTACTATACAGAGAACTTGTGGTTGCTGTGAAGCTGAACACTGTGACACTGATGTGTCAAATGCTATAACGGTTACCCATGGTGGACAGCGTTCGGTGGAGCTCCCCGATTAAAACAAGCTTGGAAGCAGGAGTGGTATCCACTTCCGTAAATAGCTTGCCTCCGGAAACCCTATGAACCTGGAGAAAGGATGAAAGTCACACAAGTGTTTAGGACTTTCATTCATAGGGTCGGTAAGAGTCGTCTAAGACTTGACAACACTTAACAACAACAATAATGTTACAATGACCAAGATATAGACACTATGCAATTCAGGGGTAAGTAATAAAAAGTAAGAAAGTGACATTATTGAATGTTCTGATTAGACATTCTATAGTGGAATTCTGATCAAAAGATGGGAAATGTAGAACAGAACTGCAAGTGCTCGTGGAATTCAGGCTAATTGTTACCTTGGAGGCATGATGAGTGAATACCAGAAATGATTTCCCTGAGAGAATCTTTAAATGTTAAACCACAAATATTCCTGTAACCTGTTTAAATGCTGTAATAAAACAAACACCCAAACCCATTGACGTCAAGCTGATTCCAATTCAGGGTCCTCCTCCATCAGATTTCCGAGGTTATAATTTTTTTAAGGTGAAAATTAAATGCAAGAATTTATTAATTACAATGTCTACTCATTGCTGTCATTGAATCCAGCCACATGAATTATTTGCTCAGTTTGCAATTGAATAAGTACAGATTAAAAAAAAAATACAGCCCCGAAGTACATCCTTCCTGATTTTAAACCATGCACTGTTCTCTTGTTCCATTTGAACAGCAACCTATTTGTCTAAGTACATATTTCACATGAGCACAGTCTGAGATTCCCATTTTTCTTAATGTTAGACATAATTTATTGTGATGCATAGGTTATAAATTTTTGCTGGAGGAGTCTGTCCTTCTTTCTCCCAAGAAGTGGCTGACAGAGTCAACCTGCCATCGTTAGGATTAGCACTGCACCACCACCACCACCAGTTCAGCTTAACTAGTAAGGAATGTCCACTTGGAGCGCTGTCCTCTTTTAAGAACTCTTTCTGTGTGATTCAGCTGATAGCAGCATCTCTATAGCTAAGGAGCCCAGGGAGCACTGAGCTCCCACTGGGGAGGACTGACCTGCAGAAGGAGAAGGAGAATGGTTGCAGAATGTAATCTGTATCATCGATGTGTGACAAAGCCTCATCTCACATATTTTGGGTGTATTGTTAGGAGAGGCAATTCCTTGGAGAGGGACCTCATGCTTGGAAAGGTGGAGAGTCAGAGAAAGAGAGGAGGAACCCCAGTGAGACGGAGGGACACAGTGACTGCAGCAATGGGCTCAAGTGTGCCAGAGATGGTGAGGATGACACAGGATAGGACAGGGTTCAGATCTGTTGTTCACCGGGTTGCTATGAATTCAACTTGACAACACCTAACAACAACATCATTGATTTGCATGTATTTCCAACAACAACAAATAAGAGAATTAAAAGAGGAGGTAAGGTCATGAGATAAGCACGTGCAGTCATCAAAGCTGATTCATGGAGACTCCAGGTGGTCGAAAACCACAGGTTTTCTGTGAAACAGAACTGACGTGGGGCTTGGGGGAAACTAAGAAATGAGGGGATAAGTAATGAACACCGCATTAAAACAGACGAGGGGAAGAACTGTCTAAGAGAAATCTATTATTACGGATGATCTTCATGACAATGGTCCAGAATAAGAGGTGCATAGCAAAGCGGATGGAGGGGCAGGGGAGGGAGGAAATTGTGCAACAATGAAAGAATCTTTTTAAGGAGAAAAGTAAACTGAGGGCGGTAGGGAAGAAAACAATGCAACAATGAATGGATGGAAATCCGAGTTTCCTGTAAACTTTTATTAAAATATCAATTTAGAAAAAAAAAAAAAGAAAACCACAGGGTTTCTGATGGCTGGTTTTACAGAAGCAGATCACCAGGCCTTTCTTCCAAGGCACCTCCTGGTGGGTTTGGATGGCTAACCTTTGGGACAGGAGTGGAGCAACACTCATGGGCTCCAAGGTGAAGAGGGGTGTGTGTGTGTGTGTATGGGTGTGTGTTTGAGAGTGGTGGTGGCACTATTTAGCCTAAGCGTCAGGGAAGTATTTGCTGAGGGGGTAACATATCAGCAAATAGCTCAAGAAGGTGCCATGTGGGTTTCTGAGGACGAGCACAGCGTGTGCAAAGGCCCTGAGGCAGCACTGCCTCTCATGTTAGGGGAACGGAGGGAGCAAGGACCATGCTGGGAGACCAGGGAGATGGCAGCTATTCTGGCCCCAGGGGACCGGACCGGGCTGGAAAGAGGAGGGGTGGGAGAGAGACGGAGTCCAGCTGTTTTGGAAGGTTAGTCTGAGGCTTCTCAGGTTTGGGGAATTGGGTCTGGAGAGGGTGGGTAGCAGAGCACATCCGGCAGCCTTCATCGTGAACTTGCCCTGCGTGAGTTTCAGGAATGAGTCCCGGTGGCACAGTGCCTCTGAGTGTTGGACTAATTGAAGGTGGTTCAAATCCATTACCTGCCCCTTGGACTCTTCCATGTAAAAGTTTGTAGACGCGGAACCAGATGGAGGGTCCCATGAGTCTGAGCTGACTGCAGAGGCGTTTGAGTAGGTTTTTGCTTTTGTTGAGTTTCAGGAGGGCATTTCCACTGAGCTGGGCGCTCAGACAGGAGACTACCCATCAGAGCGCCTGAGCCTGGGCACCTGCGTGTCACTAACTGATCACCCACTATGTCCTGGGACTCACAGGCGTTCGACTGGCAGCCGAGACAACCAAAGAGAGTTCACTGGCCACTTGCCCAGGGTGTACGGCAGGCCATAGGCAGTGGGGGACCCAGGCTTCGTGGTACCCATTCTCCCGCCCCCGCTTCCTGCTTGCTCCCAGAGCAGGTGACTCCATCTGGCTTGCTTGTGGGCTGGGCACAGGAGGTGCCAACGGCTTCCGGCCTCTGCGCCCTCGGAGCCAGAGCGGGCAGGGGGTGGGGTGGGGAAGGGCTGGCTGCAATCCCACAGTGCCTTGCATTTTCCCCTTGAAATCTGAGGCTTCTTGATTTTAAAGATAGGTTTCGCCGGGGATTTTATGGGCTGGCAGCCCGCTCAGAGCGAGAGTACAAGGTGCTCAGGTCCTTCTGAGGAAGGGGCTGGCCTGCCCAGGGCGTGGGAACCGCTGCTGTGCGAACAGCCCTCCTGCCTGGGTACCCTTCTGAGTCACAGGACGCAGAGAGGTCGTGGAACAGCACCCGAGGCTGGGCAGGCAGAGATGCACATGTCAGAGAGCCGGGAGTCATTTCACACTCCTGTTTGCTTTCTTCCCGTGACGGGCAGCTCATTACCTCATAAAGCAGTCCCGTTGCTGGGAGTGGTGGTTGGTAGGCACGTGGAGTGGGTTCCTGTTCATAGCCACCCTGTGTTCGACAAAATGAAACTCTAGGCCAGCCTCACAGTTTCTGCGGTGCTTAAGCCCTCCTTGCAGTCCAGGCCATCAAGGGGAAGGACTTTCTTTGCTTCACTGACCCGCCACCTTTCCCAGAATGTGTCCTTTTCTAAGAACTGGTTCCTTCTGATAACATGACCAAAGTATGTGAAACGAAATCTCCCCATTCTTGCTTCTAAGGTGAACTCTGGCTGCACTTGTAACAAGACAAATATGTGCCTTTGGCAGTCTGTGGTATATTCAACACTCCTCACCAGCATCACAATCCCAAAGACACTGATTCTTCTCCAGTCTTCCTTATTCACGGTCCAACTCTCACATGCACATGTAGCAACTGAAAATGTCATAGTTTGGGTCAGCTGCACCTTAGCAGGAATCTATGGCAACTTTGGTGGTGGTTGTTTTTTTTTTTTTTTAAATCCCCTTATTTCTTCTTTTAAAATGTTTTAAATTTTATGTTGGTTTGCTCACAAAGTTCGTGGACTTTGTGTGTTCACACCATTCTTCATTCATACTGTGTTTCATACAATCCTTCCCATTGTTATTGGTTTTATGTGCCCGTCGAGTTGCTTGCGACTCATAGCAACCCTATGTACAACAGCTCTAAACCCTGCTCCATCCAGTGTCAACCTCACTGTCTCCAACACACCTACTCCCATTACCCCATTCACTGAATCAATCCACCTCATAGAGGGTCTTCCTCTCTTGTGCTGTGCCTCTACCCTCCCAAGCATGACGTCCCTGTCCAAGGACTCGTCCCTCCTTGCAACATGCCCAAAGTATGTCAGACGAAGTTTCAGAATTCTTGCCTCCAAAGAGCATGCATTATGTTTTATAAAATCAGTCACCATTGGACCTTACCCATCATTACCCCATCTTTCCAGGTCCCTGCTGTATCCTTCCTATTTCCTTCACTCCCTCCCTTTACCCCCTCCCCAAACTGTGCAACCCTGTTATTTTTCCCCTACCCATCCTCACCCCTGTGCTCGCATCCCTTTCCCCCTTGGGTCCCCATATATGCTTTACTAGTTATCCTTCTGTTTTGAGGGTCCTCTCTGGAGTTGTGTATTATGGGGGGATCAGACCCAGATGATTCCTATGGTGATGGTAGTAGGAGCCCACAGAACCCTGGAGGTCAGGAGAGATTCCTGACCAAGCTGAGAGGGGCCAATCTGGCAGCCTTCCTGTAGGAGGCAACAGCCAAACTAAATAATGAAGGATGCATTGTTTGGGAAGGGTTGAAGGAAGCGAACACCAGGTAGAAAGAACAGCTTGTGGTGATGAGAAGACATTCTTTCAGGACACTTTCTGATGTAAAATCCAAGATGCTTGGTTGTATTTGAATTTCAGATAAATGAATAGTTTATTGTATGGGCATATCTAGGACAAGGATATCAATGACTGGAATGGTGTGTTTCAGAAGGCATTTGGGGGTGAATGTAGCCAGAAAAGATACAGGGAGTGACCTGGCAGAAGAGATGTGACATCTTCATTCTTAAAGCGTGAGATGAGTCCAACTTTGTTTCGAGTTACCTAACTCCTTTGCCAGCGATCACTTTACACACGTCTGCCTTCTAAGTACTCTCTCCGCTTATCTCTCTCTGTATCCTTGTATCCTTGACAGCTCTGGCTTTTAAAACTTTTTAAATAAGTTCAAATTTTAGACCCCAAACACTAAAAGAAACAAAACAACTCAGAACAAAACTCCAAGAGTGGCTGTGTAAATTAAAGCAAAGGGTGTCTCTTTTGTAAAGGCTGGGCTGCTTCTTGTTAGATGCCGTCTGAGGCTGAGCTTGAGCGATTTTATTTTTTCTTTCCACTTGTGCTGTGGCCACAGCATGCCACCTCTTGCCTGTGAGTGTTACGAAGTCTCACACCCTCTGGAGTGTTTGTGGTCACCTGAAGCCCTTTTCTTTGCAGGGTGCAGGAGGAAAGCTTGCGGGCTCCCCTCTGGCCATGTGGGTGGGGAATTTGTGACAGTCTTCCTCTCTCCTTTGATTCATCTTTTTCTCACCTTTTTTTTTTCTCTTTTCTTGTCCTTTACAGTTTTAAATTTCTTTCTTCTCTGTGGGACAGTGAGTCTCCAAGTCACTGTAGCTTGGCCCTTCGGTGGGGTGTCTTCAGGCTCACACACACCTGTGGAAGGTTTTCCTGTTGAGAGCACCCTGATACGAAGGGATCTTACACAGGTACAACTTCACATGTAGTTTTCCCCCAACTTCTGCATGTGATGGGAAACATCGAGCCCATTTTATAGATGAGGAACATCAGGCTCAGAGATTAAGGCATGAACTCAGCAGCCCAGGGGAGAAGGGTCTTCAAATCATGTCTTCATATCCATTATCCAGTCAGAGAATGGAGAGAGCCTCATTCTTCACGGCAGGGAGGGTGGGAAAAGTCCCACTCAACACCAACAATGCAAAGAAAGGATAGAGTATCTCAGCGCCAAGTGGATCCAAGGCTCAGCTTCCGAGGTAGACCTGGGTCCCTGGTTACTAATAATTCCTGGTTTTCATGCCTTCCTGCAACTAGAATCCCAAATGAATCGTTTCAGACTCCTGTTTGCATATCTCCTGTGACCAACAGCCCATTCATTCATTACCTTTTAAGACAGCCCCTGCCCGGTGGTAGTAGCTGTTATGTGCCACCCAGTCAACTGCATCCCACAGTGACCCTATGTAGGTGGAACAACAGATCTGAATCTTGACTATCCTGCACCATCTTCATGACCTTGGACAGGCTCAAGCCCATTGTTACAGTCACTGTGGAAGGAAGACGATGGCAGTTGCCCCTCCACCCCCAAGCTTGATCACTTCCTGAGAAACCTGATAACACCTCAGCTGGTCATATCAAAGACCAGACAATAGATCCTGATAAGAATCTGAGCTAAGCTTGATTAAAAATAGCTAAAACCTAACTTAATTAACATGCCATCTTAATCCTCCCCAGGACCCCTATAAAAAGGAAACCCCCCCAAACTGCCTGCGCGCCTTTGATCCTGTCCGCATGCCATGTGGCTGGGTCACTTGGCTTCCCTCTCAGACCGGACAATAAAGGCCTGTTCGTTTCTTGGGATCAGTTCTTTATTTCTCTCCCTCATACCCTCATGCTGTTTTTTCTATATCTAACTACTGTGTCAACCCGACTTATTTATGGTGTTCCTCTCTTTCTCTGACACCCCCCCCCCCAAGGACAGGGCAATCTCCTGACTGTATGCTCAAAGAACCCAAATAAGGAGTCATAGAAAAGACTCCTGACCAAATTGAGAGAGGCCAATCTGCAAGGCCTCCTGTAGGAAGTTAACATTTAAAGGAAATCATGAAGAATGAGGAGGATTTGGCCGGGAAAGAGCTGGGGGAAGAGTATTCCAGGCAGGACAAGCAGCATGTGGGGGCAAAAGGACAGCACTTGAGAAAACAAGGGAGGATTTCAGTGGCTGGAACAGTGTGCTTGAGGGGGCATCATGGGCATGTGGAGGACAGAAACAAGTCAGGAATTGTCAAAAGAACAAACAAACCTGTCTTGGATAAAAGGCAAGCCAGACTGTTTCTTAGAATGGACAATGTAAAGACTTCGATATGTGATCAGAAGGGGCCAGGCCCTGGAGACGGGAGTCATGTTTGGTTAAGCAGAGAGTCAGTGAGAAGGAAGACCTCGAGGAGATGGACTGACAGAGAGGTGCACCAGTGGGCTCAAGAGCAGCTGGGGTTGTGGGATTGGTTCAAGGTTGCGTTCAGGTTGTACAGAGAGTCAATAGCACCTGACAGCTGTCACTAAAGAATCAGACTGCAAATTAAAGATTGGACGAAGCACAATATACAAGCATGAAACAGTACATATGAATGATGGTACGCAAACCAAGAAACATATGAGAAAGGAAACCAACCTTAAAACCAAAAAAGCAGCAGACTGCCATGTCTTTCTGCTGCAGAGTGACTGGTGGGTTCAAACCACCGACCTTGTAGTTAGCAGCTGAGAGCTTAACCACTACACCACGTGGGCTCCTTCCATAGAAATGATAACTCAGGAAACTGTGGAGCCTTTATGTTCTACCCACATGGGCGAGCTGAGCTGAAATCAGCTCAATGGTGTGCGGCTTTTCTTTTTCCTCATTCGTTCCTTTAGCTTTTTAAAATTTTTTTTTTTGAGTCATTTGCTATATTCATTGTAAAGATCTTTCAAGATTGTGCGGTTAGTCTCCATTTCCTCAGATGTAAATTCTTCCAGTTGGGTGGTTCATGGGAACTTCCTGAGATGCTTGTGGATTCCTCATCTCGTCAGGATATTTCCACTGTGAACACCCCTGGGCTGACCTCAGACGGTAGGAGGTTCAGCACTCACCCAGCCTTGTCACTGGGAACCTTTGCCCTAGTCTCTGGTTCAACTTTGTATTATCTTGTCTTTTCTAAATATTTGGAGAAGCATGAGGAGGCCTGCCTGTGTACTGCGTCTGCCGTCTTGAATGAAGTCCAGGTTCATCCTTTGTGGAGCTGTGTTGACAGATCTCCAAGACCCTCAATGAATAATTTTCAACCACAGAGGACCGGCACCAGAAGGAGCTGCAGGGCTTCCTGCTACAAGGATAACAATAACAATAATAATAAAAAAATGTTAGTTGCTGTCAGTTGGCTCTGATTCACTGGGTACTTGGGCACAACAGAATGAAATGTTGCCTAGTCCTGTGCCATCTTCATAATCCTTGACCTGTTGATCCACGGCTATAGTCACTGTATTTCGAGTACCTTCCAGCCTTGGGCTCTCCTCTTGTGGGACGATATCAGGCAACATTCTGCCCTTTCTGTAGCATGTTCATCAGCCTTTCTCCCCAGCCTGGAGATGCCTCTGTAATCTGTCCACTTGCTGGAATTTGAAATTCTAGAATCATAACACTATGCAAGCCACCATAGTAAGGCAAACAGACAGACCAGGCATGGAAATAACAGAAATCAAAAAGCGTATCACGATGGGAAAGTCTGCTGTTAGGGACCTCTCTAAAGTACTCAGGAGCAACGGTGTCTCTCTGGGGACTAAGGTGCGCCTGATACAGGCCATGGTCTTTGCAATCGCTTGTTATGCATCAGAGAGTTGGACAATGACTAGGGAGG
>NW_006399935.1:1388787-1391322 GCF_000299155.1 Elephantulus edwardii
GGCACATAACAACAACAACAACAATGTGCTGTGAAGTCAGCTCACTGAGACCCTGCGTGGGACAGAACAGGCCCTGCTTCGTCCTGCTCCAACCTCACAATTTCTGCTGTGCTGAGGCCATTGCTGCAGTCGCTGTGTCAGCCCATCTCAGCGAGGGTCTTCCTCTCCTTTGCTCACCCTCTCAAGCGCCAAGGAAGTGGGTACATTATCTTCATTGTATACTCGAGGTACGGGAAGCTCTGATAGGTGTGCTCACTTGCCCAAGGACATTAAGCTGCGAGGAAGAATTAGAGGTTGGCCAATGCAGATGCGTTTAACTCTGAGTGCTACACTGCATCTAGGTGGCCTGGGGGCTAACCTCAGCCCTGCCTTGGTGATAGGCAGCTCTGTGTTCTCTGTGGACTGGGGAGCCCCCTACCCTTTTGTGGTCTCAAGTAGCTTCTACGTAGAAGTCAGGACAATCAGAAAAACGTCTCCTGGTATACCGAGAAAGCTGTGGAGACTGGTGGCCTGTTCAACCTGGACTCCGAACGTGAACTCGGGATGCTCACGTTAGTGTCAGTGTTTGTTAAATAGAGCTAACAACACTCAAACTTGTCTCTCCAGGTCTACTTATCTGAGCCGGTGTACGTATCTACACAGGTGTGCTTGCCTACCCAGGTAAATTTCTCTTTCTAGGTCAGAGTGTGTTCAGAATGAGAAATTGCATTGCATGTGCTTGGGACATAGTTGTTGCTGCTAGCGGCCATCGAGTTGACTACAACTTATAGCGACCGTCTGACCAACAGATCTGACCCTGCCCTTTCTTGCTCCATCCTCACCAGCTCTGGTTTGCTTGAGCCCGTTGTTAGAGTCGCTGGGTCAATTCATCTTGTTGAGGGACTTGCTTCCTTTCTTTGACCCTCTAACTTTCTCAGCATGGGCAGATCGGCGTCTTAGGTAGTCAATAAATGTCATTTCTTTCCTTGGAGAAAAAGTAGATTGGGTCGGTGTGTAAATGTCGACAGTTTGAAGCTCCATGGGGTTTCAGGGACTTGGGAGAGGGGAGTTTTTCTGCAGCTTTGGAGAGAGAACGGATTCTGGCAGAGAATGAATTCTAGCACAGGAAGGCAGATGCTAGCTTCTTTGGAGGGAAACTTTCTTGACCATCTGGGTTGACCTTGCCAGACTTGAGAGGAGAAGAGCTCCCCTTCACTCAAAGTGTCTTCATTCCCACCTCTCCACAGGATGTGGAGACGGATGGGGCTGAGATGGGCTTGCCTTGCGCTGTCTCTGAGGAACACCCTTCTCCTGTGTCCTCAGCTACCACCTCACCAGGAGCGCTTCTCCTCTCTGCCTTCCATTAGCGCCTCCTCTGTGACCACAGGAAGGCTCGGCCCAACCCTCACTACATTTACTCTAAATAAACTCAGGCAGGACAGCTATCTGCAGCCCCATCTTCCTCTGGGTTCCTGTGGAGGTGTGGGGGTGATGGTTAGAGGGGCTCAGGCCAAACCACAGCAAAGAGAGACTCAGGCAGGGAGTGCTAGCGCCCAGAGCTCCCTCCACTCCATCACGGGCTTGGCGTGAGAGCTGTTCTACCGGGCCCTCCTCTGTCAGACCACCAGCCCGTACTCAGCCCTCTCCCTTGGGCCTCTGCTGATTCTAGCTGGCCCTTGGGGGAGCCCTGGGCTGTTTCCCCCCTCTTAATCCAGGCCAGTGGTTCTCTGGACCCCTCACCTACATAGCCAGTAATCGGGGATGCACTAGGAGCCAAGGTGCTAGCATTTAATTCTATTGTCTGTGGGGTCACCATGGGTTAGGGGCTGACTCAGTGAGTGGCAGAACACCAATGAATGAATGGGCTGTTGGATGGATGGGTAGGTGAGTGGGTAATAACCGAATGGGTGATTGTAGAAGTGGATGAGTGGATGGATGTGTGGGCAAATGGATGAATAGAGAAATAAAAGGATGGGTGAGGAGATGAGTGGATAAGTGGGTGGGTAGGAAGTTGAGTTGTTATGTAGGAAAAGGAGGTGGTCAGGTAGTGAGTGGGTAGATCAATGGACGGTCAAATGCACAGTTGAGTGGGTGAATGAAAGACCAGATGAGTGTGTGGGTAGATGGATGGATGGAAGGGCCAGACTGAGGCAATCTTGGGCCACAAGCTGGGCCTGATTTGGATGAGTGTTGGCCAATTCCAGAAGCCGGCTGGGCTCAGTTGTGCTCCCTGTGCACACTTTCTCTCTGTAGGTTTTGTCGCATTGCCGTAGCAGGGGTCTCCTGCTGGATCACCCAAGGATCTCACTCGGAGTCCAGATTGAACTGGCTTCTTGTTGTCTGCTGACTTTCTCAGCGGTAAGGAGACCATGCCCACCTGAGGATACAGTCCTATTAGGTCTTCAGATGTCCTTGGCGAAGCCTCTCCCACCCAGTGGCCTCGTCCACCCCTCCAGCCTTCATCAAGCCATCCCAGCCATCCCAGTTTCTGGGGGGGTCACTCTTTTTTGGGGGGGGTCACTCTTAACCTCCTTTTCTGTCCCACCATCCACTCCA
>NW_006399935.1:1391678-1393707 GCF_000299155.1 Elephantulus edwardii
ATTGCCTCTGCCTCTCCAGCGGAGCATCTGGTGGATTCGAACTGTATGCCTTCAGGATTGCAGTGCAGCTTCTTGCCACTAGGCCACCAGAGTTCCCTTCCATCGGTTTTTGAGACGGCAAATCCTTACTGGAGAAAATGATCTATTGTTTTCTTAAGGAGCAGCTGGTGGTTTTGAACTGGGAATCTTTCCATCAGCAGTCCAACACTTTAAGCCACCAGGGCTCAAGCGCTCCACTATTTTTTGGTGACTGTGGAGCAGTAGGATACGTTAGAAGAAGGTGCCATCTGGTTCAGCCTGTTGTCATCATTCTTAGATCTCTCCTCTCTCCTCCAGATCCGGAACGAGAGCCATGGACGTGGGTCTCCTGGGCCTGGCCGATGTCCCCCAGGGCCGGAACAAGACTCTGCGAGGGCCGAGGGGCAGGACACCTGCCGTGCGCCGGCAGCGGGAGTTCATGCCCGAGGAGAAGAAGGACACTCTTTACTGGGAGAAGCGGAGGAAGAACAACGAGGCGGCAAAGCGATCCCGGGAGAAACGTCGTCTCAACGACGCGGCCATCGAAGGCAAGCTGGCCGCCCTGCAGGAGGAGAACGCCCTGCTCAGAGCCGAGCTGCGAGCGCTCAAGCTCCGCTTCGGTCTCCTGCCGGCCGCTGGGGGCCCAAGGACCCTGCCGCTGCAGGCTTTGCTGTGGGAGTCCCCCTGGACTGGGGACCCCTCTCCTAGGGCTGAGCCACTCCCATCCCTGCCTCGTTCGCATGGCTGCCTTTGGAGGCCATGCTCCTTGGATGCTGGGGTTCCTGGGTGCCGAGGCTGCCTGGCCGCCCACAGATGGATGGGTCTGGCCCCTTCCCCCAGGCCTCCCCAGGAACCGGCGCCCCACTCTCCCAAGAGGATTGACCTGGCCCTGCAGGCTGCCCTCCCAGCAGCGCTCTTCAGTTATCACCTCCTGGATGAGCATGCAAGCTCCAGGCCCGAGCTCAGGTCCTGCTGGGGATTGTGGACACCTGTGTCCACTGCGTGCCGGGGTTCAGAACCCCCAGATGTGCTGCTGACACCTGCTGCTAATCCCTTGAGGTTGTCCCCCGGCGAGACCTGTCCTAGCGGTGCAGAGCTGGGTCAGCACTCTCTGCCTCATAAACTTCGCATTAAGTCCCAAGCCTCAGCCAGGGTGCCTCGGGGCTGGGATGCAGGACGAGGACCCCTCTGAGCGCTCCCCGTTGTAGGAGTAGACCTATGGGGAGCTTGAGGTGCCTCGGCTGGAAAAGTTCACTTCCCAGTTCCTGACCAGACTTCCTGCGACAGGGTGAAACCTGAGGTGCCTCCTCGGATCCTGCCATGGCTCCCAGCTTCACCCAAAGCCTGTGCCTCAGAAAACCTCTTTATTTCCTCCTTCCTTCTCTCCCATTAATTCGTCCACCCACCTACTCGCTCACACGACTATCTACTCATTAATGCAGCTAGCCATCTCATCTATCCATCCATCCATCCCATCCATCCATCCATCCATCCATCCATCCATCCCATCCATCCATCCATCCATCCATCCATCCATCCATCCATCCAACCATCCATTCCATCCATCCATCCATCCATCCATCCATCCATCCATCTTATCCATCCGATCATCCATCCTCCATCCATCCATCCATCCATCCATCCATCTCATCCATCCTTCCATCCATCCATCCATCCATCCATCCATCCATCCATCTCATCTCATCCATCCATCCATCCATCCATCCATCCATCTCATCCATCCATCCATCCATCTCATCCATCCCATCCATCCATTCATCCATCCATCCATCCATCCATCCATCTCATCCATCCATCTCATCCATCCATCCATCCATCCATCCATCCATCCATCCATCCATCTCATCCATCCTTCCATCCATCCATCCATCCATCCATCCATCCATCCATCCATGCTTCCATCCATCTTATCCATTCATCCATCCATCCATCCATCCATCCATCCATCCATCCATCCTTCCTTCCATCCATCTCATCCATCCATCCATCC
>NW_006399935.1:1394688-1400503 GCF_000299155.1 Elephantulus edwardii
CTTGCACTGACAGCCTCCCGGCCCAGAGGAAGATTGACGTCAGGACACACACAGAGAACACAACACTGGGCCTACAGATGCTGGAGACATGAATCTTTACCCAGAGCCAAGAGAGAGAGAAGCTTTTCCCTACAGCTGAAACCCTGAATTCAGGCATTTGACCTCTTTAATCAGTGAAAGAATAAATGTATTTGTTAAAGCCATACCCTTATGGCATTTCTATTATATTTGTGCTAGATAACTAGGAATTTGGTCCCAGGGGTGGGATACTGATCTAACAGATACCTCAAACGTAGAATCAATCTTTGAATTGGAAAGTGACTAGAGGATGGAGGAATTTTCATGGGCCTCAGTGGAAAACCGTAGATTGTCTTGAAGAGACTGTTGGTGGAACTTTGGGCAATAAAGGCAATTCTGATGGAGGCTCAACAGGAAGTAATGGAAGCTGTAACACTGGAGAGGGTGAGAAGCAGCAGCAGAGAAATGGTGGCAGCAGAACCAGGAGACTGCCATGAGATGGTGCAGGTGCAAGAAGGCTGAGCACCTTCATGGTGAGATCTACTGGTGGAGTGGGTGCCTCTGCTTGTTTACTGATTGGTAGAGTTAAAGAGCTTTGAAACGCTTGTCCAATCAGGAGAGGGGCTGGGCCAGTCCAAGAGGCCTGGTAGACTGGGAGGCTCAGAAACTAGAAAGGAGAAACTGAAGTGACAATGAATGTGGGAAGCAGAGCTGTCTTGGTTTTAGACATAGTGGATTCATGGCCCCTGGGATCTCCAAGAGTGGACCATAATCTGCTGGATTTCAAAGAGTGGGTCCATGCCTCCTACATTTCAGAATTAGATCTCCACCAAATTGGCTCTGGAATGCCCTTTATAAGTACTTGGGGAATGGGAACAGATCTGCTGTGCAAAGCTGAGGGGACAGGGTTGCCATGCTCAAGGGGCAAAAAGAATGGGACTTGCTGGGCTAAGATCACCATTCAGTTATATTAGGAGAATGGGACTGCCCATAACAGAGAGCGTGGCTGCTGTCCCAATGGGTCTGGAAGGTGGATATGAACTCAAGGACTATGAGACCACCATCCAGAATCCACAGAGTGTGGTCAACACACATAGTCTAAAGGGCAGGCTAGTCTAGACGGTCTCATCTTGAGGGTTCTGGTCTTGAGAACTATGCAAAGTCTACTGGGTTCTGGACTCGTGTGGTGCTTGTTATCCCTTCTGTATCCTATTTTATCCCATTTGTGATGAAAGTTCTGACCCAGTACCTGGTTCACCACTGGACTTTGAAAGTGAATATTGTATAGTTTAGATTTCATAGACGAAATATACTTTTTCTCCAGAATGGAATTTGGAGTTGGAATTGAATTAAGACTTTTGGGATGGTATGATAAACCATTTTACATGTGTCGAGGACATGAGATTTTTGGGGTCAAAGAGTGGAACGTCACTACTTTAATTGGGTCTCTCTAAAATATGTATCTACTTGGCTGTGATTCTCACTATTACATAATTATCTTGCATTATATTATATGATGTAATTATCCTTCATATCCCCCCATTTGAACTGGAAAACTGAACTCAGACTTGTCACTTTCCAAACTGTGAGAATAAATTTCTGTTTGTTAAAGCAATTAACTTGTGTATCTGTGATAGCAGTACTAGATTGTTAAAATATAATCCAACTACTTGTAAAACCATCCATACACACATCAACCCACTCATCAACCCATTAACCTACCTAACCACCTATCCACCCATCCATCTATTCCTTCACTCATCAGACCACCCAATCAATCACTTGTTTATCCATCCATCTATCCATCCATCCATCCATCCATCCATCCATCTATCAACCCATCCATATCCCTGTTTACCTATCTACCCACCCACATATTCAACGATTTGCTTTTTCACTCATTTATTTACTCTGGTGGCTTAGTGTTAAGAAGTTGTGCTGCTATCCAAAGACAGGAGTTTGAATCCCATAGTTTCTCTGTGGGAGTAAGATGATCAGTCTCCTCCCATTGAGATTTACAGCCTCTGAAAACCCACTGGAGGGGTCAGCTGTGAGTTGGTTCCAACTCAACAGCACATAGGAACCATAGCAACATTTATTTATTCACTTACATGCTCGTTTTGTTCAGGATTTATTTGCTAACTCTCTGACTCACTTGTTTATTCATGTATTTAAAAATGAATTAATTCCATCACTCACTCACCCAGCGTTGTGTGGAGAGCACTTTCCTGGATTTCAGATTCCTGCTTTCAGGGGTCAGGGCTTGGGTACTTGAGTGTAGCCATACCACGTTGAAGAAGGAAGTGAGTTCTTGGGGTATTTGAATACTCACTTCTTGGAGCTCTGTGAGGACTTGTTTAGCACTCATTTGGGGGATCAGATGTCTCCAATCCAAATGACTCCCTGTATCTTAAGTGAGAATCCTGATCCAATAGAAAACTCAAGAGTGTCTTAGGGGCCTCTCTTCTTGCTTCCCCCATTAGAGGAGCTTTCAGTCCAGGAACACACACTCTCAGCTGGACAAGACAAAGGGACAGTCTGTAAGGAGAATATTCCAGGGACTCTGGAGACCCGGAGCTTGTAAGGGCTGCATTTCCTCCTCAGGTGTCTCTAACCTTCCAGCTCTATTCCTTCCTGCTTGAGATGGCTTACAGACAAACATGTCTGTCTTGGAGTAAGGGCAACCATGGTGCTCCTTAGAAGCAAGGATGGTGAAACATTGTCTCTCATACTTTGAGCATGTTGTCAGGAGGGACCTTAGGAAAAGAGGTCTTACTGAGAAAGGTAGAGGGACAAGCAAAGAGAGGAAGACCTTCAGTGAAACAGATTGACAGTGATTGCTATAGTGGGCTTGAGCATGATGGAGTTTGTGAGGATAGTACGGGATTGACCAAGATTTATATCTGTTGTTCATAAGGTCAAAATGAATGATAGACCACTTAGTGGCACCTAACAACAACAGTTAGCTCACAGAAGGATCTGCCATAAGCAATCACACCATGCAGACTTGGATTGACTATCTCTGTTGTTGTTGTTTGGTGCCATAGTGTTGAGTATGACTCACAGCAACTCTTATCAATAACAAATCTGAACTCTGTCCTGTCCTGTGCCATCCTCACAAACTCTGACATACTCAAGCCTATTACTGTAATCACTGTGTCAATCCGTCTAGTTAAGGGTCTATCTCTCTTTCACTGACCCTCCACCTTTCCAAGCGTGGTATCCTGCTCTAAGGACTAGCCTCTCCTAACAACATGCCCAAAGCATGTGCGAGGAAGTGTTATTATCTTTGCCTCCATGGAGCACTCTGGCTGCACATCATTCTCCAGGATATTATTTTTTTTTGTTCTTTTGGCAGTCCACTGTTGTTATGTGCCTTCAAGACAACTGGGACTCACACTGACACTCTGCACAATAGCTCTGAACCCTGCCCTATTCTGAGCCAACCTCACTGCCTCTGGTAAACTTACTCCCTATTACCCCAGTTACTGAGTCAGTTCGTCTCCGTGGAATATTCAGCATTCTTATCCAATTCTTCTTCAAAGGCATCAGTTCTTTTTATGCCATTCTTATTCATTGTCCATCTCTCAACAGCATAGCAAGTGATTTAAAACACCATAGCCTGCAATAGGCAGAGCTTAGCCGTCAAACTGATATCATTGCTCCTCAATAATTTGGAGAGATCCCTGACTGCACATTTCCCCAGTACAATATGTTTCATTATCTCCTGACTGCTGTTATGAAGGGTATTGATTGTGGATAAAAGTAAGATGAAGTCATTGACAGTTTCAATCTTTTCTCCATCTATCATGATTTTGACAATTAATACAGTGGTGAGACTTTTAATTTTCTTAATATTGAGACACAATCTACATTGAAGACTGTAGTCTTTGATCGTACTCAGCAACTGCTTCAAGCCCTCGCTTTCAGCAAGCAAGGTTGTGTAATCTGCATAATGAAGGTTATTGATAAGTCTTCATCTAATCCTCATGTCACATTCTTCTTCATAAAGTCCAGCTTCTCAAATAATTTGCTCAGCATACAGATTGAATAGTTATGGAGAAAAGATATAACCCTGATGCACACTTGTGTGCTCACTTGCCATTCAGAGGTAACCTGTGGTTGCTGTGAAGCTGAACACTGTAACACTGATGTGTCAAAGGCATTCATGGTTACCCATGGTGGACAGTGTTTGGTGGAGCTCCCTGATTAAAACAAGGTTGGAAGGAGGAGTGGTATCCACTTCTGTAATAGCTTGCCTCTGGAAACCCTATGAACCTGGAGAAAGGATGAAAGCCACATAAGTGTTGAGGACTTTCGTCCATTGGGCCGCTATGAGTTGCCTACAACAACAACAACAACAACAACAACAACAACAACAACAACAACAACAAGTGTTTCCTTGCTTGCTCCATTTGCACAAGAGTATCTTGGTCTAGGTATTGGTTTTTCATGAGCACAGTTAAGTATTCCGGGATTCCCATTCTTCTCAAAATTATCCATAATTTGTTAGGATCCATGCACTCAAATGCCTTTGCAGTTAAAACAAGCACAAATATATATATATTCTCTTGGTATTCTTTGCTTTCCACCTGAATCCATTGACATCAGCATTGATATCCCTGGTGCCATGGACTCTTCTAAATCCAGCTTAAACTTCTGAAACTTCTCTATGTACTTTTATAGCCCCTTTTTAATAATCATCAGCATTTTTTGCTTGAATATAATATTTTATTGTTTAATAATTTCCATATTCTGCTGGATCATCGTGTTGGCATGTGAACAAATATGGATATCTTATAGTCAGTTGGTCAAGTAGCTGCCCTCCAAATTTCTTGGCATAAACTGGTGCATACGCCCAGGACTGTATCTGTGAGTTGAAACATATCAGTTGATATCTCATCAATTTTTCCTGGGCCTTATTTTTTGCCAATGCCTTCTGTGCAGCTTGAACTTCTTCCTTCATCAGCACTGGCTCTTGTTCATGTGGTACTTCCGGAAATATTTCCGTGTCAGCCAACTTTTTTTTGGTACTGTGAGTCTGTGTATTCCATCCATTTTCTTTTGATGTTTCCTGGATCATTCAAGATTTCCCCCATAGCATCCTTCAGTATTACAACCTGAGGCTTGAACTGATTTTTTAGTTCTCTCTTTTAACTTGAGAAATGCTGAGTGAGCTCTTCCCATTTTATTCTCCAATTCCAGCTCTTTGCACAATGCTTTATAATACTTTTCTTTGTCTTCCAAAGCTGCCCATTGAAATCTGTTCAGCACTCTCTTTCCTTTTACTTCAGCATCTTTTTGCTTTGGGTTTCAATACTCTAGTGCAATTGTTGCAGACTGAGCGTAAAGTATTTTTATAAGTATTAATAATGAGACAGAACACCAAGAATGTAAGAGAAAATAGGTAAGGCAGGAGGCAAACAGGTAAAGCAGGAGGCGAAGAGTTCTCCAACAACTGAAACTTCCTTGTGTCTTTATTGAAAATTGTCAGGGAGCAAATCACCAAGAGAATTCAATGCAAATGAAGCTAAGCTTTTTCTACTGAAAATGTTCTGCTGACTCAGGAGAGAGGGGTTAGCAAATACAATATAAGAATCCTGTAAACGTTTAAGGATTGCCTTAATGTCTACCCCTGTAAATATTTAAGGATTGCCTTAGTGCTTCAAGGTGAATTCCAGTTTGTATCAGCCTTCCTCATAACCTGAAGTAGCATTTGATTTATTATAAATATTTAGTATGAAAATTGGCTTCCTACATGAAATGTTCAGTCTCTTCTGACATCCACTTTTTTTTT
>NW_006399935.1:1402998-1405064 GCF_000299155.1 Elephantulus edwardii
GAGCACATCCAGGCCAGTGTCGGTTCATTGAAATATGTCAGTTGGTTTGCCGCCAACTCCTGGAGCCTTGTTTTTTGCCAATTCCTTCAGAGCAATTTGAACTTCCTCTTTCATCACCATAGGTTCTTGCTCATATGTCATTTCATGAAATTCTTCTATGTCAGCCAATTCCTTCTGATACAGTGATTCTGTGTATTCCTTCTATCTTCTCTTGATACTTCCTGGATCATTTAATATTCTCCCCAAGGTATACTTAAGTATTGCCACCCATGGCTTGAATTTGTTTTTCAGCTCCTTCAGCTTAAGAAACGCTGAGCGAGTTCGTCCTTTTTGATTTTCTGACTCCAGCTCTCTGCACATTTCATTATAGTTTCTTAAGTACTCCTTCTTCCTAGTTTATCTTAATTTGGGAGCTCTGCTTTAGTACAGCATTTGACAGACAAGCACTGTACCTCAAAGAGCAGATAATAGATAAGAAAACATAAATGTATCAAACTATTAAGAGAAGTAATATGTAAAGACCCTTACCCAAGGCAAAGATTGACAGATAACTGGCATTGGTTTCCCTTCTCTCCCCCTCCCCCCTAACCAAGGGCTGCAAGGCAAGGTCTCTAATTAACCCCTAATAGGATGTCTCAGGCTCCAGTCACTGTCATTCATTATGTAGGTACTCCCTGACAAAGATGGCACTCTGGGACTCCTGGTCCCTGTTTGGGTGCTGCTGCTGCTCTTGGCCTCCCACCTCCCGACTCCACAGTGTTCTTCTAGGAATCATTTGTTCATTCAAGAAACCTTTCATGAGCTCCTATTTTGTGTCGTGAAGCATCGAGGTGAAGGAAAACATATTACAGACTGAAGATTTGCAGAAAAAGGAAGTTGCACAGCTGACTAGAAGATTTACGTGCTGGGTTCTTTTTGATGGCTGACAACCTCTCATTTGGCTGCCAGAGAGCCAATGTTGTTACATCTCTGGTGCCTCCTCTTCAGGGGACAGCATAAACCCCATTTTTTAAAAAACCCCATTAATCCCAGAAGCAAAAGCAGGTCATAAAAATTCTTAGCTTAAAGCAAACACAAATGTGCTGGGTAAAGTCTTATCTGTCCTTGCAAAGTAATGAATTAACTAGTGTCTATGTGACACAAAAAGAGTAAAGGCAGGCAAAGTAAACAGCCCATCAAAAGCCGACCCATGTGACTCATCTCCCAGCCCACCAACCATGCTCCCAATCTCCCCGCCCGGACAGAAGCACCCGGGAAGGCCTTAAAAACAATTGTGTGGGGGGACCTGGGACTTTCCCCCTTGCCACCATCCTACTGAGGGAAAGAGTCTCCACATGTGGAATTATTCTTCAGTATAAAGCGCTTTTGTATTTGCATGCATGTATTTGCATTTCCTTTGAGGGGCATTTTGTGGGCAGAACACTCTCACCTGGACCTCCACCTCCCTCCCTAGTTGTATCACAACACTCGGGCGGTGGATTTTAGATATTATGCAACTCCATGCTAACTTTTGTTTTCTCACACAATTTTCTATAATAATTCTTTCTTATTGTTGTTAGTGGTGAGACTACGCATAGCAGAACACACACCGATTCAACAATTTCTTCATGTGTGGCTCAATGACATTTTTTCCATTTTTGGAGTTGTGCAATCAAGCTCACCTTCTTTGCCGAGTTGTTCCTCTCCTCTGCATTTACACTCACTGCCCCCAAGTTTCTTATCTAACAGCTCAAGTTGATGTTGTCACCTCAGTCCCACACAGTTATCACTTTATTTTTATCATGCAATGGTAAATTTATTGAATAAGAGAAAATAGTAGCTTTTCAGAAAGTATTGGTGAAAATAAGACAGGGGGTCATATAAGAAATGTATAAAACCTTCATCTGAAATAAAGTTGTTGTTGTTATGTGCCGTCAAGTCGTTTGTGACTCATAGCGACCCTATGTACAACAGCCCTAAACCCTGCTCTATCCTGCGCCAACTGCACTGCCTCTGACACACCCATCCTGATTACCCCAGTCACTGAATCAATCCACCTCATAGAGGGTCTTCCCCTCCTGCGCTGT
>NW_006399935.1:1406966-1488979 GCF_000299155.1 Elephantulus edwardii
CCTTCAAAGCAGCTTGAACTTCTTCCTTCATCACCATAGGCTCTTGCTCATATGTTATTTCTTTAAATTCCTCTGTATTTGCCAATTTCCTTCTATATAGTGACTCAGTATATTCCTTCCATAGCAATACGTTTTTTGATTTCCTGGCTACTGGTGCCAAGAGTGTTGGTTTAGGTAAACATTTCAAAGTGAAAGATTGATTGGAATTGATTATAATTTCTTATGTTGTTGTTGTTGTTAAATGAAGTCGAGTCGCAGGCAACTCATAACAACCCTATGAAAGAGAGTCCTCGATGCTTGGGTGCCTTTCTTCCTCTCTCCAGGTTTATAGGGTTTCTGCAGGCACGCTATTACGGAAGTGGATGCCACTCCTCCTACCACGCTTGTTTTCATTGGGGAGCTCCACCCCACCCTCTCTCTGCATTGGGTAACCATTTTACTGGTAGGAAAGTTATTTGTCCAATCTTTGTTGTTGTTGTTGTTATGTGCCACCAAGTCGCCTGCAACCCATAGCGACCCTATGTACAGCAGCTCTGTAGCCTGCCCTGTCCTGAGCCGTCTCACTGATTCCAACACACTAATCTCCATTGCCCCAGTTACTGTATCAATCCATCTCATCTGAGGTTTTCCTTTTCTTCACTGTTCTTCCACCCTTCCAACCATGATGTCCTTCTCCAAGGATGGGTCCTTCCTGGTCATGTGCCTAAAGTATGTGAGATGGAGGTTCAAAATCCTAGCCTCCAAGGAGAAACTTAATTTCATCCTCTCCAAGACAGACCTATTTGTATTCTTGGTGGTCCATGGTATGTTCAAGACTCTTCTCCAGCACCACAACTCGAAAGCATCAATTGCTCTTCTTTCATGCTTAGTCATTGACAGCTCTCCAATGCATAGAAATTAATTGTGAATATTATGGTCTGGCTTAGGCCTATCTTAATCTCTAGAGGGGCATCATTGCTTTTCAACACTCTGGAGAGGTCCCCGACAGCAGACTTTCCCAACTGTTCATTCAGAGAAATTGAGTTTGCAAAATGTCCTGAAGTAAACTGTGAAAATTTTCACTGATTTCAATCCTTATCTTCCTGGGTAAGAATTTCCTGCAACAAATAATTGAGTCTCAGTCTTGATCATTAAGATACATGAACTGAAGTATTTACAGTTTTCTTTATTTGCACCCAGCCCCCCCCCCATTTAATAATAATCACATGCAGGTTGAAATAGCAAATAGTATAAGAAATTGAGTATTATATATAAACAATCTACTCTGCAATAACATAGTATGACATGTTTGGAAGCAGGAGTGGCATCCATTTCCTAAATAACATGCTTCAGGAAACTCTATGAGCTTTGATAAATGTTGATGGCTGTAGAGAGGCTAAAGGCCTTTTGTTTAATGGGGTCACTATGAATGGTGCTTGACTGGAAGACAATCATCAACAACAAAAAAAACAACAATTCTGCTAACAGTCACACACAGTTCTTGAAAGAGCGTTCTTAAAAGATGGCACCTGTAGGACTTGCACTGCTGACCCCAAAGCAGTGTCTGTCTGAGAGTTTGAATCCAGCATCTCCACAAGAGAACAATGGGCAATCTCCTTCAGTGTGATTTACAGCCTCTGAAAACCTGGTGCAAAGTGAGCTGTGGTTCAGCTCGGATTCCACAATAATGAATATTTTGAGTTCTTTAAAGAACACGATGCTCAGGGTGGACATTCTTTTCCTTTCTTTTTGCCCCCCCCTTTTTATTATTATTATTTCTATTAATTTTAATGCAAGTTTACAGAGACTGAAGATCTCTATTCATTCATCTTTGCACTTTTCTCCCTTCCCACCCTTCCCTCTTGCCAATTCGCTCTTCTCTTTGAAAAGTAAAAGAAAAATTCTTTCATTGTTATATAATCCGTCCACATTAGTCCACCCCACCATTCAGCCTTCATTCTGGACTCCTGTCATGACAATAATACCCAATTATATATCCCTTTTAAACAGTTCTCTCCCTCATCTGTTTCAATGCAGTATACATTATTTATCCCATCTTTCTCAGTCTCCTTCCAACACCGATGTCAGTCCTGTTTTACAACAGCGGCACCATGCAGTATTTGTCATTTTGTGACCGAGATATTTCACTCAGCATGACGTCCTCCAGGGTCACCCATTTTGAATACTATTTCATGAGTTCCTTGTTTTTCAATGCAGTGTAGTATTCCATTGTGTGAATATACCACAGCTTCTCTATCCATTCGTTTGTTGATGGGCACTTAGGTTGTTTCCAACTCCTTGCTGTTGTGAACAAAGCCACGATAAACATGGGTGTGCATGGACATCCTTTTCTAATTAAGCTATGCTATTGTTTAGTTTTCTTGGAAAAAGTGCAGCCATGGTGCTCATGAGAGGCAACCTAGTCTCACATGCTTAAGTGGGAGCCAGTTCTTGGAAAAGAACTTTATGTCTGGAAAAATCTCTGGTGGCTTAAGTGAGTAAGAAGTTGTGCTGCTGACCCAAAGGCAGGTGGTTCCAATCTGCCAGCTGGTCTTTGGGAGAAAGAAGGGCATTTCCTCTCATGCTGTTTATAGCCTCTGAACACCTGCTGGAGGGTCAGCGATGAGTTGGTTCCAACTTGAAGGCCCATGATGACAAAAGCAACAGCTTGCAAAGGAGAGAGTCAGTGAAGAAGAGGAAAACTGACACAGGGACTTCCACAATGGGCACAGGGGAGATTGTGAGGATGAAGAAGGATTGGGCTATGATGTGCTATATTTAGGTTTGCTGTGAATCAGAATCAGTTTGATGACACTTAATAACACTTGATTTAAAGATGACTGCAGGGTGTGTTCTTCTGGTGAAAGTTTACTTCAGAGCAATAGTTTTCAGAAGTTTATTCAACCTCCATGATCCAGAAAGTGTGGATTCCATGAGAGTTAGAAATTCTATTATATATTCCTATCTTACCTCTTGCTATAATCAGGGGTCTCTTGTACAGTTTTTAATAAAAATATCCAGCATTTTCTCTGCCCATTTTCCAAAGCTGAGGTGCCTAAGTTGCTTGGCACACTTATGTTCCTTGGGAATGGAATGATTTTGTTCCTAATGGAAACGTAACGAATCTTGTTTCTCTTTTTGCTTTGACCATCACAGAGCTACACGGGCTACATGTATGGCTCACAGATAATAATTGCATATCCGTGCAATAATCCCCCCCTTTACTAACTTAGTAAATGTTTATTTGCACATAGCATGCTCTATGCACTGGAGAATAAAGTAGTGAACCAAATAGACACAGTTTTTGCCTCCACATTGATCACAACATGATAAAGCAAGCAAGCAAGCAAGCAAGCAAGCAAGCAAGCAAGCAAGCAAACAAAACCCAACACCAACCAAAAAGCAAGCAACTTCTTTTCTGTCATCGCTTAAGACTGTCAAGCAGCTTCAAATCTGTCCTCATTTACGACTGTCATTTTGAGTCAATCCAGACTCAAGGCAACGTCCAAACCCAACCCAACCTTCTGCTGTTGGGCTGATTCAGACTCAGCAACTCTCCATCACCTTTCTGAAGCTTTTGAATTGTAAGATTGGAGAAGAGTATCAAATATCCCATGGATTAATAAAAGAATAAGTAAGTTTAGATAAGTGGAGGGGGCTGTAAAGGAGATGGGAAAGATCCAGTGAAAAACAACGTGTACAAACTTTGTAAATAAACCAACATAAAAGAATTTTTTAAAAAAAATAATAACCAAGTTTATCTTGGAAAAAGTTTCTCCTTAGAGGCAAAGATGACGAAGCTTGGTCTCACATACTTTGGGCATGTTGTCAGAAGGAGCCAGTCCTTGGAGAAAGACATCATGCTGGGAAAGTGAAAGAGTCAGAGGAAAAGAAGACCCACAACAAGACGATTGACACAATGTTTGCCATCTTATCATATCATATATCATATATCATATATCATATATCATATATCATATATCATATATCATATATCATATATCATATACCATATATCATACATCATATCATATCATATCATATATCATATCATATATCATATCATATCATAGATCATAGATCATAGATCATAGATCATGTATCATAGATCACAGATCATAGATCATAGATCATAGATCATAGATCATATATCATAGATAATAGATCATATCATATCATATATCATATCATATATCATATCATATATCATATAATATCCTATATCCTATATCCTATATCCTATATCCTATATCCTATATCCTATATCCTATATCCTATATCCTATATCATATATCATATCATATAATATCATATCCTCATCTCATAATAATCTCATCTCATCTCATAATAATCTCATCTCATCTCATCTCACAGATGGTGCGGATGGTGAAGGATCAGCTGAGCTTCCTCTCTGTTGTTCACAGGGCTCCTCTGCATGGTAGTTGACTCATTGACCCTTAATAGCAACAAACACATCTCTATAGGAGGAGATTGCCGATCTCCTTTCGTTTAGCAGCCTGATCCAGTAAGCACGACTCTTTCAGAGTTCCTTCATTGCAATAGAAGAAAAAGAAATAGTAGTAATTATAGTAGATTCAATGGTGATAATGGAGGAAAAAAAGCAGTAGGCAAGGAGGCTTGGAAGAGGTTGGGGTGGGTGTTGTAATAACCCCCCCCCAAATAAAGGAGACACTGAACAGAGATCTGAGAGAGGCCAGAGAAGGACCATGCACGGATAGGAGTGACAGTGTCCTAGACAGGACAGACTGTGCAAAGGTACTGGGGCAGGGCCAGATCTGATGAGTTGGGGAAGAGTGAGGGGGCCCCTTTGGCTGGAGTGGGGAGAGTGAGGGGGTGATAGGAGGAAGGGTAGGCAAGGAGGGGGCAGGATAGTTTGTGCAGAGCCTTGTGGGCTGTGGTAAGGACATCAGCGTCCTCTTTGAAGGAGGTGGGGGTGCTGGGGAGGGAGTTTCTGAGTGTATTTCAGCAACAGCTATCCCCCCCACCTCTGGGCTGTGGTATGTGAGGCCAAGTGAAAAAATAAATAAACCCACTGCACAAGCGGGGTGAGCTGGCTCCTCTGAGAAAGGAAGGGGCTTTGACTGACCACAGTGTCACAGTGAGTCACCTCTGATGGGTGGCCACACGGCCTGTGTAAAAATGGCGTGTTGGCAGCGTCATCGTCTGGTCTCCCCATCTCGCTTCATGAGGGGGGAGAGAGAATCATTACCAACTTCAGCCCAAAGGCAGTTTCTACGAAGCAGAAGCCAGGTACCTCCTCTCGCTGGCCTTTTCACTGACCCAAACAACAGCCGTCCATCCCTCGCTGGCACTCTTGGCTTCTCTGCCAATGACCACACAGAACACACAGACCAAAACTCATGATTATGGGTGTATTAGGAAAGAAGCAGATTACAATTCAGGTTCAGGGACTTCTCAGGACACAGGTCTTTAGTCTGGACAGCTTTTCAGTGGTCAAAGACAGGGCTCTCCCTGGATCTTGGCTTCCTGATACCTGAGGCTTTTTGAACCTGTGGAACCAGGTTAGCCTTGAAATGCTAGGCCAAGTGTTACAAACTTCATCACCAATGCTCAGAGGGGTCTGATCATGTCAGCAAGTCTTCTAACCAAGACCCTCAGCTTTCTTAGGTGGTCCACTGTCTGCCCAAAACTTGGAAATAGAAATATCATTTGACCCAGCAATTCCATTACTGGGAATATACCCTAAAGAAAGCAGAGCCATGACTCACACAGAATGTATGCCCTTTCATGTTTATTGCTGCACTATTCACAATAGGAAAGATATGGAAGCAACCCAAGTGCCCGTCATCATACGAATGGATAGAAAAACTATGGTACATTCACACATCATTTTTCAGCATTGAAAAATAGTGAACTCGTAAAACATTACACAACAGCAGGGAGCCTGGAGGGCATTGAACTGAGTGAAATATCTTGGTCACAAAAGGCCCAATACTACATAATACTGCTGATATAAAATAGAACAGACATGGGGTGGGTTGTGGAGAGAATGGGAAAAGAATCGATCGATAATGAACACTGTATTTGAACAGATGAGGGGTAAATGTGTCCAGAAGGAAAATATGATTAGACATTATATGTGTGACAACATGCTGGAACAAGGGATGCATTGTAGGGAGGACTGGCAGATGAAAATGGGCAATAATGAAGAAAAAATTCAATAATAAAAAAAAGATGCAGCCAGAGTTTTCCTTCGAGGCAAGGATGGCGAAGCTTCATCTCTTACTTTGGGCATGTTGCTAGGAGAGGCTGTTCCTCGGAAAGGGACATCGTGCTTAGAAGGATGGAGGGTCAGGGAAAGAAAGAAAGACTCCCAATGAGATGGGTTGTCAGAGGAACAGCAGGAATGGACTCAAGTGTATCAGAGACAATGAGGATGGCACAGGACAGGCCAGGGTTCAAGTCTGTTGTTCTTATGGTTGCTCTGAGTCATCCTCGACTTGATGGCACCCAACAAGAACAAGGTCAAGAACAAGAACAAGAACAACAAGAACAAGAGCAACAACAACAACAACAAGAACAATAAGAACAACAACAAGAACAAGAACAACAAGAACAACAACAACAACAACAACAACAACAAGAACAACAAGAACAAGAACAACAAGAACAAGAACAACAAGAACAACAACAACAACAACAAGAACAAGAACAACAAGAACAAGAACAACAAGAACAAGAACAACAAGAACAACAAGAACAAGAACAAGAACAACAAGAACAAGAACAAGAACAACAAGAACAAGAACAACAAGAACAAGAACAACAAGAACAAGAACAAGAACAACAACAAGAACAAGAACAAGAAGAACAAGAAGAACAAGAAGAACAAGAACAAGAACAACAAGAACAAGAACAAGAACAACAAGAACAAGAACAAGAACAACAAGAACAAGAACAACAACAACTCTCATGGGGAGAGATTGCACATGTTTCTTCTACAGAGTAACTTGTGTGTTAGAACTCCCCGCCTTCATGTTAGCAGCACAGCTCCTTACCCACGAGGCCCCCAGAGCTCCCCAATAGGCTACAAGGGAGATTCATTAATTTGGCTATTGCTCAAACATATGCACCAACCATCAATACCAAAGATTAAGTCATGGGAAATGTTTACCAATTGCTGCAGTCTACAATTGATCAAATATATAATCAAGATGCAGTGATAGTTACTAGTGATCAGAATACAAATATTTCAAATAAAGAAGAGTCAGTAGGGAGTTCTGGTGGCCTAGTGGCAAGAAGCTGTGCTGTAATCCTGAAGGATTGTGTGGTTCAAATCCACCAGATGCTCTGATGGAAAGGGAGGGGCAATTTCATCCTGTGCCAGTCGGATCTGACTCGACGGTACACAATAAGATAAAAAAAAAAAAAGAAAAAAAGAAGGGTCAATAGGTAGAAAATACAGCATTGGTGAAAGAAACAATGTTGGAAGTGACACGATCAATATTGCAAGAGTAAGGACTTATCCATTATAAATGCTTTTCAACAACATAAAAGTATCTCTCTGGATGAAATACAGACGGATCCAATAAAGTATCTGTGGAAAGAGACCATGGGCAAGCTCAGTATCATCGATAGGGATGTCACCCAGGACCCGAGTGTGGGGCACCCCGTCAGTTGCTTCTATGCAAGTTAAAGTTGAAGCTAACGAAAGTAAAAAACAAGGTCATGAGAACAAAACTACAATCTTGAGCAAGTCCCATCTGAATTTAGGTATTATCTGAGGAATAGATTTGACTCATTGAATACTAATGACTGAACATCATTTATGAGTTGTGTGATGACATCAAGGACATCATATGTGAAGAAAACAAAAGGTCATTAAAAAATCAGCAAAGAAAGAAAAAGCCCAAAATGAATGTCAGAGGAGACTCTGAAACTTGCTCTCAAACAGAATAGCTAAAGCAAATGGGTGTTATGATTATTTAATGGCCAAGCAGAAGATTAAGCTGGCTTACGAGGACAAAACAAAGTTTACAATGAAATGTATCAAGACCAGGAGCTGGAAAACCAAAATAGAAGAATACACTCAGCACTTCTCAGAATGAAAGGACACAAGAAGAAATTGGAGCCTTGAATTGTAATATTGAAGGATTTCATGGGCAAAATAAGGAGCTATGCAGAAAGCATAAAAAGAAAATGGAAGGAATACACCATGGTTGTATCAAAAAGAACTGGTCAACCCTCTGTTCTTTTTAGTTATTTGTTGTGTTGCTAAGAGCTGGACAATGACTAAGGATGAAAAAGAGCTGATGTCTTTGAGCTGTGCTGTTGGAGAAGATTGTTGAAGATCCCATGGACTGCCAAAAGAACAAACAGATATGCCTTGTAGAAGGCGTAGCCAGAGCACTCCTTGGAGGCCAACTTGATGAAGCTTCGTCTCATGTATTTTGGGCATATTGCTAGGAGGGACTATTCCTTGCAGAAGGACATAATGCACAGGAAGGTGAAGGGGCAGTGAAAGACCGGAAGATTCTCAACCCGATGGGTTAATACAGTGACTGCTACAATGAGCTTGAGTGTGTTGGAGATTGTGAGAATGGTGCAGGATAGGACAGTGTTAGATTGATTGTTTGTAGAGTTGCTATGAGTCATAATCTACTGGCTGGTACCCAACAACAACAACAACAACAACAACAACAACAACTATTTCAGAAAGGACTACGCTTAAGAATCTACGGTATTGAAGGAAGAAGTCCAAGCTTCAGTGGAGGCATTGGGGGAAGACAGGCCTCCAGAAATTAACAGAATACCAGCTTAGGTGTTTCAGCGAACAAGTGCAGCCCTGGATGTGTGCACTTGCTTGTGCCAAGAAATTTGGAAGCCAACAACTGCCTGACCAACTGACTTCAAAAGATACACATTATGTCCATTAGAAAGATGATCCAACAGAATGTGGAAATTAAGCAGTGTCATTAACATTGTTGTTGTTATATGCCCTTGAGTCACTTGCAACTCATAGTGACCCTGCCCTAAACCCTGCCCTATCCTTTACCAATCTCACTGTCTCCGAAACACCCATCCCTGTTACCCCAGTGACGGAATCAATCCATCTCATTGAGGGTCTTCCTCTCCTGTGCTGTCCCTCCACCCTCCCAAGCATGATGGCTCTCTCCAAGGACTGGTCCCTCCTTGCAACATGCCCAAAGTATGTCAGACTAAACTTCAGAATCCTTGCCTCCAAGGAGCAGCCTGGCTTCACCCTCTCCAGGACGAATTTGTTTGTTCTCCTAACAGTCCATGGTATATTCAATACTCTTCTCCAGCACCACAGCTCAAAGACATCAACTCTTCTTCTATTATCCCTAGTCATTGCCCAGCTCTCTGAAGCATAGCAAGTAATGGCAAAGATCATGGCCTGTATCAGGCGTACCTTAGTCTCCAGACTGACATCGTTGCTCCTCAGTACATGCAAATAAAATTTTGTTGAAGATAATGGAAAACCACTTGCAACAGTACACTGACAAGGAACTGTCAGCAATTTAAGCTGAGATGAGGCCATAAACTGAGGGCTATCATGGGTGGTAGTACATGGATCTAGCAGAAGGCTCAGAAGGACAGAGAAAGATGTTTATTTGTATTTTAGTGCTCATGGAGGTGTTAATTTTTTTAGTTCATAAGAAGTTATGGGTGTGCTTTACTAAGGACAGAGAGTCCAAGATACTTAATTGTACTTATGTAGAATCTGCGGGGAGACCAAGAGACAGTCATATAAACAGAGCAAGAGAATACTATTTGTTTTCAAAATTAGACAATATGTATGTTAGGATGTATGTTTACTCAATCTGCATCATGAGAAAATAATCAGAGAAGCCGGATGATAAGCTTCAAGATTGGAGGAACACTCATCGACAAAGCAATATGAAGATGATACAATCTTGTTTGCTGAAAGCAAAGAGAACTCCAAGCACTAAATGACGAACCTTAATGACTATGGCCTTTGGTAATGATTATACCTTCACATAAAAAAAGCGAGATCCTGCCACCCAGGCAGATACATGCACACCCATGTTTATTGCAGCTTTGTTCACAATAGCAAAGAGCTGGAAACAGCACCAGTGCCCATCAACAAACGAATGGATAGAGAAGCTCTGGTATATTCACAACGAAATATTATGCTGCATTGAAAGACAAGGAACTCATGAAATATTATTCAAAATGGGTGACCCTGGAGGACATTATGCTGAGTGAAATATCTCAGTCCCAAAAGGACAAATATTGCATAGGGCCACTGTTATAAAACGGGACTAACATTGGGGTTGAGGGGAGACAAAGAAAGAGGGGAGGAAAGATGTATATTGCAGTGAAACAGATCAGGGAGAGAACTGTTTAACAGGGACATATGAATGGGTATTCTTGTCATTACAGAAGTCCAAAGTGAAGGCTGCATAGTGGAGTGGACTTGGGGGGAGGGATTGTATAACAATAAAAGAGTTTTTCTTTTACTTTTCAAGAGAAGAGAAAACTGGGGGGTGTGGGCAGGGAGAAAAGTGTAACAATGAAGGACTGGAAACCCTAAGTCTCTGTAAACGTTCATTAAAAATAATTTAAAAAAAGGGAAAAAAATCCACAATTCTCATAAAGGGATTAGCAAATAGCATCGTGATACATGGAGGAAAGGTTCAAGTTGTCAAGGGTTTAATTTTACTTTGATCTACAGTAAATGTCCATGAAGCAGTGGTCAAGAAATCAAAGAATGAATTAAAAAAAATTATATGGGTTTGCTTACAAAGTTTGTGTACATTGTTTCACACTATCCTTCATTCACATTGTGTTTCAGATGTGAAACATTCACATCATGTCTCAAAGGATACAATTTACAATTGGTTTGCATGCAATCTTTCATATACATCATGTTTCATTCATATACACCGTATTTTATATGATCAATGGTAGGAATTATATTTTTATAATGAATCACAATTGCTCTATGCCTGTTGTCACGGCAGACTTTCAAAGTTTCGTGCAATCTCTCCTATCCCTTCATCTGCTAACCTCTGCTATCCTAGGGGTTTCTCCCCTTCCTCCTTTTCTTTTCCCCTTCTCCTTCCAGAGGGGGTATTTTAATGGGCAGTACTGTCCCCAAAGACCTTTTTACAGTGCTAGAAAGAGGAAGGATATCACTCTGGGGGTTTATGTGTGCCTGACCCAAACCATAGAATTTTCCGTTGCCTTATATGAATGTGAAAGTTGGGCAATGATTAAGGAAGACAGAAGATGGGATTATAGTTGTTGTTGTTGTGCACCATCAAGTCAGACCCAACTCATAGCTGACCCTCCAGTGATTTTTCAGAGGCAGTAATCACACGAGAAGAGTGTGCATTTTCCTCCCTCAAGCAGCTGGTGGATTAAAACCACAAATCTTTGGGTTGGAAGCACAGCCACTTACTTATTATTCAGCCATCAGTTGTTGTTGTTAGATGTTGTCAAGTTCAGTGCAACCCATGGCGACCCTATGAAAACCAAATCTGAACTGTGTCCTGTCCTGCGCCGTCCTCACACCTCCTGACATACTAGAGCTTATTGTGACAGTCACTGTGTCAATCCACCTGGTGGAGGGGCTTCCTCTCCTTCGCCGACCCTCCACCCTTCCCAACATCATGTCCCTCTCCAAGGAATAGTCCCTCCTAGCAAGCAACATGCCTGAAGTATGTGAGGCGAAGCTTTATCATCTTTGCCTCCAAAGAGCACTCTGGCTGCACTTTTTCAACACATATTTTGTTCATTCTTTTGGCCGTCCATGGGATGCTCAGTGCTCTCATCCAACACCAAGCTCAAAGGCATCAATTGCCCTTCTGTCTTCCTTGTTCATCGTCCATTGAATTACAGTACTGATAGAATACATAATATAATACCTTGAATTATAATATTGGTGAATAATATTGAATATTTGACACGGTTTGTGAAAAGAGTAACTAAATCCACCTTGGAAGAAGGCTAGCTGGACTGGGCTTTAGAAAGTGACGATGGAGAGACTTCGTCTCCCACACTTTGGATGTGCCGCCAGGGGAGGTTAGCTCTTCAAGAAGGACATCATACCTGGTCCAGAGGAGGCTCAGTTAACAAGAAGACCCTTAACACCATGGCTACCATGAGAGGCTCAGCCATGGCTATGGTCATGGTCATGGCTGTGAGGATCGGGCAGCATCTCCTTCTGCTCTTCACTGGGCCACTGTGGGAGCTGACTGGACACCATCTAACAACAATGGGGATTTTGGGCTTAGCTTTCAGAGCCACTGACAAGCTCCGTGGCACAGCAGCTGTACCGTTTTGCCTTTCAACCACCAATGACTGACAGGTTCCCTTTGTCCATATCCTCTCTAAAGCTATTGTTTCTCTTCTACTTGATCCTTGTAACTCTAGCAGGAGGTGGGACAACGGCTACTGAAAGTGAGAAGTTCAATTTCTCCTGGTGGCTCTTCAATAGACAGATCTGGAGACCTTCCATAAAGAGTACAGGCAAGAAAACCCTACGGGGCAGTTCCTCTCCATCACATGGGGTCACTGTGGGTTGGAATGGACTCTACAGCATCAGTACAGCCATGGCCAGTGGGGCTGAGCATGCATCTCTGTGCTTGCTGACCACTGAGCAAGAATTGTTAACAGGCGTGAGTGGGAGGGTCATCAGGCACCTAGGGGCAGGGAGGGCAGATGGACCAAGGACTGGTCAGCAAGGATAGCAGGGGCAGGGGAGCAGGATGACCTGGAGATAAAGTGGCCACCACTTTTTTAGCCTGTGACCCACTCTGATGGTGACACTGGAGTGGGGTCTTCCATGACCAGGATTTCAGCGCAAGGCTTCTTCCTCCCTGCTCTGCAATTAGCATCACTCTTGATTGATGGCTGTTTCCCATCTGGGCTGCCTGATCTGGGCCCAGTCACTGGCTCCTGGATTTTGTTGGACATTCTGAAAAGGGTTTTTATTACTATTATCCCCCCTGACAAGTAGGAAAACAAAGACATCCCGTCGTCACCTACCTCACTTTACTGTCAAAGCCAGTAAATGGGCCACTTCCGTCTCGTGACTGCCCCAGCCCCACTACTTAGCCTTCTGTCTTGTCGGACCAGTCCTTAAGGTCTCTTGACTCCAAGTCTTTGCCCTGGTCATTCCCACTGCCCAGAGTGCTTTGTCCCTGAATCTTTGAATGAGTCCCTTTTCAGCCAGTCTCAGGCTCCCCCGTAGAATTGCTTTCCCTGGGCAGCACCTCCACAGTTGCTTTGGATCTCCATGGGTCACAGTGTCCCCGTGGACAAAAAACCAAAACAATGCCTGGACCTGATCAATCCCCGTGGGTCACAGTGTCCAGTGGACAATAGAATGGACAAATACCTGGACCTGATCAATCCCCATAGGTCAAGGGGTCCTCATGGACAATAGAATGGACAAATGCTTGGACCTGATTAATCTCCATGATTAATCAGACTGAAGTAAATGAAAGCAGACTGAATCTGGAAGCAGATTGCCAGGTCTTTGCTCTGAGGTGTCATGGAGATAAAGGGGTTCAAGGCTCAATGTTTGTTTGCAGACAGTAGATTTTGGGGTCCCTCCAGGCTCAGCATGCCAGCAAGTCTGGTTCCCAATAAAAATATGAAGTTCTCTCCCCTGTTTCTTTCTTTTGCTCGAGATCCGTCCACTGGGTTCTTGCTAAAAACATCCAGTCGTGGTTTTTGTTGTGAGGTGCTATCAAGCTGGTTATGACTCATAACAACTTTGGAACAACAGATCAGAGCTTGTCCTACCCTGTGCCATCCTCACAATCTCCCCCACTGCTCTTCAGTCCTCTAAAGAGGCCCTCAACAGCATATTTTCCCAGAGCAACATACCTTTTGATTTCATGACCATTGCCACTAGGCGTGTTGAATATTCAATAAGCCTCATGCAAAACCTAGACTTAGACCAAGAAGAAGTTGTCCCAACAGAACAAGGGAACGCAGCATGGTTTACAGTCAGAAAAGGTGTGCGTCGGGGCTGTATCCTTTCTCCATACCTGTTTCAATCTGTGTCCCGAGCAAATAATTGGAGAAGTTGAACCATTTGAAGAAGAACATGGCAACAGGATTGGAGGAAGATTCATCAACCACTTGTATTGTGCAAATGACACACAGTGGTGCTGACAGAAAGTGAAGAAGACTTGAAGCAGTTACTGGAGAAGATCAAAGACCTACAGTCTTCAATGTGGATTGATTACCCCTTAATATCAAGAAAACAACACTCCTCACGACTGGACAAATAGGTAACATGATGATGGAGGAATGTTTAGGGAGAAGCTGCAGAACCATCTATTCTGGTCTCATGGCTGAGAAGGTAGTTTTGTTCATGGAGGCAATTAGACCTGCAGTTCAGTTTCTTCTCCTGTCTCCTGATCTCCATGTTCCTTTACTGCTCCAGGTGGCCAGTTGGTTGGTCTCTAGGCTACTCAAAAGCTTTTCAGTAGAGCCTGGGGTTTTGAGCAGGAGGAGGACAGCCTTCAAGTGGACACGCAGCACGCAGACACTCAGGATCATATCAGATGCTCCTCAGTGGCTATGAGTTGGGGAGCAGAAAGTTGGGGTGTGTAAAGGCTGGAGTATGTAGGGGAAGGTCCCTCTGAACTGGTGACATTTGAATGGAGACCTGGAAAACTTGAGTGAGTAAAAGAAGTCAGACACAAAAGGTCACAGACTCTGTGACTCCTGTGTCACTTTCCAAACGGTGGCTATGACCAGCCCCATCAACGGGTGGCTTCAAACAACAGAGGTGATTCATTGTTGCACTTTTCAAAATGGCCAAAAAGTGGAAACATCAAAAATATCCACCAAGAGATAAATGAATAAAAAAAGGTAGTCTGTAAACACAGTGGAATATCACTCAGCTGTAAGAAGAGTCTTGATGCCCAGCATGCCGACTGCAATCAATCAGATGCTGGGTGATTTCCATAATGTGGATTGAACACATACGGAAATGAGAGCTTATTATTAGTGTTTACCTGAGGTGGGAGGAAGTGGGAAAGGGAGAGATTTCTTTGGAGGCTGTGAGTTTATGTTAAAGGTTGTGGAGAGTTCTGGAAAAGCAGGAAAAATGACGGCACAGTGAAAAACAACGTCAATATCAACAGATCCCAGTTGTGGAAGTTGTTGTATTGGCAAATGTTATGATGCTTCTATTTTTTTTTTATTACTACATTTTTAAAAAATTCATTTAAATGAAAGTTTACAGAGACTTAGGGTTTCCAGTCATACACTGTTGCACTTTTCTTCCTGCCCACTCGCTCCCTCCCAATTCACTCTTCTCCTTCAAAAGAAAAAGAAAAATTCTTTCATTGTTATGTAATCCCTCCCCCCAAGTCCACTCCACTATGCAGCCTTCACTCTGGACTTCTGTAATGACAAGAATACCCATTCACATATCTCTTATAAACAGCTCTCTCCTCATCTGTTTCAATGCAATATACATCACTCCTCCCCTCCTTTTCTGTCTTCCCTCAACCCTGATGTCAGTCCCATTTTACAACAGTGGCCCTATGCATTATTTGTCCTTTTATGACTGACATACTTCACTCAGCATAATGTCCTCCAGGGTCACACATTTTGCATAATATTTCATGAGTTCTTTGTTTTTCAATGTAGCATAGTATTCCATTGTGTGAATATACCAGAGCTTCTCTATCCATTCATTTGTTGATGGTCACTTGGGTTGTTTCCAGCTCTTTGCTATTGTGAACAAAGGCGCAATAAACATGGATGTGCATGATGCATCTATTTTTACCACAACAAAAAAAAAGAACTCCTCCAAATCCAGAAGTGCTTTGTCATCGTTTTCTGGAGGCCAAGAGTGTGAGCTTGGGAATCAGGAGACATATTGCACTGGGAAAGTGTGCAGTTAGGGACCTCCCCAAATTATTGAGGAGTAATGATACCAGTTTGAGGACTAAGGTGTGCCTGATTCAAGCCATGTTCTTTCCCAATCACTTGCTCCTGCTATTCATCTGAGAGCTGGACAGTGAATAAGGATGAAAGAAGAATCGATGTCTTTGAGCTGTGATGCTGGAGAAGAGTGCTAAACATCCCACAGACTGTCAAACAAACATGTCTTGGAGAAAGTGCAGGCAGAGTGCTCTTTGGAGGCAAGGATGATGAGACTTCGCCTAACATACTTTCGGCATGTTGCTAGGAGGGGCTATTCCTTGGAGACGGACATGATGCTTGGAAAGGTAGAGGGTCAACAAAAGAGAGGAAGACAGTTGACCAGGTGGATTGACACGGTGAGTGCTGCAATGGGCTCTAGTGTGTCAGGAGGTGTGAGGATGACACAGGATAGGACAGAGTTCAGATCTGGTGTTCAGAGTGTTGCTATGAGTCACACTTGCCTCGATGGCACCTAACAGCAGCCACAGGGCCAAGCTTTCTTGGAAGGATTTTGGGGACTTTTTTTTTTCCTTTTCTGGCTTCTTTCAGCTTCTGGTAGTTCCAGGTGATCCTTGGAATTCCTTGGCTTGGAGATGCATTGTTCCAGTATCTGTCTTTTTTTTTCACCTGGCCATCTTCCCTTGGACCCACCTCTTCTCTTTTCATAAGGACATTACTTCTGTTGATTAAGACCACCTTACTCCAGGAGGACCTTGTATTAGTTGCCGTCTTGTCGACCTTGACTCACAGAATCTATCCAGACTCGTGGCTGTGCCCTCGGTTACAGAGTGGAGTTTCAGTTTCTCCACAGAGTTTTCCACCAGTTGCTCCATGGGACAAGGATGGGCAATCTCCTCCCATGTGATTAACCGCTTCTGAAAGAACGCTGGAGGGTCAGCTATGGGTTGGTTCCAATCCAATGGCACACAACAAAAGTAACAACAATCTTTATGGAAGTAGATCACCAGGCCTTTCCTCCGTGGCACTGCTGGGTGGGTTTGAACCACAAATCTTTCGGTTACCAGTCAAATACAAACTGTTTGTGTCACAGGGGACCGGCATACTGACTGCTGGCATCTTCAACAACCCTATTTCCAAACAAGGCCGTGTTCACAGGCACCAGTTAGGACTTCGGAGTCCATTTCTGGGGGTGGGGTCACAGTGCAATCTATCACAACCCCTTTGAGACAAATGTCCAGGATAATAAGCATGCCCACAGAGGCAGAAAGCGGGTGGGCGCCAGAAGCTGGGGGTGCTGAGAAGCCTCTTCTTCACAAGCTGAGGTTTCCTGTTGCGGTGATGACGATATCATGGCATAGAGGTAGTCACATAAGGTTGTGAGTGTAGGAAATGTCACTAACCTGTAGGTGTAAAAATAGCTAATTTAATGCTATGGAGTTAGTGAAAAACCACAACTGAACCCTCACAGGTGTGGGAGAGGAGAAAGGAACAGAGGTTTGGGGAGCAGGGGAAGAGGAAAGCTGAACGCGGACACACAGGCAGCCCTTGGGGGAGGGGCCAGCTTTCTGGGTGATGGGGTGACGCGTGAGCATGTGGCCAGCAGTGCCCGTGCAGGGGCGTGACGAGTGTGCACCCACACAAACACACACGTGTGCATATGTGACATGGAATGAGCTGCGCACCAGGTGTGGACACCTGCATGCATACACGTGTGTTCACACCGGAGTGTGAGGGTGCGGCCTGGCCGGAGACACAACCCCCATGCGGGCGTATGTGCGCTGCTCCCCCTACAGTCTCCCTCTTGCAGCCCTGAGCCCCATGTGGGGTCCAGGTGGGGGCAGAGGGAGAGCAGCGTCTGATTCCCTTCAGGCCTGACTTCAGGGCGACGGGAGGCCTGAGGCCTAAGCAGTGTCAAGGACCGGGGTGGGGGGTGGGCGGACAGCCCTGGCCTCCCCTCCCCCACTCCTACTGTAAATTCTGAGAAATTCCGCCCGGTGGTTGGGCCTGGCTTGTCCCCGCCCTCCCGCCCAGCAGCTGTCCTGGCCACCACCTTCCGGTCTTTCCTGGGGCCTTGTGGGGGGCTTGGGGCAGGAACCGAGACCCCCTTCCCAGACCTGCTCCCTAGACAGAGAAGAGAGGGCCCCTTCCTGCCTCTGGGGCCTTCACTTCCCCTCTGCGGGCATCAGTTTCCCCTGTCTGTAGAATGGGGATGATGCCTGCCCCACCTCACCTCGGCCTGCGGGAGGTGTAACCACGAGAACCGCCACGCAGCTCCCCCTGCCAGGCTCTCAGTGACTACTCACTTCCTGCGGGCCCCCTGTCTCCCCACTCCAGCCTCAGAACTTTATTCCCGCTGTGTAGCCTCCCAGGAGGTCAGCACCCCTCTCCCCGGATTCAAATCCACTTCTTTCGCCCCTGGAATCACCCCAATTCCCAGGGAGCCCAGGGAGCCCAGGGGGCCCAGGGGGCCCAGGGGGCCAAGCTTGAATCCCAGTGTGTTAACTAATGACCAGCGTGACTGTGGTCAGTCACAGCCAGGCCCTGGGCCTCTGGTCACGACCTCCACCCCCCTCCACCCCTCCTGAGGCAGAGCCCCTCCATGGCTTGTTTCTGAGACAAATCGCTGAACCTGGGATTCAGTGTCTGAGTTTGTGGAACTTCCTTTATCTGCCTTTCTGCTCGCTTGGCTTCCAACACGCAGTAGGAATCTGCCCGCTTGTCTGCCTCCCGGTCATTCCTCCATGTCCCTCCTCATTTCCTCCATGTCCATCCTCATTTCCCCCATGTCTGCTTGTCTGTCCTCTGCCATGCTACTTCCTTCCTCTCAAGCCTCCCAGGGAAAAACTCTCCATCGTCCACAAGTTGACTGAAATCAAAGTGACACTATAGAACAGAATAAAACAGCCCTATAGAGTCTTTCATGGTCTTCTCGATTGCTTGCTGTGCATCTGAGAATTAGACAATGGCTAAGGAAAGCTGGAGAAGAATTAATGAACTTTGAGCTGTGGTGTTGGAGAAAGTGACTCTCCCACCCACGGCCAAGAGCACAAACAGAAACATCTCAGAGACGTGGTGCAGCCAGAGTGCTCCTTGCAGGGAAAGATGATAGGGCTTCACCTCACATATTTGGTCATGTTGCTGGAAGAGGCTATTCCTTGGAGAGGGACACCACACTTGGAAAGGTGGAGGGTCAGCATAAGAGAGGAAGACCCTCAACTAGGTAGATTGACATGATGACTGTAGCAACAGACTCAAGTGCATGGGAGAAGGTGAGGACAGTATGGTTACGGCAGAGTTCAGATCCCTTGTTCTTAAGGTTGCTATGAGTTACAATTGACTCAGCGGTACCCACCACCACCACCACCACCACCACCACCAACGGAATTTCCTTGACTGTTTACTTTTCCTGAGTTCTCATTGATTTGACAATGACACCTAACAACAACAACAACAATCTTCAGTAGAGCAGGCTGCTAAATTGAGCAGGTTCCCAATGCTGCCTTTCTGGTTAGAAACCAAGTGCTCAACCATCTAGTCACCAGGACGTCTTAGGTTTTGGCGACAAGTCCTCCATGAGGAACGCGATTTGAAAAACATCTTCTCTAGCCTGTGGCTTGCCGTGTTAGTCTCTCAATTCATTTTTCTTTAGAGCATTTTTTTGTCACCTGAAATTCTTATTTCCATTTCTTTCTCATTGTCTGTTTTCTTCTGTGAACAGAATGCTCTGGGACTACTATCAAGGGTTGGCAGAAGGCCTACTATGTGCCAGTTACCAAGTGTAATCGTGAACAAAGGATTCCCAGACTCTGATCTCCTAGAGGTCCCAGTCCGAGGAGGGAGACAATGCAAATCAGACCCCACACAGAGGCAAAGCCCGAGCCTGAGTCATGTAGGACTGGATTCTTACTTGGTGCTAGGTGGGTTTAATCAGGCTTGGGGGTGGTCACAGGGGGTGCCCCGTGAGATGAGTTCACCAGGGAAAGGGAGAGGACAGAAAGCGGGTTGCAGGAGAGGGAATAGCTTGTGCAAGGGCTCAGGGGTAGGAGGGAAGGTCTTGCGTTAGAGGGAGTGGACGGAGGTCTGTGTGACTGGTGTGCAAGGGGCTTTGGGAACCTGGACGGAGAAAGGGGCTATGCAGGTGGGTGGACAGAGCTCTGGGACCTCTATCCTAGCTGGTTCCTTGTCCTCAGGGTTGTGGGGAGGCAGGGAAGGATTTACTTCTTGCAGGAGAGCTTCTGGGGTCACTGGAAGGCAGATGGAGGGGGCAGATGGGTTGTTGTGGGTCCTCCAGGGGTGAGAGCGGGTAGCTTTCAAGGCAGGGGGTGTGGGGCTGCTGCAGGAAAGGGGTGGAGATGCTGGAGATAAAACCCCACCAAAGGTAAACTGCTAATCCAGAGGGTGGGATCCAGCTTCCTCCTGCCGCCCTGGTTGGCCCTCCCGGGGCTGGTCCAGACATCAGTGTGGCTCTGAGAAATACTGGTCACCCCAGATCCCAAGCTCTAGCTCCTTACCACATCTCCTTCCTTACCTCTGGAAGCCACATCAGTTGCAGGGAACCCCGTGTGTGTGTGTGTGTGTGTGTGTGTGTGTGTGTGTGTGAGTGTGTGTGTGTGTGAGAGAGAGAGAGAGAGAGAAAGTGAGAGAGACAGAAAGAGAGAGACAGAGAGAGACCTGCATGATAACTCTATGATTAGAATTCATTCCCTGTCTGTTGGGATTAAACAGTTTCTCTCTGTTGTTGGGAGGGTTGCCCCTGGTAGCCTAGTCTGCAGGGAGTTTGAAGTGAACTCCAAGACTGTGCTTCTCTGGAGGTTCAAGTCCAACAGCAGCTGGCCCCAACTTGTTGCCCATTGGTGCACAGAAGAAAACAAAGCAATCATGCCCAGGCCTGTGCCATTACCCCCAAATCAATTGCAAATCAGACTGTGTTTTGATTGTAGGGTTTTCTAGAGCTGATTTTTGGCGGCTGATCTCCATGTATGTCTTCTCAGTCCGTCTCAGTCTGGAGGCTTCACTGAAACCCTTGCAGCATTGTTATTGTTGTTGTTAGGGGCTGTTGAGTCGTAGATGACTCATAGCGACCCTATGAACGAAAGGCCTGAGTGCTGTTCATAGAGCTTCTGGAGGCAAGTTGTTTTGGAAGTGGATGCCACTTCTGCTTCCAGGCTTATTTTAATCGGGAAGCTCCAGCAAACACTGTCCACCGTGGGTAGTAACCATTATTGCATTTGGCACATCAGTGTCACAGTGTTTAGCATCACAGCAACCACGAGTTGCCTCTGTACAGCAATGCACAGACCAGTGCTATACCACCTAGAAGAATGTTTGACAGGAAAACAATATGAAGTAGGCCCGAGGGCTGCAGCATCGTAGCAATGCACAGTCCTGCACCTACAGATGACTGACGGCTCTCTGTCCGACCGTGAGGTGAGCTGGCAGGGAATCCAACTGGGGCCTCCTGCGTGGAAGGGGGGCATTCTACCACCAGACCGACTCTGCCTCTGCTTTGCCTTCCTCCCTGGGGGCAGCGGCTTGGGTGCGCCTGTGGGTGGGGATGGTGTTGGAGAGTGATTTCCTGGTTTCTGTGGGAAGCAGGCTCTGTGGCTTCCCCTCTTCACAAGCCCCTGGGCTATGGTCACAGGGGGCGCCTGCCCTTCCGGCCCTTCCTTCCTGGGCCAGTCACACACAAGTTCCTGATGGGCTTATCTCCTCACTGACCAACTCCTTCAGCCCCCAGGGAAAGACCCCTCACCTGGTGTCTGTGTCCACAAGGCTTGGATCAGGGCGAGGAGAGGCAGGCACTCCTCCTGGGCACACAGTTTAAGGGCGCGCCAGGAGAGCTCAGTGATTTTGTACTAAGATGCAGTTCACAGGGCACGAAGCTCACCCTTTCAATGTGTGCAGGTCGTCGGTTCTAGTACCTTTACATACGACCCTCCAGCCCCTTTGCTGACACATCGGTTCTAAATCATGGCAACCCCGTGGACGTCAGAGTAGAACTGGGCTCCACAGAGTTTTTAAAAAGCGCTCTGGTGATGCAGTGGTTAAGTGCTTGGTTGCTACCCAAAAGGTTGGCAGTTCTAAGCTACCACCCGCCTCTACTTTTGTGTGGAGATTTACAGCCTTGAAACTGCTGCCCATGCCATAGGACTGGCTGTTGTGCCCTTTGCTAGGGTTTCTATGAGTCAGAGTCGACTCTGCAGCAAGGAATTTGGTTGCAGTTTGCAGGCAGATTGCCAGGCCTTTCTTCCTAGGCACCTCGGGCATGGAGTTGAACTGCCAGTTTTCAGTTAGTAGCTGAATGCTTCACTGCTTGTTTAATACCAGAAGTTTAGTCATCCTGAAAAGAAACAACATTCTCAGTAGCAGTCACTTCCTCTCCTTTCCTTACTTTAGCACCTGGTATCAATGCAATACAAAAACAAAACAAAACAAAACACAAAACAACAAACAAAACAAAGGGAAAAAAATCAATGCAAATAAATCTGTGGTGAATAAAATGCTAAACTGTGAAACAAAGACTCCACGCTGTACTTACTGACTTATCACCCACTGACCCTTGTTGGAAAAGCTTCTCCGAACACTCCCTCTGTGGAATAAGGAACAAACAACCTGATTTCTGTAGCAGCCTCTCCTGCTCAAACCAGGAGGGGTGAGCTTGTGACCCTCTGCAACTGGCTGGTGGATGTGTTTACGGCTGGCTGGGTTTCCAGCCTTGGCACGCTCTAGTCATGGGGGCAGGAAACTCTGGTTGGCCTGTTGTTGTTGTTAGGTGCCATCGAGTACCCCTCATCAAGACGCAATGAACAACAGATGTGAACCCCGTCCTATCCCATGTCATCTTCACAGTCTCGGACTCACTCAAACCTGGTGCTGCAGCCACTGTATCCACCATCCTGGCTGGGATTTTCCTGTCCTTCACCATCCGCCACCTTCCACGCATCATGTCCCTCTCCAAGGAATAGCTTCTCCTAGCAACATGCCCAAAGTGTGAGAGATGAAGCTTTATCATCTTTGCTTCGAAGGAGCACTTTACCTGTACTTTCCCTAAGACATATCTGTGGGATGGCGGTCTGTGGGATATTCAGTATGCTTCTCTAACACCACAATTCAAAGGCATCAGTTGTCCTTTTGTCATCTTTATTCATTGTTCAGTTCTCAGATGTATAACATGTGACTAAAAAGACCGTGGCTTGAATCAAGCGCACCTTAGTCCTCAAACGGACATCATTGCTCTTCAATAATTTGGAGAGGTCCCTGACTGCAGACTTTCCCAGTGCAATACGTCTCCTGATCTCCTGACTGCTGGTACCAAGTGTACTGATTGTAGATCTAAGTAAGATGAAGTTGTTGACAGTTTCAATCTTTTCTCCATCTATCATAATGTTGCTTATTGGTCCAGTGGTGAGGATGTTTGTTTCCTTGATGTTGAGATGCAGCCTCCACCTACTGATTAAGTCCCGTGGTGAGGAATTGTGTTGTCCACCCAAAGGCATGAGATTTGTAGCTGCCAGCTGCTCAACGAGAGAAAGACTTATTGCCTCTGAAAACCTGCTGGAGGGTCAGCTGTGAGTTGGTCTTGATGGGAAGAAGAAGAAGGAGGAGAAGGAGAAGGAGAAGGAGAAGGAGAAGAAGAAGAAGAAGTAGAAAAAGAAGAAGAAGAAGAAGAAGAAGAAGAAGAAGAAGAAGAAGAAGAAGAAGAAGAAGGACAAGAACAACAGCAGCAACAATAACAACAACAGTTGTAGAGATAGTGGTGGATCAGTGATGGTGTTCTCACGTGTCATGCTGGAATCTCAGGTTCGATTGCTGGCCAACGCACGTCACGCGCAGCCACCATCTGTCTGTCAGTAGAGGGTGTGTGCCAACTGGTTGCTGAATCGGCTTCTATAGATAGTCCTACCTGATACGGACTAGGAAGAAAGCTCTGGAGATTGCCTTGTGAAAATCAGCCCATGAAAAACTCTATGGGTCATGATGGTCTAATGGGAGTGGTCCAGGGCCGGGCAGTGTTTTATTCCATTGTGCTCAGGGTTGCTTTAAGTTCTATGTTCAACATCATAGCGATATACATGTCTCCACTGACGAATAGTGACTGTGCATGTGATTCATTGGACTCTAATCCAGGTCTCCATCGGAGCGAGACTTAGACCGCTGAGTCACCACTATTCCTTTCTTACAGCTCCTAACAAAATCCCCCAACCCCAAAGTCCTCCAAACTCAAATTCATTACCATCAAGTCAGAACCAACTTCGGCCAGTTCCCCAGTGAGTTTCTGAGGTTTGTAAATTACATGAGAGGAAATGGCTTATTTTGTTCCCTCAGAGTCACAGGTGGATTTGAGTCTCCAGAGGAGGTGTGGCCTTTCGGTTAACAACACAGTTCCCTACAGATGACACCACCAGAGCCCCCTATAAAGCCCCTGAGGGGAGCAAGAGCAAAATACATTTTGAGAAACACTGCCGAGAAGTAGCCACTGTTCGGATTTCTTGAGAATCTAGTCCAGAGAGAATATAGTTACTTTTAAGCAAATACCACCCACCCCAAAAGACACAAACCTCCTGGATTTGAGTTCATTTTAACTCCGACAACCCTGCATATGGTTTGTGAAGCTGTATAAATCTTTATTGGTGGAGACTGATCCTCTTTCTCCCACAGAGTGGCTAAGGTTAATGGATTTGGACAGCTGGCCTTTCAGTCAGCAGCCTACAACACAGAGTACTGTGTCACTAGGACTTTGTTTCTTCTATGTAAAAAGGAAATGAAATGTGTGTGTATGTACGTGCACACGCAAAAATGCAAATACACACATGTACATATAATCCTCTTTGTGCATAAAGGTAAGGTACTGACATGAGCTTTTATTTTTCTCCACCAAAAAGACATCACAGGATCATTCCATATCCATGCACAAAACTTGTGTGCTCCTTCTTAGCGATGCATAGCATTCCCCTGGCATGCGCTACAGTTAGCCTTTTGCTGTGTGCTTGGTTTGTTTGCAACCTCTTGCCATCAAGCGATTGGTGGTGGTTGCTGTTGAGTTGGCACTGATTCATGGGCCTCTCATAGAACAGAGCAAAATGACTCTAGATCCGGTGCCATCTTCACAGGATGCTGTATCTGAGTTCATTGCACAAGATGAGGTGTATAATGAATAACTGCTTTTACGTCATTTCACACACGGATGATTGTATCTGCAGGATCAATTCCTAGAAGTGCAAAAGCTGTGCCAGAAGGTATATATTTTATCATTTAAATATATATTGTAACTTGTCCTTCAAAAGAATGGTGCCAGTTTCCTTCCTTGTCATCAATGTAAGAGATTTCTTATTTTTCCACAGTCTTACTAATCTTGGGTATTATCTAACACTCTGATCTTTGCCAATCTGATGAGTTAAGAATAATATCAAAGTAGTTTTAATTCTCATTTCTCTTGTGAAATTGTTTGCTCTTTTCTGTGTCTAAGAGTAATTTACATTTCTTCTTTGGTGAACTCCACGTTCATATCCTTTGCTGGCTTTTCTGTGTAGTACTATTTTTCATCTTGATTGTTGCCAAGAACTCTTTACATATTGTAGAAATGATCCTTTTGTCTTACAAATTATTTGATCACTGGGAGAAGCAAAAGGTTAAATGCTTGACTAATAAACTCATGGTTGGAAGTTCATATCCATCCAGATGTGCTCAAAAGAAAGGTCTGATGATCAGCTTCTGAAAAATGAGCCATTGAATGCCTTGTGGAGCACACCTGTATATTGACATACATGAAGTTGTCATGAATTGTGATCAACTTGGTGACAGTGGGTTTAGTTTTGGTTGTGATTAAGAGTAGTTTTTTCTACATACATACAATGGAATAACCCCCTAGCCAGTAAGAGAAGTACAATCTGGATATGTGCTACAATATATAGGTGAAGCTTGAAGACACCAGGCTGAGTGAAATAAGTCAATTACAAAAGAATAACTATTGCATGACCTCACTTACATAAAAAAAAGAGGAGGCATTTGTGTAAAAACCAAAATTTGTTAGTGGTTATCAGGGGTGGGAGGGAGGAAAAAGGGGGAGGTTATTGCTAACAGAGTACTAAGTTTCAGTTTATGGTGATGGAAAAATTGCATTGGTTAAGGGTCAAATAACATAGCCAGTTAACACAATTGCTGTCAACTAAGTCATAGATCTGGAAAAAATGGAATTGGTAAAAGTTGTGTGCTAGATATATTTACAACAATTTCTCTCTTCTCTCTCTCACACACAGTCACTGTGGCACTGTGTCATTCCATCTCATCTTGGATCTTCCTCTCCTGCACTGACACTCTACCCTTCCAACAATGACATCCTTCTCCAAGGACTGGTCCCTCCTGACCACGTACCCAAAGTATGTGAAATAGAGTTTCAAAGATGAGTCAAACAGCTTGTGGGATCTGACTCCTTGCTGTGGAGGTTTAAAGTTATAGATTGATAGAACTTTCCTGTTAGTTAGCCTAGTCATGTGTTTAATGCTTCTGTCCTATCTCTAAATTGTATGCAACCTGGAATTTTAAAAGCTTACAAGCAGCCTTTCAAAGTGCAATGATTGGTATCTTGTTTCCTTGGGGCAATAGAAAGAGTCAGGGACAGGAAATGGAAAGTGAGGTTGTGTCTCCATGAAAACTCCTTTGTCTTGACACCAGAAGAACTGGAAGGTGCCTGATGTTACGGATTGAATTATGTTCCTCCAAAATATATTCTGTAAATCCCAACCTCTTTACTCTTGGCTCTAATCCTATTTGGGAATAGGATTTTGCTGTTGTGTTAATAATGAGGCAGGATTAGCATGGGGTGTGTTTTGAGTCAATCTCTTCGGGGGCGCTGGTGGCCTAGTGGTAAGAAGGTGCTCTGAAATTCTGAAATTCCAAGTGGCTTGAATCCACCAGTTGCTTCTCCGGAGAAGATGGGCAATCCCCTTGCATGTGATTAACTGCCTCCAAAAACCCACTGGAGGGTCAGCTATGGGTTGGTTCTGGTTAGATGGTACACAACGAGAAGCAGGCAAGCGAGCAGCAGAGAAGGAAGAGGATAGATAGATACCATGTCACATGAAGATCACCAAAGAGTCAAGGAATAACGACATTCTCCGAGTCAACAGAGAGCTTTCCCCTAGAATTGGCACCTTGAATTTGAATTTCTAGCCTCCTAAACTCTGAGCCTCAAGGCCAATTTTATTTCCTAGGGCTTTTTCTTTAGCTTCAGTTTGAACTTGCACATGAGCAATTGATTGTTCCACAATCAGTACCTGGTCTAGTTTTCACAGCTAATCTTGAGCTTCTCCAATGAATTCGCCGATGTTCTTTTGACAGATGTAACCAATCTGTTTCAGCAGAGTGTGGATGGAAATCATTGAACAGTATCACATGTAAGCAAAATCTTGCTGAAGATTATCCAAAATGACTAGGATAGTACATTGACAGAGAAATGCCAGAAATACAAGCTGAGTTTAGAAGAGGCTGTGGCACTAGGGACATCATAGCCAAAATTAGATGGATCTTGGCTTAAAACAGAGAGCACCAGAAGGATGTCTATTTGTGTTTTATTGCCTATGCAAAGGCACTTGACTGTGTGGAACAGAAAAAATGTGGCTAGTGTTGAGAAAAATGGAATCACCGGAACTGAGGAGGACCTGCTTCATTTACTGCGGAAGGTCAAGGACTGCAGTCTTCAATGCAGATTGCAGTTCAACAAGAAGAAAACAGACTCTCACCACTGGGACAATCTGCAGCTTCAAGATGGATGGAGAAGAGATTGAAGACTGTTAACAATTTCATCTTGCTTTGACCCACCCACAATCAATACTCTTGGCACCAGCAGTCAGAAAATCAAAAGGCGAGTTGTTTTAGGACAGTCTACTGCCAGGGATTTCTAAGTGCTAAAGAACAACAACGATGTCAGTCTAGAGACTAAGACATGCCTGACCAGACCATGGTTTTCTCAGTTGCTTGCTATGCATTAGAAAGTTGGCTGATGAGTAAAGATGATAGAAGAGGTATCGATGCTTTTGAGTTGTGGTTCTGGAGAAGAGTATTGAACATACCATGGACTGTCAAGAGAACAATCTGCAACAATGAATGGATGAATGAATGAATGAATGAAAACCCAGCCTCTATGTAAACCTTTGTTAAAACAACAACAATAATGAAAAAAAAAAAAAAAAGAGAACAAACAGATCTGTCCTAGAAAGGATAAAACCAGGTTGCTTCTAGGAGGCAAAAGACTTTGAAACTCTATTTCACATACTTTGGACATGTGGTCAGGAGGGACCAGTCCTTAGAGAAGGACGTCATTGTTGGAAGGGTAGAGCGTCAGTGCAGGAGAGGAAGATCCAAGATGAGATGGAATGACACAGTGACACAGTGACTGTGGGTGAGGGTGACCTTTGATAAGGCAGACTTCAGGGTTATTCTATAAGTCAGAGTCAACTTGATGCCACACAAGAATAAACTCTGAGAACATAAATTTCAATGTCTTAAAGCCTCTCATAGTCGATATTTCTGTTACAGTCGCACTAGATACTTCCAAGCACATCAAGCTTGGATTGGTAAAGGGTCAGCAAGAGAGGAAGACTCTCAATAAGATGGATCGGCACAGTGACTGTAACAACAGCTCAACTATATCAGAGATAATAAGGGTGGTGCAAGGTTCAGGTCTGCTGTTCATAGAATCACCATGAGTCATAGTCAACTTGATGGCACCGAAGAACAGCTAGCACTAGATAACAATAACTGAACGTCTTGACCAAGGCATCCACAGGTGAATTCTGATCTAAAGGGAGAAAAGGCAGAAAGGAATGGAAACACCTCATGGAATCAATGAAAGATGATCTCCTGAAACTATGGCCTTCAGATAATCTTTCCAAAAAAATATCCCCTGGTGGTCTTCTTACAATGAAATAATAGTTTAAGGTAGATGATGTTTAAAGAAGATCTACACAGAGAAGTATGCTCTTCTGGGATCTAGTTGAGATTAAATTGACAACAGCAACCTAAGAGGCACATGCTTAGAGAACAGTGAGTTTATGTTCATAGGGGAGGGACAACTCAGAAGTGGAGGCTGAGAATGGTCACAAACCTGTGTCACTGAAATGTACACGTAGAAATCACTGAAGCGAAATATATATTTATGGATGGGCCATCTCGTCTTGTGTGATCAATTGCCTCTGAAAACCCACTGGAGGGTCAGTTATGGGTCAGTTCCAACTTGATGGTACTCAACAACAACATATCTCTATCTCTATCATATCTATCTCTATCTCTCTAATCTCTATCTATCTATCTATCTATCTATCTATCTATCTATCTATCTATCTATCTACCTATCTATCATATCTATCTATCTATCTATCTATCTATCTATCTATCTATCTATCTATCTATCTATCGTTGTTAGAAGAAGGATCGATGGCTTTGAGTTGTGATGTTAAGGTGCGCCTGATATAGACCAGGGTCTTTGCAATTACTTGCTATGCATCAGAGAGCTGGACAATGACTAGGGATGATGGAAGGAGACCTGATGTCTTTGAGCTTTGGTGCTGGAGAAGAGTTAAATATACTGTGGACTGCTAGGAGAACAAACAAGTCTGTCTTGGAGAGGGTGAAGCCAGACAGCTCCTTGGAGGCAAGGATTCTGAAGCTCCATCTGCCCATCATACTTGGTCATGTTGCCATGAGGGACCAGTCGTTGGAGAGGGAAATCATGCTTGGAAGGGTAGAGGGACAGTGCAAGAGAGGAAGATCCTGGATGAGATGGGTTGACTCAGTGACTGGGGTAATAGAGGAATTGTATCAGAGACAGTGAAATTGCCTCAAGATAGAGCACGATTCAGAGCTGTCATAAATAGGGTTGTTAATGAGTCATAAGTGATTCGATGGCACACAACAACAACAACAATGACAACAACAACATATATCTATATATCTTCCATAATAGTTTCGCTGTCACTTTTTACCACTGCTATACCCCATCACCACCAGCTGCTCTGCAGGAGAAAGATGGCCAATTTCTTCCTATGTGGTTTAGAGCCTTTGAAAGCCCACTGGAGGATCAGGTCTGAATCAGTTCTGAAGACATTAGTTGAGCTTGAGGACACATCCATACACTTCTTAGGTTGTCACTGTAATTTGAGTGAAAGTTTGCAACACATGTTTTTTCAATCAATAGTGCATGCACATTGTGTTCCATAACGTCAATTACAGCACACACAATGTCAGATCATCCATTAATTTCTCACTGTTTTTCTCCTTTACCCACTTTAATAAGTGTTTGTTGTTGTTATGTGCTGTCAAGTCAGAACCTGCTCATAGCGGATTTTCCAGTGAGGTTTCAGAGGCAGTCAATTGCATGGAAGGAGATTGGTGATCTTTCTCCTTCAGAGAAGCTGGTGGGTTTGCACTGCAAGGCATTGTTTTGGTAGCCCTGCTCCTTAATTCCATGTTAAGGTCCATAATTCATTCCATATTACTGCCTTTCCCCTCCCCTGTTACAACACTAGAATGATTCTCTCTGGATGTAAACTCTTCTCTATGTTTTTATGACAGTAGTTATATACAGTAGTTATCCATTTTTTTAACATGTCCAAATGACAATTTTATTCTCTAGGAACAAACATCTGAGGGAGGAAACTCCAAAACAAAACAGTAGCACAGGTGACAAAATGACCCTAGATGGACATGGTGTGAATTGAGGGATGGTGCTCCAATGGGTCTGCTCATGCCAAGTATTTATCCTTTTGTGACTGACTTATTTTACTCAACATAATGCCCAGTAGACTCATCCATGTTAAATAGTGTTTCACAAAATTGTTTCAGTTTTTCAGTGTTGCATAGTACTCCACTGTGAAAATGTATCATAGTTTCTCTATCCATGCATTCAGTGATGGTCCTTCAGTTGTTTCTGTCTCTTGTTATTGTGAATTATGTGGGAAGAAATGTGGGTATGTCTGTATCTATCTTGTTTCAACTCTTACTTCTCTACGGTGTTTACCTAATAGTAGAATAACTTTTAAGGAACATCCTGGTTGCATTTCTTTCAAGACAGACTTGTTTGTTTTTTGGCCATCTCTGGGATATTTAGTAGTCTTCACGAATGTCACAATTCAAAGTCATATAATCTTCCTCTGTTAACCTTTCTCACTGTCTACCTTTCAGATTTCTAGGAAGCCATCAAAACTACAAGGCTTGGATTGTTGTTATTTTTGTTGATTGCCTTTGAGTTGAGCATGACTCATAGTGACCCTATGAACAAAAGTCCTGAAGCCCCTCTACAACTAGGCACACGTTAGTCTTTAAACTGTCATTGTGTGTCTTTAGCACTTTGGAGAGATCCCGAACAGCAGATCTTTTGATTTCTTGACTGCTATTACTATGGGTGTTGACTGTGGATCCAAGTAAAATGAAATTGCATTTTAAATTGCAATTTAAATTGCAAGTAAAAGTAAATTCCCCCACCTCCATCAATCATGCTGTGCTTATTGGTCGAGTGGTGAGGATTTTGTTTTCTTGAGGTTGAGCTGTAATCTGTATTGAAGGTTATAGTCATTGATCTCTGAAGGAAGTCTTCAAATCCTCCTCCTGATCTCCACCACCTGTGTGCCAGGGAAGGGCTGTACGTCATTATGATGCTGACAGCTCACAGCTGACTCATGGGGACTATTAACTCCTTGTCTTCGATGACTACATTTGCTGTACCAGAAATACCACAAGGAGGGGACTTGAACAAACAGAAATTTATTCCCCTAAACTACGAGAGGATAAATGTCTGTTTGTTCAAGCCACCTACTTGTGGTATTTCTGTTACAGAAACACCTGTCACCTTAGATAGTTAGCTAGTTGCCAGGAGCTGATTAGAACCTGTTGGCTTCATAGTGACGTAGGAGCCTCCTCTCATACGGGGTGTTGGAGAGAGGGGGACAGTTTCTGAGGGAAGTGGAGGATAGGACTTGTATATCTTGTTCACGACACTGTTTTTAGATTTCAGGACAGCGCTGAGCTCATCTTGGGTGCTTAATGGATATGAAATGAATAAATTCACGAGTTGAAGATGTTAAGGATTTTGTGCCTGGGAGAAAGCAGCCTCCATCGGTGTTAGTGACCATCTGGGGGGCTGTGGGGAGGAAGCTCTAGACTGCTTCTGCAGCTAGGGTGGTGGGGGCTATGAAGGGTCACCTGCAACCAGGCAGAGACATGCGAGACACAGCCTTAGAATGTGAGCTCCTCATCACTGTGGTCATTGTGTGCCATCGAGTCAGAACCGACCTAGAGCTGACCCTCCGGCAGGTTTTCAAAGGCAGTAAATTGCACGGGAAGAGATTGCTTATTTCCCTCCCCTGCAGTGGCTGGCTGGTTCGAACTGCTGGGAGGGTGTAAATTGGAAGAGTTTCTGCCCCAAGAGAGGTTCAGAGCTGGGGGAACATTGCTGTTGTTGTTGTGTGCTGTCAGGAGGATTCTTACCCTGATTATATAGGGAAGGGTAGAACTTCCCCAGGGAGCTGTGGTGGCTTAGTGATAAGGACTTGTTCTGCCAATCCAAAGGCATGTGGTTCAAATCTAACAGCCGCTCCGTGGGAGAAAGATGGGCCCCCTTCTCCCCTGACCGCGACTTACTGCCTCTGCAAACCTGCTGGAGGGTCAGCTCTGTGTCGGTTCTCACTCGATGGTACACACCACCGTTACCATCCCAAAATAGGGTTTCCAAGGCTGTGATCTGTACAGGCCCCATTCTCAGGTCCCCCCCAAACCCCCATTGAGTGCCTTAAACCCAGTGCCACTGAGAGTCAGTTCCAATGACTAGCATTCTTCCATCATGTTCCAAAGACTGTAAATCTTTGTGCTCATCTTTCTCTCCCGGAGAAATGTCTTTAAACAACAACTACAACCACCACCACAACAACAACCACTCCTCATTGCCACTCAGTTGGAATTGACTCCCAGTTGACCCTCCAGCAGGTTTTCTGAGGCTGTAAAGACAATGGGAGGAGATGAGGCTCCTCTTTCTCTTGCAGGACAGTTGGCGAACTCAAACTGCCAGAGAGGTAGCATTTTGGTTTTTTTAGGATCAGCAGTGCAACTCCCTGTGAACTTTGATCTACTTAAGAGGCCTGTGGGTTTCCCAGCAGTCTAGCAGCGGCCTCATCTCTGCAACCCCCTCATTTTTTGTGGTATAGGAGACTCAGCCTTTCCAGCATCCTCCGTGGGGTTGGCCGGGCTTCCCCTTGTGGGGTGGTCTTATTGGAGGCCTCCTGACTTCTTACTGTTCTGAGGATGGAAATGTGATGCAGCTCCTTAAACTTGGACGTGCTGCCACCTAGTGGACAGAAGGAGAAAAGTGCCATGGTGGACAGCCCTGTTTAGGGACTTGCCTATTAACAGGTACAGTCAGAAGCTTCCCTGCGGGCTTGAGGCTTGTGGACTGGAGCGCTTGGCTTGTCTTTCAGCTTTTGAAATAGTGGTTTCCCCCCTCCTTTTGGTTTTCTAACTCCAGCACTTCACCTATTTCATCATTATACTTTGCTTTATCTCTAAGAGCTGCCCTTGGAAATCGTCTGCTCATCTCTCTCACATCAGCATTCCTTCCTTTTATATTGGCCTCTCCCTATTCTATTCTAACTTCCACTTTGATATTTTCTGCCCCCCCCCCGCTCCAGTCTTTGTACTGACCTTTTGCTTTCTTCAAGGAAGAAGCATCCTTGACATCATCCCACAACTCAATTGCTCTTTGATCATTAGTGTTCAATGCATCAAATCTCTTCTTGAGCCAGTTTTAAAATTCAGTTGGGATAAACTTTAGGTTATATTTTGCTTCATGTGGACTTGTCTTAATTTTCTTCAATTTGAACTTGCACATGAGTAATTGAGGATCTGTTCCACAGTCAGCTCTTGATCTGATTTTTACTGCTGATTATGAGCTTCTCCCTCAACTCTTTCCACAGATGTAGTAAATCCGATTCCCTTGTAGTCCATTAAGTGAGGTTCATATGCATAATTGCCATTAATTTTTTTAATGTATTTGCAATACAAAATTGTATCATTTGATCTTCAACCTCATGTTTTTACATCAAGTCCATATTCCCCCCCGACTACTAGTCCTTCTTCTTTATGTCCAACTTTTGCATTCCAGAAACCACTTATTATTAATGCATCTTGACAGTGTTTTTGATATATTTCAACTGCAAAAATTGTTGTTAGCAACCCTATGAACAGCTGACCTGATGTCTGCCTTATTCTGTGACATCTTCATCATCTCTGACACCATAGAGCCCATTGCTGAAGTCACTGTGTCAATCCATCTCATCAGAGGTCTACTTCTCCTTTGCTGACCTCTATCTTTTCAAGCACAGTGTCTCTTTCCTCGTCTAGCTACATGTCCAAAGTATGAAATACGAAGGAAGCGTTGCCACCTTTGCCTCCAGGGAGCACTCTAACTGCACTTCTCCCCATGTCACATCTATTTATTCTTTTGGCAGTTCATGGGATATTCCGTACTCTTTCCCAGGACCACAACTGAAGAACATAAATTCTTCTGTCGTTCTTATTTCATTGTCCAGTTCTCCAATGTGTAACAGATGATTGAGAAGAATCAGTTGGTGGTGTAGACCTTACTTGTTGTGTACCACCACTGAGTCAGAATTGACCTTCCAGCGGGTTTTCAGAGGCAGTTAATCGCATGGGAGGAGATTGCCCATCTTTCTCCTGAGGAGCAGCAGGTGGATTTGAACCATGTGCATTTGGGATTGCAGCGCAGCTTCTTGCCACTAGGCCAGCAGAGCTCCTCCTAGTGGAGGTCTCCATTTCTTCACCTTTAGCTTTGAATGATAGTTGTATCAATAGGTCCTAATTTTATGTATGCCTATAGATAGTATACTATAAATCACAGCATTGTGCTTTAGGATAGATCTTAAAATGTTCTTTTTGACTGTGAATGTGACACAACTCCTCTTCAATTTGTCATTTCCAGCACAACTGATTCAAAGTGGCCAACACCAGTCCATCTCAGCTCACTAATATTGTTGTTGTTATGTGCTGTCAAATGCATTCCGTTTCATTTTTGATAACTTCCAATTTTCCTAGAATCTTGCTATGTACATTCCATGCTCTGGTTACTGATGGATAAGTGTCGGTGATTTCTCCTCATTTTTTGAGTGTTTCTCAGTCTGCGTGTCTCATCTTCCAAGAGTATATTTAACAATGCTCCCTGAGATTTCTGTAACATTGTAGACTAAAAACCTCATTGCTGTTGAATTGGGACTACTCATAGCTGACTCTCTATTGAGTTTCTGAAGCTATAAATTGCAAAGGATTGCCCATCTTTCTCTGTCTGTAAGATAACTACTACTACTACTACTACTACTACTACTACTACTACTACTACTACTACTACTACTACTACAATCCCATGTAATAGTTCCACTCTGAAACGCATTGGGTTGGAACTGAATCCATGCTATGTTTTCGTTTTTGAGGAGGGAGGAGAATGGGATGGAGTGAGGGATCTATTTAGATAGATAAAATCTAATTAACACAACAAAGAACATCTTATTTCCAAACAGGATAAAATCCATAGGTACTTATCTTTTTCCCCCTTATTTTTTTTTAATTAAGATTTTAATGAAAGTTTATAAAGAACTTGGATTTCTATTCATTCATTGTTGCGTATTTTTCTCTATGCCCTCCCCCCACTCCCCATTTGTTTTTCTCTTTGGGAAAAAAGTTCTTTTGTTATACAGTCCCCCGATCCAAACCACTTTACTATGCAGCTCTTATTCTGACTCTTGTAGTGCCAATAATACCTAATCATATATTCCTTTTATACAGTTCTCTCCCTCATCTGTTTCTATGCTGTGTGCATTATTTATCCCCTCTTTTCTTAGTTTTCTCCCAACACCCATGTCAGTCCTGTTTTATAACAGTGGTATTACGCAGTATTTGTCTTTTTGCGACTGAGATATTTCACTCAGCATAATGTCCTCCATGCTCACCCATTTTGTATAATATTTCATGAGTTCTTGTTTTTCAGTGCTGCATAATATTCCATTGTGTGAATATACCACAGCTTCTTTATGCATTTGCTTGTTGATGGTAGATGTCTTTTTAAAATTTTTAAATATTTATTATTATTATTAATTTTAGTGAAAATTTACAGAGATTTTGGATTTACATTCATTCATTGTTGTACTTTTCTTCCTCTACTACTTCCCCTCCAGTTTGTTCTTCTCTTTGAAAAGTAAAAGAAAAAATTCCTTCATTGTTATACAATCCCTCCCCCCAAGGCCACTTCACTATGCAGCTTTCGTTCTGGACTCATGTCATTACAATAATACCTAATCATATATTCCTTTTAAACAGTTCTCTCCCTCATCTGTTTCAATGCAATATACATCATTTAGCCCATCTTTCTCAGTCTCCACCCAACCCCTATGTCAGTCCCATTTTACAACAGTGGCACTATGCAGTATTTGTCCTTTCGTGACTGAGATATTTCACGCCGCATAATGTTCTCCACAGTCACCCATTTTGTATAACATTTCATGAGTTCTTTGTTTTTCAGTGCTGCATAATATTCCATTATGTGAATATATCACAGCTTCTCTATGCATTCATTTGTTGATGGTACATGTCTTTTTTGATATACAGTTTCACTGGTAACATTCTACCCTTTTACTTTCCCATGTTCATATCCCCATTAGATGCCACATCATTCCTACGAGTCTGAACTCATTCCAGCATCAGCTCTATGTCTAAATTCTCTATTTTTCTCAATCATTGACATTAAGTGTGAGTGGGAGAGAGAAACAGACCTAGTGAGTGAGCAAATGCCAGATACACAGACAAACCCACTGACTGATTGCGTGTATGAGACATGCTCGACGATACTGACTGGTTTAAGGAATGAATGAAGTGAGAAAGAAAGACAGTGTGAACATAGATAAGCTGAGGTTGTTTTTACTGTTGTTTTTAGGTGCTGTCGAGTGGAGTACAACCCATAGAGACCCCGTGAATAACCAGAACCTTGTCCTCTTCTACGTCATCCTCACAATTTCTGACACTCTTGAGCCCATTGCGGCAGTCGCTGTGTCAATGGTTAAGGGTCTTCCTCTCTTTCACCAAGCCTCCATATTCCCAAGCATGATGTCCTTCTCCAGGAATAGCCTCTTCTAGAAACATGCCTGAAATATGTAAGACCAAGTTTTATCATCCTTTCCTCTAAGGAGCAATCTGGTTGCACTTTCCCCAAGATATATTTGTTTGCTCTTTTGGTAGTTTAAGGGATAATCAGCGCTTTTCTCCAACACCACAGCTCAAATGCATCCATTCTTCTTCTGTCCTTATTTATTGTCCAGCTCTCAGATGCATAGTAAGTGACTGAAAAGACCATGGTGTGAACCAGATGCACCTTAGTCCTCAAACTGACATCATTGCTCCTCAATAATTTGGAGAGGTCCTCGACTGCAGATTTTCCCAGTGCAATACATCTCTTGATCTCCTGACTGCTGATACCGAGGGTGTTGATTGTGGATCCAAATGAGATGAATTAGTTTTGCTGTTGGATGTCATTATGTCGATTCTCACTCAGTGACCCCCCTCCCCCCCAGTACATGAGCACAAACCACTACCCAGTCTGTGCCTCACACTCATTGCTCTGTTGGAACCCATTGCTGTGGCTCTTGCGTCAATTCATGGCCTTCCTCTTTTTTCACTGATCCTCTATTTAACTAAGCATGATGGCCTTTAGGAACTAGTCCTCCCCGAGAATGGTCTTTCCAACTGTTTGTTGTGTGTCTGAAAGTAGACAATGAATAAGGATGACAGAAGAACTGATACCTTTGAATTCTGGTGTTGGAGTATGAATAGCCCATGGGCTGCCAAAAGAACAGACAGATACGTTTTGGAGAAAGTGCAGCCAGTGTGCTCCTTGGTGGCAAAGATGTTGAAGCTTCATCTCACATACTTTGGGCATGTTGCTAGGAAAAGCTATTCCTTGGAGAAGGACATCATACTTGGAGAGATCAGAAAAAGAGGAGACCCTCAATGAGATGGATTGACATAGTGACTGCAGCAACGGGTTTGTTTAAATATGTCGGAGCTAATGAGAATGGTGCAGGGTAGAATAGAGTTCAGATCTGTTGTACACAGGGTCACTATAAATCACACTCAACTCGATAGCACACAACAACAACAACAACAAACAACAACGGCAGCTTCTTCTGAAAGATTTGTTCCTTCTGGAAGTTCTTAGCATGGACAATGATCTTTCCCAGCAACATAATCCAAAGGCATCAATTCCTTTTTCTTATTCACTATCCAACTTTCACATGTATATGATATGATTGAAAATACCATGGGTCAAATGTACCTTAGTCCTTAAAGTGACCTTCTTGCTCTTCTTCACTTTATTTCTTAAAAATTGTTATTTTAATGAAAGTTTATGCAAAGGATGAGTCTTCATTCAGTCACGGATACATTCTTCTTCTCTCCCTCTCCTCCAATTCACTTTGTAATGCATGACTTGTTCCAAATGGTCAATAGCCATACATACAACGTTCAATCATCCATTCCCTTGGGATAGCGCCCCCTTCTCCCATTCTGGTGTCATGTTTATTAAGAAATATTTTACAAGGGAGCTCTGGTGGCCTAGTGGCCAGAAGCTGCATTGCAATTCCAGAGGTATGTGGTTTGAATCCACCAGACACTTTGCTGGAGAAGGAAGGGCAATCTTCTATACCAGTCAGATCCGACTTGAAGGCGTGCGCGTGCACACACACGGACACACACACACACACAAAGAAAAATAACCCCCTCCCCGATTATTTAAGAAAAAAATTTACAGCAGATTTGCCTAATGTATGATTTTTTTCATCTTTTTGTTTGTTTTGTGAATTTTTTGATTACTCCTTTTGCAGATCCAAGTAAAACAAAATCCTTGGCAACCTCCATTTATCATAATCTTTATTGGTAGAGTTGTGAGAAACTTTGTTTTCTTGATGTTGAAGTGCAATCTACACTGAATGGTAGTGCTTTTGTGTTTTATCAGAACAGTGGGGAGATGAGTCCTTCTGATGTCTGGGAGAAAGGGGTCTTGAGATCCTGGCTTCAGCCAGTGGAGGCAAAGCATCTGAGGATGCAGGTGGAAGGAGTTCAGGGCTCCTAGGACTCTGATGGACAAAGTGTACAGCTTCCCTATTTTGTGGGGACTAACTTCCACTCCAGGCCCTGGCCTCCAATAGGAATAGATGAATTTCTGTAGCTTTGGAGAAGCAACTATGGGAAGTGGTCAGGGTCAATCCAGGACCTTGACCTTGGAGGACTTGTGAGTTGTTGGGTGGAAACTTGTGTTCTGTGGGGATCCCACTAGTGGGATTTCTCTAGGAAGTTACTCCTTGGTGACAAAATTTCAACTGGTGGTCTAAGGTGTTAAGGCTGGTTTTGAAGACTCTTTTTATGTTCTGAGGTGGAGTGTTTTTAGAGTCCATCATGAGGTGTTCCTGGGAGTATCTCTAGTGACAGATGAGGAGGAAGCCGCAGAACCTGTCAGTGACATCATCAACAGTGTGTTGTCCTGGGGCGCGGGGCACAGCATGTCCAGCTTGGTAGACTGAAGTGTCAGAGGATGTGCCTCTGGGTGAAGATGGAGGAGGAGGGTTCTCTGTGAGACCATGGTGGTCAGAATATGTTGAGCTTTGGAGGTAAAAATGGGAGCTGGGTGACAGGCTGCGTCAGACACCTGGATGGGGGGAGGCTGAGGAGGGATGTTTTGGGGCTAGTAGAATCTGGAGATGGATTTTGAACCCCAGGGAGTCCTTTTGTGGATTGCTGTAGGGAGACCCTTGAGAGTCAGAACACGGATCTTTGCAGTAGATTTGAGGGTTCAGATCCTGTGGGAAGGTTCTGGGGACTCTCTGAAATGTAAGAATGCAGGAGACATCTGAGAAGAAGCAGACAAGAGAAAACCAAGGAGGAGTTATGTGGTGCTCAGAACCAGGGGTGTGGGTCTTAAGGGATATTTAGGGGAATTAAAACTAGGGAAAACTATGGAGATGTATTTAGGGATTAGAGCATCACAGTGCAAGGTCCTTTGGGAGGGGAAAATAGGAGATGAGGGCATGCGGGCCTCAAAGGCATGAGTTGATGCTGTTAGGTGCCCTTGAGGTCAACTCATAGCGACCCTATGAACAGACTGAATGCTGTCCTATCTTGTGCCACCCTCATCATCTCTGACATGTTGTTATGTGCCCTCAAGTTGCTGTGACTCGTAACGATCCTACAAACAACAGTTCTGAAGCCTACGCTTGTGTTGAGCGAGTCTCACTGACTCCGACACACCTACCCTCATTGCCCCAGTTACTGTATCAATCCATCTCATCTGGTGTCTTCCTCTCCTACACTGTCCCTTCACCCTTCCAAGCATGGTGTCCTTCTCTAAGGACTGGTCCCATCCAGCCACATGCCCAGTGTATGTGAGATGGAGCTTCAAAATCCTAGCCTCCAAGGAGAAACTTGGTTTCACCTCTCTGAGACAGACTTATTTGTTTTCTTGGTGGTCCATGACGTTAGTTCAAGACTCTTCTCCAGCACCACGACTTGATGGCATCAATTCTTCTGTCATCTTTCGTCATCGTCCAGTTCTCTGAAGCATAGCAAGTTATTGCGAAGACCAGGACCTGGATTCGGTGCGCCTTAATCTCTAGACTGACATTGTTGCTTCTCAGCACCCTGACAGCAGATTTTCCCCAGTGCAATTAATCTTTTCATTTTCTGACTGCTGGTGCTAAGAGTGTTGATTGTGGCTTTCTACGAAGATGGCACCGAAAGTGAAGAAGGAAGCCCCTGTCCTTCCCCAAACTGAAGCCAAGCAAAGCATTAAAGGCCAAGAAGGCAGTCCTGAAGGACATCCACAGTAAAAAAAAAAAATAAGATCTGCATGTCACCCACCTTCCGGCAGCATAAGACGCTGAGACTTCAAAGGCAGCCCAAATACCCCCAGAAGAGAGCCTCCAAGAGAAACACGTTTGACTACTATGCCATCATCAAATTTCCCCTGACCACTGAGTCAGCCATGAAGAAGATAGAAGATAACAACAGACTTGTGTTCATTGTGGATGTCAAGGCCAACAAGCACCAAATTAAACAAGCTGTAAAGAAGCTCTGTGACATTGATATGGCCAAGGTCAACACTTTGATTAGGCCTGATGGAGAGAAAAAGGCCTATGTTCGACTTGCTCCTAATTATGATGCTTTGGATGCTGCCAAAAAAATTTGGATTATCTAAACTGAGAATACCATGGACTGCTAGGAAAACAAACAGATTTGTCCTGGAAAGAGTTAAACTGGGTGGCTCCTTGGAGGCAAGGATTCTGGGGCTTCGTCTGACATACTTTGGCCACGTTGTAAGGTGGGACAGGTCCTTGGAGAGGGACATCATGCTTGGGAGGGTGGAGGGACAGCGCAGGAGAGGAAGGCCCTCTATGAGGTGGATTTATTCAGTGACTGGGGTAATCGGGATGGGAGTGTCAGAGACAGTGCAATTGGCACAGGACAGAGCGGAGTTTAGGGATGTTGTACATAGGGTCGCTATGAGTTGCAAGCGACCCGACGGCACATAACAACAACAACAACAACAAACGGAGTATAGCTGGCAAATTCTAAATACAAATTTTTCTCACACACACAAAAAGAGAGCTGGAATTGTTAATAACCCCAATCTCTTCTCCATCTATTATGGTGCTGCCAATTGGCCCAGTGGTGAGAATCTTTGTTTTCTTGATGCTGGGCTTCAATCCATATTGAAGACTATGGTCTTTAACCTTCTGCAGCAAGAGCTTCAGGTCCTCCTCAGTTTCAGCAAGCAAGGGTGTGTCATCTGCATAACATAGATTGCTGATGAGTCTTCATCCGATGCAGTCCAACCCATCTCTGACATACTTAAACCTATTGCTGCAGTCTCTTCAGCAACCCTCCACCTTTCCAAGCACCATGTCCTTCTCCAAGGAATAGGCCACACACCCAAAGTGTGTGAGACAAAGCTTTATCATCTTGACCTGCAAGAAGCACTCTAGCCAGACTTCCTCCAAGACATATCTCTGTGTTCTTTTGTCAGTCCTTGGGACATCCAGACTCTTGTTCAACACCGCAGGTCTAAGGAAAGAGGTGAATTGAGGGCTTTGGAACCTAGGAAGGTCTGTGTCATAAGCAATAGAAGACGAGAGTGAGTAGAGGGGCAGAATTTGAGGCTCTCTTGGGTGTGGATTAGGGAAAAACCCACTATGAGGATACCTGGGGGTACAGATCATGGGACGGTGAGACAAGGAGGTTGATTATGGGGGAGGTGGACTTAGAATTGGAATGTCACCAGGGATGGATTGTGGGCTGTCTCTGGGTGGACCTGGTGATGAAGAGGACAGGGACAGTGCAAAGGGTCATGTGGCCGAGTCTTTACTGACCGCCCTCTCGCCCTCAGTAGCACTTTCGGTACACGATGTGGGGCCCCTGCTCCTCATACTGCTCCCGGAGGACCCAGCAGGACTTGAAGGCGCGCAGCGAGGCCAGGATGGAACCGCCGATCCACACCGAGAAGTTCCGCGTGGGCTGAGCCGCCACCACCACGTGGGTCTCGGGGGCCAGCGAGCGCAGCAGCTCAGCCCGGAAGCGGCCCTCGAACCCGGGGAAGAGCGAGGAGCCTCCGCACAGCAGCACGTTGTGGGCCACGTCTGCGCGCAGCTCCTGAGCCACCTTGCTTAGGCTCTGTTTGGCCATGGTGGGGACGCCCACGGGCGACAGGCCCGGGATGTGGGGGGGATTGAAGAGCAGCTCCGGGCACTGGAAGCGCTCCTTGCCCAGGGTGACCACCCTGCCATCGGGCAGCTTCAGCATCTGGCCAATCTCCTTTTCCGGCTGGGCCTGCTCCTTAAGGAAGTCCGGAGCCACGTAGCAGTGGCAATGCTTGATGGTCTCCAGCGTCTCCAGGTCCTGTTGCTGGCACTGGTCCAGGCCCACGCCCCACAGCATCTCCGCCAGGAAGGCCGTCAGATGCATGCCCGCCAGGTCCAGGCGCTCGGTGGCATGTGGCAGGTTGTAGCCCTGGAGGACTGGCACCGTATAAGTGACCCCATGGCCTGTATCGACCACCAGCCCGCTGACGCGCCCGTGCGCATAGACCGACAGCACCGACTGCGAAGCCACGTACATGGCGGGCGAGCGCAGCGCCTCGAACACCATCTCCACCAGCTTCTCGCGGTTGGTGGCTGGGCTGAAAGGTGGGTCGGAGAACAGCAGAGGGTGGTCCGGAGGGGACACGCCCAGGTCGTGCTCAAGAAGGTGGCGCCAGATAATTTCAGCGGCGTCCCAGTCCACCAGGATGCCACTGCGCATCGGCTGCACCAGCGTCAGCTCCAGGCGCCCCCGGGCCGCCTCACCAATGAACGTCTCCAGCACCGATGGCCCTTCCTGGGTGGACTTCTTGGTCCGGTAGCCCATGATGGTAGCCACGGTGTAGGTGGGCCGAGCCTGCCCTGCGAAGCCCACCTTACATGTGCCGGTGCCCATGTCTATGACTACTGCGCCTTTCGTGGCTGGAGACCTGTCACCCACCATGTCTGGAGGCTCCGGCCGCAGAATGGTGTTCCCCGGGATTGAGCTGGGGCTCAGGCCAGGTCTGGGGGCCTCTGGGTAGGACTGGGCCCCCTGGGGCTTGGAGTCCATTGTTTTTCGTCGATGGGTGGACTGGGCCAGATGGTGGGCTTGGGGGCGGCTGTCCGCTTCTGCTGGGAGAAGAGTTGGAGGCTTGAGGGGAAGGACAGGGCAAAGAGAGGGACAGATGATGGGCCTCTGGTCTATGACATCACCCTGTGTCCTCTAAGCCTGCGTTGGGCAGACTTCACAATGCAAGTTAGGAGTGAATTTTGCCATAAGGAGAGATGAAGGTCTACCACGTAACTGAGATGAACGTTGTAAACATTGCGCAGAGAGAAAAAATGCCAGGCACAAAAGGACACAGGCTGTAGGATCTGACGTTGAAGAAACAGGCAGTTGGATGAAAGCTGTTCCTGCCCACCAGGGGTGAGAAGGAGTGGGCAAGGAGAAGGGGTAGTCTTAGCTAGGGGGTCACCGAGCTTCTGATAATGTTATTGCTGCTATGTCCTGTTGAGAACCCTTCAGCAGGTTTTCAGAGGCAGTTAAAAAAAAAAATCACACCAGAGCAGCTGGTGGATTCGAACAGCATGACTCTGGGTTGGCAGCCACATCTCCTTACCACTAAACCAGAACTGATGGTTGAGTAACCTGGAAACCAATAGTGTTGATGGCTGTGCAGAACAATGAAAGGAAGCCACTGAGCGGAAATGCAAAACATGTTGAATCGGCAAATATCTTGTTATATGTATCTTCACCACAATAAAAAGAAAAAAATTAAAAGAAAGCAGCTAAGATTCTGCTTCTCTCTCTCTCTCTTTTTTACATTGTGTTTTTTTTTCTTTTTAGGTTTCAATGACAAATTTATTCATTCAACAAATATTTCATTAACAAATATTTACTAGTCTTATACCATATGTCAGGCATTGTATCACAGTGATATAATATTTTATAAAGAGCAAACCCAAATGATCTTCTTGTTAATAATAAGTTTTTAATATGTACAAAATCTAAAGTCTATGAGAAGATTTATATATATCTAGAAATAAATAGAGCATTTACATATGTAACAACAACAACAACAACAACAACAACAACAACAACAGTACATAATGTATTCAGGCAGCCATAAAACCAAATGGCTCCAATGGTTCAAATCCACCTGCTGCTCCAACAGAGAAAGATAGACAATCTCCTTCCGTTATGATTTTACAACCTTGGAAACCAATGGAGGGTCACTATGAGTGGGAAGTGATTGGACAGCAGTGAGTTTGAGAGGTGTTTGTTTGGTGTTTCACACGGGGAAGACGGGGATTGTTCAGAGACATTTCACTTCTGTTGTTGTAACAGTTGATGATTCATAACAACCCTGTGAACTGCAGATTGAGACCTTGCTCTATTCCACGACACCCTTACAATTGCCACCCTGCTCAAGACTATTGTTGCAGTGACTGCACCTCTTCTAGCTCTGCGGAAATGTGTCTCCATCCCACCCAGTTGCCCTCAAGTTGGCTCTGATTAAAGGAGACTTTGTGTGTATCAGGGTAGAGGTGCTGCATGGGTATTCAAGGACTTGGCCTGTTTTCTGACATACTTCTGGGTGAGTTGGCTCAGTAGCTGAACATTTAATCTTCTGCACTGCCAGCTGCCTCCATCCTTTAAGTGAATGGTTCTCTGTGTCCAGCGATTCTGATTCGCAGGCTCTGTGACTTGGCCCAGGGCATCACATTTGTGAACCGACAGTGCTTTGAATGCAGAGAAACGCTGGCTGGAAACAGTCTTGCCACCATCCCTGGAGAACAAGTGGGCGTCCTCGCTCTTCTCATCCAGTCTTTGGCGGTGTTGGCATTTTCCAGCACATTCTAGTTGTCCATGCCAATATTCCCGGCTCCATGCCTGAAGCTCATTAACACTGTCATTATTTTCCCCTCTGTTTTTCTCATACTCTCTTGGGGCCAATTTTAGAACTAGGACACCTGACTCCCTTTGCAATTAAAAAAACAAAACAAAACTGGAAGAGGGTTTCTGATAGATCAATTGACTTGGCACCTCTAAAACTCATTAATTTTAGCTCAGAGTGACTCTGTGTGATCAGGGAGACCTGTATTCTGTAGAAGGTCCCTGGGTGGAAGAAAGAATTAGTGATTTCCTTTCAGAAAAGCAGCCATTGAAAACCCTATGGAACATTTTTCTACACTGATACATGTGGGTTAGTGTGAGTTGGAATTAACTTGATGGCAACAGGTTCCCCGTCCCTCTTAATCTTCATCTCCAGGCCTTTCTTCTGCAGTGCCACTGGGGAGATCTGAACCACCAACCTTTCAGTTAGAAAACATCAAGTTCATTGCCATCAAGTTAATTCTGATTCATGGGAACCTCATGTGTTTCAGAGAAGAACTGTTCCCTAGGGTTTTCTTGGCTATAACCTTATGAAAGTACATTGCCAGATATTTCTTTCAAGGCATCTCTGAGTGGATAAGAATCTGTAACCTTTCATTTAATAAGAATTCAATTGGTTGAGCCAGATAGGTACTTCTTAGCACCTCACCTGTATCCTTGCAAAAATTAGACACTTTGTTTCTTGGAGGGATGAGCAGAAAGTGAAGGGTTTGTGGAAGTATTGTTGAGAGTTATTGCAAGATGAAGTGGGTTGGTGGGAATCTGCACTCAGATTCAATGGGAACAAAATAGGAAAGACTAGATCCACAAAGTCATTAGTTTTTTACTTTTACCTGATTAAGATTGGGAGAGGGTGTGGCTCTGTGGAATGAGGCTAGAACTATGGAACAAGGGATATCATTGCTGATGACAGATGGATCTAGGCTGAAAACCAGAGAATATAAAATAGATATTTACTTGTGTTTTACTGATTATGCAAAGGCACTGAACTGTGTGGATCATAATAAATTATGGTTAATACTGAGAAGAATGGGAATGCCAGAACACTTAATTGTGCTCATGTGAAATCTACACATAGACCAAGAAACAATTGTCCCAACAGAACAAGGGAATACTGCATGGTTTCTAATCAGGCAAGCTGTACATCAGGGTTGTATCCTTTCTTCGTATGTATTCTATCTGTGTGAGTAAATAATTTAAGAAGCTAGACTATCTGAAGATAAATGTGGCATTGGAGTTATATAGGAAGACTCATAAACAACCTGCATTGTGCAGATGACAGAATCTTGGAGAAAGTGAAGACTAGAAGCTCTTACTGAACAAGATCAAAGGCTACAGTCTTCAACGTAGATCACGTCTATCTCAACATCAAGAGAACAAAAATCCTCACCCTTGGACCAATAGGCAAAATCATGATACATGGAGAAAATATTGAAGTTGTCAGTTACTCAATTGCGCTTATATCTACAGTCAACATCTCTGAAAGCAGCAGTCAATAAACCAAACGATCCACCTTGAGTTGGTTTTTGTGTATGGTGTGAGGTGCCAATCTTGCTTTCATTTTCTGCAGATGGTTGTCCAGTTTTGCCAGCACCATTTTGCCAGCACCAGTTAAAGAGACTGTTTCCCCAATTTCCTGAGGGAAGAAAGATCTTCCTGTCGAAGATCAGTTGGCCATAGGTAGAAAGGTTAATTTCTGGGTTCTTGATTTTAGTCCATTGATCTACATGTCTATTGCTATACCAGTACCATGCTGTCTTGACTACTATTGCTGTGTAGTAGGTTTTGAGGCCAGGAAGTGGGATGTTTCCTAGTGCTTTGCTTATTTGGGGATCTTTTGCCTTTCTAGATAAAATTGGAAACTGTCTTTTCCACATAATTGAAGAATGACATCAGTATCTGTGTTGGGATTGTATTGAGCCTGAAGATTGCTCTTGGTAGAACTATCCTTTTCATGATATTGAATCTTCCTGACTGGCTTCTGCCTGGACCTGGTTCCTGTCTGGATCTGGCTCCTGTCTGGACCTGGCTCTTGGGAGTGTTAGATTACCTAGGAGTGCTTGAGAGCACTAGACTGCTTGGGAGCATATGGAGCACTAGACCACTCAGGAGCACTAGAACGCCCTGCCACATGGACATCACCCCACCACACATGGACACTGCTTCTGTGCCAGGAGCACCAATATCACAGAGGAGCACCAATATCACAGAGGAGCACCAATATCACAGGGGAGCACCAATATCACAGAGGAGCACTAATATCACAGGGGAGCACCAATATCACAGGGGAGCACCAATATCACAGGGGAGTGTAGAGGAAATGGGAGGACACAGGTGGTGGGAGGCCTGAGCCATCAAACAGAGTTTGCTAGGGGCAGGGGATAGGAGATGCTGGAGGGGCAAGGAGAGGGAATTGAGCTGGATGCTGGCAGGATGGGGTGAGGTTGGGAACACTACATATGTGCCAAAGGGCTGGGCCCCATGGGGCCAACACTTGATCTGTTACCTGCATACTCTCATTAGCTCTTTTGGGTAAAATGCTTGTCTGCCAAATAATACTCTAAAGCTGAAAACTCAAATTGATACAGACTAGAGAGGAGACTTGGCCATCCACTTCTGAAATAACAGGCCTTCAAAAACCCTCTGTACAATAAAGCACACTTAGATTAGACTAGCAGTTTGTCACTGGAGGCTGAGCCTTCGTACTAGGAATCTCAAAGGAAGAGGAACAGTTGCAAAGAGATCCCAGTAATTGGAAAGTGGAATGTGAGAAGTATGAATGTTGGAAAATTGGAAATTGTTGAGGAAGAAATGTGACACATAAATATTGACATACTAGGCATTGGTAACATGAAGTGGATTGCCATGGGATATTTTGAATCAGGCAATCATATGATATACTTTGCTGGAAATGAAAAGGTGAGAAAACTAGAGTCTCATTCATAGTTAAAAAGATTCATTGCTAGATTAATCTTGAAATACAATGTTGTGAGTGACAGGATAATATACAAAGGAGATCTTTAATACTACTATCAAATTTGTACTTCAACAACCAAAGCCAAAGAGGAGGAAATAGAGGAATTCTACTACTACAGTCAGAAATTTACTGAACATGCAACCAAGATACATTAGTAGTAACAGGTGACTGAAATGTAAAAGTTGGGAACAGGAATAAAAATCTGTAGTCATGAAATATGGACTTGGTGGCAGAAATGAGGCTGGAGATGGAATGATAGAATTCAGTACAATCAATGAGTTATTAATTGAAAATACCTTTTTAAAAATTCTGATTTATGTACAAAGTTTGAATACATAATTTTTTCACAAAGGATCCTTCCCATTTCTTCACCTCAAACACCCATTGAATTGTGCAACCCTATGATTAACACCCTATTCCCCCCATCCTCACCCCTTTAGCATATACCTTTTATAAGAAACACAAACAGTGACTATACACATGGACCTCACCTGATGACCTACATAGAAATCAGATTTAGCTGTGGGAAAAATCACTGGAGAAGCTCAATACTAGCTGTGAAAACTAGGCCAGGTGCTGATTGTGGAGCAATCATCAACTACTCATATGCAAGTTCAAACTGAAGCTAAAGACAATAAAATCAAATCCGCAAGGACCAAAGTTTGACCTTGAGTCTATCCCTCCTGAATTTAAAGACCATCTTGGGAACATGTTTGAAGCCTTGAACACTAATGAGCGAAGACCAGCTGAGCTGTGGAGGATATCAAGAATATCATCAGTGAAGAATGCAAAAGATTATTTTATGAAGGTGGAGAAAGAAGAAAAGACTAAAATGGATATCAGAAGAGACTCTGAATATTGCTCTAGAGTGGCAAGAAGCAAAGGGAAGAAATCAAGAAGTTAAGGAGTTAAACAGAATATTTCAAAAGGAAGCATGGGAAGACAAAGAAAACTCTTATAATGAAATGTGCAAAGAGCTGGAGTTGGAAAATCAAAAGGGACAAATTCGCTCAGCATTTCTTAAGCTGAAGGAACTGAAGAACAAATTTAAGCCTCAAGTTGCAATACTTAGGGATGCCGTGCGCAGAATGTTGAATGACCCAGGAAGCATCCAGAGAAGATGGAAGGATTACACAGTCACTATAACAAAAAGAATTAGCTGATAGAAGGACTTCATGAAATAACGTATGATCAAGAGCTTACAGTGATGAAGGAGGAAATTGAAGCTGCTTTGAAGGAATTGGCAAAAAACCCTCCAAAAGACCACCGCCCCCCCCAAAAAAAAACCCAAGGCCCCAGTAACTGACGGCATACCAACTGACATATTTCAACAAACAGACGCTGTGCTAGACAAGCTCACCAGGCTGTGCCAAGAAATCTGCAAAAAAACCCCCACTTTCTAACTGACTGGAAGAGATCCATATTTATTCCCATTCCCCCCCCCAAAAAAAAGTGACCCAACAGAGTGTGGAAATTATCAAACAATATCATTACTATCACACGCATGGAAGAGCCTGTTGAAAATGATCCAAAACTGACCGGAACAGTACATCAACAGAGAACTGCCAGATATGCAGGCTGGGTTTGGAAGGCACTACAGACATTATAGTCAGTTAGATGGATCTTATCTGAAAGTAGAGAGTAGAAAAGGAATGTCTATCTGTGTTTAATTGACTAAGCAAAGACATTTGACTGTGTGGGTCACAACAAATTGTGACTAACTTTGAAAGGAATAGGAATCCCAGAACATTTGATTGTGCTTATGTGAAACCTATACTTGGACTAGAAGGCAGTTGTCAGAACACAGCAAAGAAATGCTACATGGTTCAAAACCAGGAAAGGTGTACATCAGGGATGCGTCCTATCTACATACCTTTTCAATCTATATGTGGAACAGATCATCTGGGAGGCTGGGCTCTATAAGAAGGAATGTGACAACACGTTAGGAGAAATACTCCTCAACAACCTGGTTTTGCAGATGACACAACCTTGCTTGCCAAAACTAAGGAGGACCTGAGGCATTTGCTGCAGAAGATCAAGGACCGAAACCTTGAAACTCAACACCAAGAGCTCCATATTGAAGTTCAACATCAAGAAAACAAAGACTTTCACAACTGGGCAAATTGGCAGCATCATGATAGATGTAGAAGAGATTGACATTGTTAAAAGTTTCAGCTTGCTTGGCTCTGCAGTCAACACTCTTGGTACCAGCAGCCAGGATATCAAAAGATGAATTGCACTGGGAAAATCTGCTGTCAAGGAACCTCTCCAGAGTACTGAGGAACAATGATGTCAGTCTAGAGATTAGATGCAGCTGATACAGGCCATGGTCTTTGTAATCACTTGTTATGCATCAGAGATCTGGACAGTGACTAAGAATGATAGAAGAAGAATCAATGTCTTTGGGTTGTAGTGCTGGAGAAGAGCATTGAACATACCATGAACTATTAAGAGAATAAACAGGTTTGTCCTGGAGAGAGTGAAACCAGGCTGCTCCTTGGAGAGTAGGATTTTGAAGCTCCATTTGACATACTTTGGGTATGTTGACAGGAAGGATCAGTCCTTGGTAGAGGGACATCATGCTTGAGGGGACAAGCGAGGAAGGCCTTGGATGTGATGGATTGACTCAGTGGCCGGGATAACAGGGGTAGGTGTGTCGGAGACAACAAAATTGCCTCAAGCTGGAACAGGGTTCAGAGCATTGTACACATGGTTGCTGAGTTGCAAGAGACTCGACGACATATGGCAATAATAACTACAACAACAGCAACAACAACATCCATAAGCATGATATATTCTTCCATTTATCTAGGTCATAGTAATGTTTTGTAATTTTATTGTATAAGTCTTTTGTGTTGCTAAGTATTTAATATCATGGTTAGACATTGTCAATATTGTTTTTCCTCATTTCCTTTGCTATACTCTCTTTGCTACTGTAGAGGAATCTAGATTTTTGGATGTTGATCTTGTGTCCTGCTACTTTGCTGAATTGGTCAACTATGTCCAACAGTTTTCTTGGTGAGTCTTTGAGGTTTTCTAAGTACATTATCATATCATCTATATATAGGGGTAGTTTTACCTCCTCTTTGCCACTTTTTGTGCATCTTCTTTTCTTCTCTTGCCTAAGACTTCCCAAACAGCATTGAATAGAGTGGTGATAGTGGGCATTCTTGCCTGGTCCTTCTTCTCGGAGGGAATATTTTTACTCTCTCACCATTGAGAATGATGTTGGCTGTTGATTAAGAGTATATGCTCTCTGACAACTAGATGGTGCTGAGAAGCTTTTGAATAAAACACTTTGCTAAATGAGGGAAAAAAAGAGTATATGCTCTTAATTATGTTGAGAAAGTTGCCCTCTATTTCTATTTTGTTGAGTGCTGGCTTTTGTTTAAAGTCTTTTTTTGCATCAATTGATATGATTATGTGGATCTTGCCTTTTGTTTTATTGATGTGATGGATTAAATTTATCATTTTTCTTATGCTGAATCATCCTTGCATACCTGTTATGAATTTTACTTGGTCATAATGTATTAGTCTTCTAATATATGGTCGGGTTCTGTTGGCTAGGATTTTGTTACAAATTTTTGCATCTGTGTTCATGAGAAATATGGCTCTGTAGTTTTCATTTTTAGTGCCATCTTTACCAGGCTTCGGTATCAAGGTTATGTTTGCTTTATAGAATGAAGTTATTAATAGTAATTCTTTTTCCATTTTCTGAAAAATTTTATGTAGAATTTGTGACAACTCTTCTCTAAATGTTTGGTAAAATTCACTGGCAAAACCATCTCCTCCAAGACTTTTTGTTGTCGTTGAGAAGTTTTTTTTTATGTTCTGCTCAATTTCTTCTTTTGTAATGGGTCTGATCAAGTGTTCTACTTCAGCCTGTGTCAATTTGGGTAGATTGTGAGTTTCTGAGTATTTGTTAATTTCTTCTAGGTTTTCATATTTGTTACAGTTTTTCATAATATTTCATTATCATCCTTTTTATTTTCATTGCATCTATTGTGACATCCCCCTTTAAATCTATTATTCATATTATTTGTGATCGGGGATATAGGAGTAAAACCAAAACCTATAAAGTTCATCAGAGGAAAAAAATAGGAATAAGGTTAGGAGCCTAAATATATGGTATGAATAGACTATCAAGCATAAACAAAACCCTACAACTAAGATAGGGAAAAAAAAGAGATGAATGAGACCTTTTAAAAAATCAAATCCTCATGTGCGTCAAAAACTTCTCAAATAGAGTAAAAAAGGAAGGCCACTGATTGGGAAAAATATTTGACAATGATATATATGATAAGGGACTCATAACTTTTGTGAAAAACAATGTATTCAAACATTGTAAATAAATCAGAGTAAAAGAAAAAAGTATATGAACTTTGTAAGTAAACCAGCATAAAGGAAAAACCTTATTTAAAAAAAGAAACCACATGTATGACAATTAATAACCTGGAACAAGACAAACAATGCAAGGGGAATTGGGGCAGAGGTAGGGAGAAAAGTATGTATGAATGAATCAAACCAATCTCCTTGCAAACGTTCACTAACATTTTATAAAATAAAATAAACTAAGTTTAAAATAAGACATCAAAATTGTCAAAAATGTAATCAAAACTATCTCAATGTACAGATGACTGTATAGAAAATAAAAAAAGACTTAAGTAGAAATTATTGAATATTACTGATCAATTCAGCAAACTGGCAGAGTACTAGATCAACATTCAATGATCAGTCAGATTCCTCTTCAGTAACAAAGAGGACACTGAAAAAGACAGAAGGAAAACAATGCCATTTAAAATATCCACCCCAAAGTTGAAATAGAAAGAAATTTAAGTAGAGATACAAAAGTTCTTTACAAAGAAAATGATAAAATTATTACAAGAAACACAGAGACCTACATACATTTTTGAATTGGAAGACTCAACATTGTGAAAATGATAATCCTACAAAAGCAATCTACAAATAATGCATAGATTGCTAGATCTAGATCCCATCACAATTTCTCAGAGGTATGGAAGAAGTCAAAGACATAGCCTTCAATATGGGTTACATCTTAACACCAAGAAAACAAAAAACACTTACTACTGGACCAGTGAGTGCTGTTGGCTCAGTGATAAAAAATTGTGCTGTCAACCCAAGAGCATATGGTGTAAATCCACCAGCTGTTTCTTGGGAGGAAGATGGGCAGTCTCCTCCTGTGCGATTTAACTGTTGTTGAAAACCCACTGAAAGGTCAGCTATGGGTCAGTTTTAATTTGAGGATACATAATAATTTGAGAGTACATAATAAATGGACCAACAGACAACATCATGATAGATGAAGAAAAGATTGAACTTTTTACCGATATAATTTTACTTGGGTCCACAATCAACAGTCAAGCTTACAGGAAGCAGTCAAGGAATCAAAAGACATGCTGCATTGGGAAAATCTGCTATCAAGGACCTCTCTCTAAAGCGCTAAAGAGCAAGATGTCAGTTTGAAGACCAAGGTGCATCTTATTCAAACCTTGGTCTTTTTTTTTTTTTTTTGTTCTTCATCCTAGGTAGTAATTTTATTTATGTATTCATTCATTCATTCATTTATTATTAAATTTTATTAGTTTTAATGAACATTTACAGAGATTTTGAGTTTTCATTCATTCATTGTTGCACTGTTTTCTCTACCCTCCTCCCTAGTTCGTTCTTCTTCCCCCGACCCCGAATGTCTGTTTTAATTGTCCAAAAATCTTGGCCTTTTTGAATACTTCCTACACATATTAAAGTTGGACAATGAATAAGGATGGTAGAAGAAGAATAATGAATGCCTTTTGATTGTGTTGGGGAAGAGTACTAAACATTCCATGAACTGCCGAGAGGACAAACAAATCTGTTTTAAAGGAAGTGCAACCAAGGTACTCCTTGGAGGTATAAATGGGGAAACATCATCTCACATAATCTCGGTATATTGTCAGGAAGGGCCAGTGTTTGGAAGGAGACACCATACTGGGAAAGGTGGAGAGTCAGAGAAGGAGAAGAAGACTTCAACATGATGGAGACACAGTGACTTCTAACAACGGGCTCAAGAATATCAGAGACCGTGAGGGTGGTGCAGAACAGGGTAAGATTCAGATCTGTGGTTCCTATGAGTTATAGTTGAATTGGTGGCACCTAACAGCAATTATAATGGAAAAAGTAATCACAAATCTCATATGGAAATAGAGACCAGCAAAGAGACACTGAAGAAGAAAATCAAAGTAGAAGGCCTTACCTTTCCAGATTTCAAAACCTCCTACACAGCCACAGTAATCAAAACAACTTAGTACTGGCACAGTGACAGATGCATACACAAGTGGAATAGAATTTAGAATCTATAAACACATCCATTCATCTGAGAAAATGGACCTTTAATAAAGAGATGAACTCCATTAAGTGGGAAAAGAGCCTCTTTAACAGATGGTGCTTGCTAAACTGTTTGCGTCTGTTTGCAGAGAATTTAAATAGTAGCCATACCTCACACCATATACCAAGATGAATTCAAGATGGATCAAGGACCTAAGCATAAAACTGAAAGCTGTCACCCAAGTTCTGGTGGCCTAAGACGCTGAGATTCTGAAGGCAGCCCAGATACTCCCAGAAGAGCACCCCCAGGAGAAACAAGCTTGACCACTATGCCATCATCAGGTTTCTCCTGACCACTGAGTCAGCCATGAAGAAGATAGAAGATAACAACACACTTGTGCTCATTGTGGATGTCAAGGCCAACAAGCACCAGATCAAACAAACTGTAAAGAAGCTCTATGACACTGATGTGGCCAAGGTCAACATTTTTGATATCAGGCCTGATGGAGAGAAGAAGGCCTATGTTTGACTTGTTCCTGACTGTGATGCTTTGGGCGTTGCCAGCAAAATCGGGCTCATCTAATTGTAAATACAAATTTTTCTCACCATAAAAAAAATAAATAAATATGAGGGAGAGAACAGGTTAAAAGAGATATATGATAGCGTAGTATGGTTATCAAAGAGGCCAAAATGAAGGTTTCCTAGGTGACTGTACTCAGGGTGGGGGTGTGGGGTAGAGGAATTGTACACTAATGAAGGAATTTTTCTTTTGCTTTTCAAAGAGAAGAGCAAATTGGAGGGGGGGTGCCATTAGGGAAAAGAGTGCAACAATGAGTGAATGGAAATTCAAAGTCTCTGTAAACTGTCATTAAAATGAATGTAAAAAAACACAACTGAAAGCTGTATAGCTTTTTTTGTGGCATGCAGAGATTTTGTCTAATATATAAATTATTTTCCACACCTTCTTAATACATTTGCTTGGAAAAGCACAAAGTAACTTAATGCTTTGGTAGGAATCTTCAAGTGTTTTTGTACAACAGCCTCTTAACAAAACATTTTCAACTTCACTTGATATAACTGTCTGGTAATGTGTGCTGTGGTTAAGTATTTTAATATCTTAGACAATAAAACTGAATGTAACAGTTAAAAAACACACCCCCCCCCCAAAGCTGTAAAGATCATCAAATTAAAAATTGAGACAAACTTGTTGTTAGGTTCCTTTGAGTCAACTACAACTCATAGCCACCCTGTGAACAAAAGATCTACACTACAAGTCTGAACTTTATCTTGTACCATCTTCATGACCTCTGAAATGCTTGAGTTCATTGTTGCAATTACTACGTCAATCCATCATGTTGAGAGTCTTCTGCTCTTTCTCTGACCTTTCATCTTTCTCAGTATGATGTCTTTTTTCTAAGGACAGGTTTCTTCTGAAAACATGCTCACTGTATGTGAGATGATGATTCATCATCCTTATTTCCAAGGAACACCCTGGTTACATGTCTTCCAAGACAGACTTATTTGTCTTTTTTTTTTTCTGAAGCCCATAGAATATTCATTACTCTTCTTCACCAGCACAATTCAAAGGCATACATTCTTCTGTCTTCCTTATTCATCATCCAACTTTCAGATACACACATGGGAAGTGAAAAACAAAATAAAACACAATAACCAACAAACCAAAATGATGGCTTGAATCAGGCACACCTTAGTCTTTAAATTGACATCATAACTCTTTACAGTAGATTTTCCCAATGCAATATGTTCTTTGCTTTCTTGACTGCTGGAAAAATACAGACTGGAAAAATATTTGGCAATGATATATTTGACAAGGGACTCATCTCTAAAATGTATAGAGAACTCTAGCAGCTCAACAAGAAAAGAAAAAAACCAAACAAACCCAATTACAAAATGAGTGAAGGAGATGAATAGATAGTTCCTTAAAGACGATGCTTAAATGGTCAACAAATACTAGTGGATGCTCAAGATAACTAGCTCTTGTTGCTTCTTGTTGTTGTTGTTGTTGTGTACCCTCCAGCCGGAACCAAGCAATAGCTGAGCCTTCAGCAGGTTTTCAGAGGCAATTAATCACATGGGAGGAGATTGCCCGCCCTTCCAAGGAGCAGCTGGTCTAGTCAAACCACATGCCTTTGGGATTGCAACACAGCTTCTCACCACTAGGCCACAAAAAGCTCCTAGAGAGATGCAAGTAAAAATAACAATGATGGGAGTAATGATTTTGAAAACTACGATATAACATAGGAGAGGCTAGAGAGCATTATGTTGAGTGAACTAACTCAGATCCCCGAGGAGAAATACTACATACGACCATTATTGTAAAAATAGAATGTTAGGGGAGTTCTAGTGGCCTAGTGGCAAGGAGCTGCAACTACAATCCCAGAGGCGCACGGTTCGAATCCACCAGATGCTCTGCCGGGGAAGGAGGGACAATCTCCTCCTGTACCAGTCAGATCTGATTTGACAGTACACTCACACAAAAATAATAAAATAAAATAAAAAAAATTCACAAAAAAATAGAATGTTAAGACGTAAATATGTAAGCTGTGTATGGATATCCAAAGAGGGAGGGGGAGGGGAAAGGGAGTCTGAGAGTGGGGAACAGGGGAAATCACGTAGTCTGGTGGGTGCAGGGAGGGGGCAAAGAATTAGCAAAGATCCAGTGGGAATCTGGAGGGAGGGGTCACAGTGGGAGTAGATTGGTAATTGGTTTTATAAGACACAATGTCTGGGAATGAGTTTAAGAAACACCATGTGAATTAAAATAATAAACAAAAAAAATAATACTCAACAAAACAGTAAAAAAACTCCAGAACATTGATGACCTATCAATGACATTACAATGTCACCCTCACAAAAATAGACAGCAACCAACCAATTCCAGTGAGAATATGGAGAGAATGGAACTCTCATGCACTTCTGCTGGGAATGTAAAATGCTACAACTACCATGGAAAGCAGTATGGGGCTTCCTTAGAAAGCTGTGATAGAAGCACCATTTGATAAGCAATCCCTCTATAGGTATCTACCCCAAAGAGAGAAGAGCTCTCACATGAACCGATAAATTCACAATTGTACCCTCTGCAGCATTATTCACAATAGCAAAAGGATGGAAACAACCCAAGTATCCATCAGTGGGTGAATGGCTCAAGAAACTGGTACATTCACACAATGCAGCCCTAAATGGAATGCAACACTAAAAAAAAAAAAGACAAAGGATTTATTAAATATCGTACAACATGGATGAATCTAGAACAAATTATGCTGGATGACCCAAGTCAGTTATAAAAGGCAGTTAGTTGTGGTATAAGACTACTAATTAAAAAAAAAAAGCTAAGTAAAAGTTTACACATTGAATTAACCTTGGAGAAAGAGAGGCACCAGTATTAAGAAATAGAGAAGTTGGGTAAAGGGAAAGGCAATATACAATAAGGGTTTGATTGTATGTTGTTATGGGCTGTTGAGTTGACTATGAATCTGGGTTTGATTAGACATTGTAACGAATGAATTACATGAATGAGAATTGTTATAAAGCTATCAATGAATGAGTGAATGGAAAACAGTATGACTTGTAAACTTTCACTCAAATAAAAGAAATGAAACAATACAAAAGAAACACTGTGTTAGAGGATCACCACAAGCCATACTAGACCTGTTGACATTGGGGTGAACCCCTTAAGGAAAAGGACAGGGCCAAATTTTTTATCAATAGGCCAACTTCAAATTGTTATTGTTGTTGTTGTTATGTGCCGTCGAGTCGCCTGCGACTCATAGCGACCCTATCTATGTACAACAGCCCTAAACTCCGCTCTGTCCTGTGCCAATCGCACTGTCTCTGACACTCCCATCCCAATTATCCCAGTCACTGAATCAATCCACCTCATAGAGGGCCTTCCTCTCCTGCGCCATCCCTCCACCCTCCCAAGCATGATGTCCCTCTCCAAGGACCGGTCTCTCCTCACTACATGTCCGAAGTAAGTTAGACGGAGCCTCAGAATCCTTGCCTCCAAGGAGCCACCCGGTTTAACCCTCTCCAGGACAAATCTATTTGTTTTCCTAGCAGTCCATGGTATTCTCAGTACTCTTCTCCAGCACCACAGCTCAAAGGCATCAATTCTCCTTCTATCCTCCTTGGTCATTGTCCTTCAAGTTCTGCAAGTTCTTCAACTTCAAATTCTGATAATAAAAAAAATTTGTTTATGAAAAACATTTTTAAAAATGAAAAAAGAAAAAGTAAAGTGCCCTGGCCTGTTGGCCTGTTTTATCACATCACTAACTCATTATTTGACTCAGAAGATAACCACCTGAACATGAGACTCTATTTTTTTTATTAGAGGACCTCACACTAATGGATTTTCGATCCCCTGCCTTCATCCAAGAAGCTTGGGCCATCTACAACGTTCAGGGATCTATTGGTCAATCATCTTGTGGTTACTTGAGTGGTGAGTATATTTTTTCTGCTTTGGTAAAGATAACAGCCAAAGAAAACCCTTCTAGCACTTCTACTCTGTCAGATTGTTTCTCTGTGGGTTGGAATTGTCTTGATAACACACAACAACTCTAGAGTAATACAAACATTAAGGGCCTCACACTCCCATTGGAAATAATTTTCTTTCTAGCAGAAAAAGGAGACCCGGGGGGGATTCTGATGCAATCACTCCCCTCCACACACACCCCGCCCTGAGCCTTAATCCTCAGTTGTTGATGTTAGTTTCTGGGTAGTTAATTTCATGATGCTGGGCTCCAAGGAGATTTTATCAAGAACTGTCTTGGGATGAAAGGGGTGCTGAGAAGAGTCATCCTCTGCCCGCACCCCAGTCATGGTGAGTGGGAGAGAGAGCTTGGAAGTCAGGGCTTGTGGGAGTTTTGGGGTGTCTAGCCATGAATTAGAAGACATTAAATGGCATAGTGTCCAGATAGATCAAAAGAACTGTTATTTATGTTTTTCATGAACATGCTAGTGTAAGTCTACACAGGTGTTGGGTGGAAAGATTTCTGGTCTACCTCGCCGACACTTCCTACCCTTCAAGCAGATGTGTACATGTCAGACTGAAAACTGCTTTTATGTCTATCATCATTGCTGGGAGCCCAAGCGCAAAACTTGTACATAGGAGAACACCACCATGTTGGTGCTTATGCTTGACCTTCTCTACAGGTTACATGAAGCAGTAAGGTGTGGGCCACCTGACTGTGGCCATGGGACTAGGATCAACACAACCTACTTGGAATAGGTTGGAGGTAAAGTCACATTCTGGGGCATGGCATCCACAGCAGAGACCCTCTGGAGGGGTTCTCAGTTGTGAACTGCAGAGAGGAAGAAGTGAACATTGACATCAAGAGCAGAGAGAACTCTGCATTTGGATTCAGAACTGTTGAGTGTCCAAATCCTGCAACAAAACATCTTAATAGCTGTGTGACTTTTGTTAAGTCCTTTACCCAGAGTTCATTAGTCTATGCTATTAGCTCCATCAAAAAGAATGGTTCTCTTGCTGAATTTATTCATGCAACAAATATGTGTTGAATAAGTCTTGCCACTGAGTTTTGAGCTGTGGTGGTAATTGGATGTGAGAATGAATGAAAGGATAGAAATGATATTCTGCAGACTATTAACTGGACACATTATAAAAAGTCAGGTCTTGGGTGGTTATCTTAAGTCATCATTTACTTATTATTAATAAAGTAAGGAAGACTCTCAACAAGTTGGATCTGCACAGTTGCTTCAGCTATATACTTAAGCTCTGTGGAGACTGTGAGGCACAGAACAGGACAAGGTTTCAATCTGCTGCTAATAGGGCTGTTAAGAGACATAGTTGATGCGACAGCAATTAATGATCATTCCTCTAAAATCTACCAGTTAATACTTTAAGTTGAATTAATAACCTAAGTCATATCTACTCATGATACCGAGTGGTGGGTCTTATTTATTGATGACAAAAAGGTCATTCAGTTTCAGCAAGGGGACCCCCATTTAGAGATTTTCCATCAGCGAGGGAAGGAAAGAGGCAAGGCAACAATTCAGGAATTTGTCAAAAGCAAAGAGTTGGCTTTACGGCTACCATAAGATGGCCAAACTTAGGTAAGAGTGAATCGTGATCTGACTTTGTCCAGCTCTACCTGCCTGAATGATGCAGGTGATGGCTGGGTGGTTAGAAATAGAGGTTTTTTTGTTTTTATTTTTCCCCCCAGAAAAGAGGTCTTGGGGAAGAGTGTCTTAAAAGCAAGGGACAAACCGGCCAGGACTTGAGAGAATCATGGCTGGGTTAGAGGAGCTGTTGCCTTAAGATTTAAGAACCCAGACCTTTAGATACTTCAGCTGCAATGAGAACATCTGAGAACCCGGCAATGCAGGTGAGTTCAGGGGCATGCAGAGCTAGCTCGCTCGTGCTCTCTCTGTCTCTCTGTCTCTGTCTCTCCCTGTCTCTGTCTGTCTCTCTCAGAGAAAGGGAGACAGACAGGATGAGGGTTCTAGATAGTGGAAGCTTTAGAGTTAACAGTGATATGAGACCATTATATTGCAATCCAGACCCCCCCAAATCAAACTATGTGACCACCCTCTGAGAGAATTTAAAAGACTTAAGGAAAATCCTTGGGAACCTTTGGCTCAGACACCTTCCCTACCTGTCCACAAGACCGTGGTGCCAAGAGAAACACCGGCACAAGAACTGTCCTGGAATGGAGGACCATGGACACTGTGGGGTGGTGTGCATGGCTCATGAACAGACTGGATACTCACCCATTGACTGAAAAAAAATATTAACTTAGTGGTGAAAGAGAGTTAGAAATGTGTGTGAAGCAATTATTGAGAGCCCAATTACAGTGTTTTAGGGAATAGTGGAATGTGGAGGGGAAAATATGGGGTTTGGAAAATAATTGCAACAATTGGTTCGAATCTTTTCTCCATTACTTCCTTGCTGAGTGATGCTGGAGAAGTTGCTACACAGCTCTGAATCTCTGTTTTCTCACCTGAAAAACACAGATAAATATTTGTGGACAGTGTTGCTTTGAGGATGGAAAGAACAGAGCACTTGAAACCCTTAGCCCAGGGTCTGCTCTACAATGAGAAAGTGTTCCACTGGGTGAGAGTATAAGGGACACAACAGCTAAGTTCTCAGCTGCTAACCAAAAGGTGTGTGGTTCAAACCTACCCAATGACTCCACAGGGAAAAGATCTGACAATGTGCTTGCCCAAAGTTTGCAGCCTAAGAAATTCAGTAGTGCAGTTCTTTCCTGTCACCTGAGGTCAATACATGTTGGGATGGATTCAAGAGCACCCACCACCACTACCACTACCAGCACCACCACCACCACATGAGTGTACATAGAAGGACCCAGTCCTTCCGGACCCTTACATAGCTCTTAACAAGAGAGCCCTGGTTTCTTAGTGGTAAAGAGCCGTGCTGCCAACCCTTAACAACGATCCACACTAAGTGCTCCTTTATCAGCTAGGACACTTGGTAACTACAGGAACAGTTTGGTTATAAACTGACCAAAAATTTAAGAATTTTCTCCTCATTGTTACTGAGTAAATTTTGACTCATGGCAAACCCATGTGTGATAAAGTAGAACTCCATGCTCCACAGAGTTTTCTTGGTGCCAGTCTCCCTTTCCCTCCACTCTGTGTGTGTATGTTGCTGCTATTGTCATACTGTCGAGTCAAAACCAACTCATAGCTGACCTTCCAGCAGATTTTCAGAGGCAATAAATTGCACAGGAGAAGACTACTCATCTTTCTCCTATGGAGCAGATGGTTGATTAGAACTAGGTACCTTTGGGTTGGTAGCACAATTCCTTACCACTAAGCTGCTATATGTGTGTGTGTGTATATATATATATATATATATATATATATATATATATTGTTGTTTTGTTGTTAGTTGCTGTTAAGTTAAGCATGAATCATAGCGACCCTATGAACAAAAGGCCTGAAACCTTTCTATAGCTATTGACACTTATCAAAGTTCATAGAGTTTCCAGAGGCATGTTGTTTAGGAAGTGGATGCTACTTCTGCTTCCAATGTATATGTACATATATATATATATACACGTGTGTGTGTGTATAGGTATGTGCATATGTGTGTATATATGTTTGTGTGTATATATTACGTATGTGTATGTACATGTATGTTGTTGTGTACCATTTAGTCAGAATCACTTCACAGCTGACCCTCCAGAGGGCTTTCCGAGACAATAAATCAAACAGAAGGAGATTGCCCATCTTTCTCCTATGGAGCCGCTGCTGGATTTGAACTTGAAGTTGGTCGTGTAATTCTTTTCCACTAATCCACCAAAGTTCCCTTAATATTTTTTTGTGTGTAGTTGTTGTTGTTGTGTACCTTTGAGTTGGAAACTGACCCACAGCTTCTGAGCCTTCAGTGGATTTTCAGAGACTTTAAAAAAGTTTATTTAAATAGCACAAGAGGAGATTGCCCATCCTTCTCCTGTAGAGCAGCTGGTGGATTCAAATTGCCTGCTTTCAGGCTGAGCCAAAAACTCCCAAGAATTTGCCTAGAGTCTGAAATTATCTCAGGGAGTTGTCACTGAGGTTGATTTGTTGTTGTTGTTGTTGTTGTTGTTATGTGCCGTCGAGTCATTTGTGACTCATAGCGACCCTATGTACAACAGCCCTAAACCCTGCTCTATCCTGTGCCAATCGCATTGCCTCTGAAACACCCATCGCGATTACCCCAGTCGCTGAATCAATCCACCTCATAGAGGGTCTTCCCCTCCTGTGCTGGCCCTCCACCCTCCCAAGCATGATGTCCCTCTCCAAGGACCTGTCCCTCCTTGCAACATGTCCAAAGTATGTCAAACGAAGCCCCAGAATCCTTGCCTCCAAGGAGTAGCCTGGTTTAACCTTCCCTAGGATGGATCTGTTTGTTTTCTTGGCAGTCCATGCAATATAATGTAATGGCCTCACCGTTCTTCTAGAAAACTGCTTTCTAGAACCTTCAGCTTGTATCTGACCTCTCTCTCTCTCTCTCATTATAAAGACTTCCTTTTTGTAGGGGTCAAAAAAGTATCCCACTGCATTTATATACTCCATTTGTTCAACTATTTATCTGTTAATAGACAGTTCAGGTCCTGTACCTTGCTGCAGAAGTTTGTTTGAATGCCCGCTTTCAGCTTTTGTAGGGCTAGACTGTTGAGTTCTGGCTCCAACTCTTTGAGGAGTCATAAAAATGTTGTCCACAGTGGCCATACCATTTTTCATTCCCACTAGCAATGGGATAGGGTTGCAGCTTCTCTTGGACTTCAAGATTATTATTATTATTATTATTTTTTACTTCAAGATTTTGATTGCAAAGAGTCTGGGTTGTGTCAAGAGTCTTGCCAGGAAATGCGTATTGCTGTTTTCCCATCCCATCCCTGGGACACATATTACTAATAGAACATGCCTTTCCTCCCTCCTTCCTGATTCTAGTCATGACTTCATGACTCTTCTCAAAACAGCAACCAGGCAGTTGCACAAAACCACACCTCACAGCTGCATTCCCAATTTGATTGCTGTTACCATGTGAAATGATCCTTATTTGCTATTCTCATTCCAAGGTCTCATTTTTCCCCCCTGCAGTGAAAGTGTGCTTTATGAAGCAATGGGGGATGTGAACCAGTCAGTGGGCTCGGACTTCATTCTGCTGGGCCTCTTCAGCCACTCAGGGTCGGACGAGCTCCTCTTCTCCCTGGTGGCCGCTGTGTTCATCACGGGCCTTCTGGGAAACACCATCCTGCTCTTTCTCATCCGCATGGACTCCCACCTGCACACACCCATGTACTTTCTGCTCAGTCAGCTCTCTCTGTTTGATGTTGGCTTCCCACTGGTCACCATCCCCAAGATGGCAGCCGATTTCCTGCAGGGAGCGGGAGCCATCTCCTTTGGGGGTTGTGCAGCTCAGATATTCTTCTTGACGATGATGGGGGTGGCTGAGGTCGTCCTCCTGGCCCTCATGTCCTATGACCGTTACGTCGCCGTGTGCTACCCCTTGCAGTATCCTTTGCTCATGAGACGCCAGGTGTGCGTGCTCATGGTGGGCGCCTCCTGGCTGGCAGGGGTACTCAACGCCTCTGTCCAAACCTCCATCACCATGCACTTTTTCCCCTACTGCGCCTCCCGCGTGGTGGACCACTTCTTCTGCGAGGTGCCTGCGCTGCTGAAACTCTCCTGTGCAGACACCTCCGCCTATGAGTTGGCGCTGTCCATCTCCGGAGTGCTGATCCTGGTGCTTCCACTCTCGCTCATCGCCACCTCCTACGGCCACGTGCTGGGGGCTGTCCTACGCATGCGCTCGGATGAGGCCCGGCACAAAGCCATCACCACCTGCTCGTCGCACATCACGGTGGTGGGGCTCTTTTACGGAGCGGCTGTGTTCATGTACATGGTGCCAGGTGCCTACCACAGCCCACACCAGGACAATGTGGTCTCCCTCTTTTACAGCTTGGTCACGCCCACACTCAACCCCCTCATCTACAGCCTGAGGAACCGGGAGGTGAGAGTGGCTTTAGTCAAAATGCTCAAGAGAGCTGGACTCAGGCCAAAGTGAAGACCACACAGTGTCCTCCTGGTGTGACACCAATGAGCCTCCGTCAACCCCAACTCCCCCAAAGCACCCATTTGTGGTGCAGCTGCTAAAGCCTCAAGTCCAAGGCTTAGCCATCTGTCCAGCTTCTCCCAGATCCATAACTACTTGGATTCAATTGTGGAAACCAAAGGTAACATTGATAATCACTTAAAATACCTTCCTTCACTAGCTTTGTACAAATGAGAGGATGTTAAACTGAAGGTTGTTAAGTGCTAACATTTCTGCCCCCCGATCTGCTCAGTATACTCCCTTTCATTCTCATGAAGGCTTTGTGATGTAAGAATTGTAATTTCTTTAATTGTTAACAAATGAGACCTAAAGAGAGAGAGAGAGTACCTCACCAATGACCACCTGAAGTGACAGCCACTGCAATGGTCTTAAGAGCTGAGAGCAGCCTCAAGGGTGCAACTAAAGGCCTCGCCCTGTCCTGAACAAGTAAGAGGGAAGAGAAGCAGATTCAGAAACAAGTAGTCCACCGGACAAGTGAACTTCCCTACTCTCAATCCCTGTGGCCTTGACAACAGAACCAGCTGGTACCCAGCTACTACTACTGACCACTCTATACAGGATCACAGTAGAGGGTCCTGGACAGAGGGGGGCAAAAATGTGGAATAAAATTCAGCGACATAAAGTGACCAGATGTATTGGTCCTATAGAGACTAGTGAAACCTCCATGATTGTATTCCTTACTCACTCATCGAACCCAGAACAAAACTGACCCCTACAGCTCCACATTCATCCAAGCGCTGTATGGTGAACAGTAACATCAGACAGGAACATGCTCCTCTGACTAACCCAAGATGGAAGGCCAGAAGAGAAAGCATTTTGAGCGCTTGCTCAAAACATAAAGCTCGGAAAGTAGGAAAGGGTATAATAGAAGGATTAATAGAAATGAGAATCACAAAGTAGTGGTGCAAAGGGTACAATTACGAAGAAAGAGGAATGATGCCTTCCAGTTACGTGTAATAACATTTGTGTTAAAATCTGTTAAGATTTGAAGTTTAAAAGTATATCCATTGTCAGTTTAGGTCTGGCCATTTTATTTTATTTTTTTTAATGAGTTGTACTTCCCAACATCTCTGACTACTTAATTGTACCTAGTGTGCACTCCAGAGGGATCAGTTTCATTAATCAGAAGATGCAGCCTTATACAATCAACCTTTTGACTAGAGAATGAATTTTTTTCTTTTTTTTTTGTCATGGGATAGCTGTGCTGTTTGAACAAAGCTAACTTCCTGCTATTAGAATGGCCAGACCAACCATCCTTGAATGAAAATGCCTTTAAAATCCCCTTATGGCCCGGATTTCTGGCAGTTCCATGTTGATGTGCTGTTCCAGATGTTTTTAATAATCTTCAGCAAGATTTTACTTGCATGTGGTATTAATGATGTTGAAATTCAGCCTGAATTCAAAAGAGGCCATAGAATGAATGGTAACATTGCTGATATTATATGGACCTTGGCTAAAAGTAGAGAATATTAAAAAAAGATGTTTGTCTATATCTTATTGGTTCAGCAAAGATATACTGTATGGATCATAAGAAATTATGGATAGTCCTGGGTTTCAGCACAAAAAAAGAAATTATGGCTAGCTTTGAGAAGAATGGGAATTCTGAAACATTCAACTGATTTAATTGTGTTTATGTGTAACTTGTACATAGACCAAGAAACAGTCATTGATCGCAACAAAGAGATACTGTATAGTTTAAAATCAGGAACGATATTCAGCAAAGTTGTATCTTATTTCCATACTTATTCTATTTGTATGCTGAGTACATCATTTTAGAAGTTGGACTTCATGAAGAAGAATGTGGCATGAGAATTGGAGGAAGGCTCTTCAACAACCTAAGTCATGAAAATGACAGAGCCTTCATTGCTGAAAGTGAAGAGGACTTGAAGCACTTACTGAAGCAGGTAAAAGATTATAGCCTTCAACATGAATTACATCTCAGCATCAAGAAAACAAAAACTTTTCTACTGGACCAGTAGCCATCATCATGATAGATGGAGAAAAGATTGAAGCTGTTAACATTTCATTTGGATCCACAATCAACATCTGTGGTAGTAGCAGTCAAGAAATCAAAATGTATTTAATCGGAAAAAATCTACTGTTAAGGACCTTGCCAAAGTGCTGAAGAGCAAGAATTTAAAGATCAAGATGTTCCTGATCCGAGTGATGGAATATGAAATTGCTTCCTATTCATCTGAAAGTTGGATAATAAATAAGAATGGCTGAAGAGAATGGATGCATTTGAACTGTGGTGTTGAAGAAGAGTTCTGAAAATCCCACAGATTGCCAAAGAAACAAATCTGTCCTGGAGGAAGTAGAAATAAGGTGTTCTTTAGAGGCAAAGTTGGTGAAACTTCATCTCACATACTTAAGGCATGTTTTCAGAAGTTCACGGAGAAAGGCGTTATGCTTGGAAAAGTAGAGGATCCTTGAAACAGAGGCAGACTCTTAACATGATGGATTGATTGACTTGGTGACTACAACATGTTTAATAAGGCAGAGATCATGAGAAAAGAGCAGGGTTTTGTTGTGTTCACAGGATTGCTCTAAGTAGAAACCCACTCAATGACACCTAACAACAACAACAACAACATTCCCCAATGTCATGTACATTAAATTCTAACCATTGTTTTTATGTTTATAGGAATTTGTCCATTTCATTGATGTATAATTTCAATGAACATTTTCAAACTGGCTTTGTCAGTTAGGAATATGTACGTTCGGTCTTTTGTGCCTTGATCGTTTTGCTGTTGAATAATATTCCAATGTCTACATGCGTCATGGTTCACTTGTCCACTGAAATTTTGAAGGATGGCTTGGGTGCTTCCAATTTTTGGAAAATATGAATAAAGTTGTTATGAACATTTGTATGTAGGCTTTTGTGTGTGTAAAAGTTTTAAACTCTTTTGGATAAGTAGCTAGAACTGCAATTAGTGGGTTATACACTAAGAGTTTGTTTGGTTTCATAAGAAACTGCCACATAGCCCTCCAGAGCGACTCTGTAATTTTGCTTTTCAGTAAAGCAAAGAATAAAGATTCCTGTTGCTTGTATTGTCATCAGTATTTGTTAATGTCAGTGCTTGGATTTTAACCATTGGACCAGGATGCAGTCATCACAACAGAGCAAGGGAACACTGCATGATTCAAAATTGGGAAGGATGTATGCCACGGATGTGTCCTATCTCTATACCTTTCAATCTATATGCAGAACAGATTATCCCGGAGCCAGGGCTCTATGAGGAGAAATGTGGGATCAGTGTTGGATGAAGACCCATCAACAATCTGTGTTATTCAGATGACATAATCCTGCTTGCTGAATTTGAGGAGACTCTAAGGACTGCAGCCTTCAGGATGGATTGAAGCTCAATATCAAGAAAACAAAGATTCTCACCCTGGGCTGATTGGCAGCATCATGATGGATGGTGAAGAGATTGAGATTGAGATTGTAAACAGCTTTAGTTTGCTTGGCTCCACAATCAACACTCTTGGCACCAGCAGCCAGGAAATTAAAAGACATACTGTGTTGGGAAAGTCTGCGGTCAGAGACCTCTTCAAAGTACTGAAAAGCAATGATCTCAGTCTGCAGACTAAGGTTTTCCATGATACAGGCCATGGCCTTTGTAATCACTTGCATCATCAGAGAGCTGGACAATGATGAGGGATGATAGAAGGAGAATTGATACCTTTGAGCTGTGATGTTGGAGAAGAGTATTGAACATACCAGGGACTGCTAAGAGAACAAAGAGGTTCACCCTAGAGAGGATTAAACCAGGCTGTTCCTTGGAGGCAAGGATTCTGAAGCTTCATATAATATACTTTGGGCATGTTGCAAGGAGGGATCAGTCCTTGGAGAAGGCTGTCATGCTTGAGAGGGTGGAGGGACAGCACAGGCGAGGAAGACCCTCGATGAGATGGATTAATTCAGTGACTGGGGTAATGGGGGTAGGTGTGCCAGAGACAATAAGATAGGATAGAGTAAGGTTTAGGGCTGTTGTACATATGGTCACTATGAGTTGCAGATGACTAACAATAACAACAACAAATGTAAAAAGATTGAAATTGTCAATTTCATCTTACTTGGATAATCAACATTCTTGGTAGTGAGGAGATCAGGAGATGTATTGCATTGGGAAAGTCTGCTGTCAAGGACCTCTCCAAATTACTTAGGAGCAATGATGTCAGTTTGAGGTGCACTTGATTCAGGCCATGGTCTTTTCAGTCATTTGCTCTGCATCTGAAAGCTGGATAATAAATAAGGAAGACAGAAAGACAATGGATGTCTTTGAGCTGCAGTGTTGGAGAGGAGTACTTAGTAACCTAAGGACTAGCAAAAGAACAGATAAGTCTTAGAGTAAATGCAGCTAGAATGCTTCTTGGAGGCAAAGATGACAAAGTTTCATCTCACATACTTTGGGCATGTGTAGGAGTGGCCTTTCCTTGCGAAAAAGCCATCCTGCTTGGAAAGGTGGAGGTTAGGTGAAAAAGAGGAAGATCTCGAACAAGATGGGTTGACAGTGACTGCGGCAATAGACTCAAGGATATCAGAAGTGATGAGGATGGCACAGGATAGGACAGAGTTCAGATCTGTTGTTCATAGAGTTACTATAAGTCATAATCAGCTTGACAGTACCTAACAACAACAATGACAACAACAACAAGAGTATGGTGATGTTGGTGAAGAGTATTGGATATAGACTACCAAAAGAACAAACAATTATGTCCTGGATGAAGTGCAGCCAGAAGGCTTCTTAGAAGCAAGAGTGGAGAGATTGTATCTCGTGTCCTTTGAGCATATTTTTGGGAAGGACCAGCCATTGGCAAAGCATATCATGCTTGGGAATGTAGAGGATTCGTGAAGAAGCGGAAGTCCCTCAACGAGATGCCTCAATAGTGACCGAAACAATAAGCTTAAGCAGAATGGAGCTTGTGAGATTGAAGTGGGATGGGGTGAGATTTTGATTTTTTATCCTTGTTATGAGTCATCGTTGGCTGGAAGACACCTAATAACAACAGTATTTGAATTCCAAACCTTTCTTCAGAGGTGCCTCTGGGTGAACTTACATCTCTAGTCTTTTTTTTTTTTGGTTGACAACTGGATGTGCTAATTGTTTGCACCAACAAGATGACAAATAAGCATAAGATTTTTCTTTTCCATGGCTGTTGAGTTTCTAATTTTGATATTTTCCAGGGTGGACTCATTAGAAGTGAATAAAACAACCGATGAACCCACCCACTAGTTGGCTTTGGGTTGGCTCCGACTTAGGGTGACTGTGCACATGTCCATAGAGCTTTCAAAGGCTGATTTTTCCCAGAAGCAGATCACTGCTTCCTCTTTCCCTCTGGTTCCAAGTAAACCTGTTATTTTAGAGATGTCTGAGGAAACTTCTAGGAAGAGTTGTGGTTGGTTTTTGTGAGTGTGCCTTTCATCTTGTGTGTGTGAAAGAGACAGAGATAGGAAAGCAGACAAAGAGGAAGTGTGTTTGTCTGAGTACTTGTATAAGTTTGTATGTGTCTAAGAAATTAGCTTCTTACTAAGCCCCGAGCAGTGATGTGTGAGTGGGTAAATTTGTTGCCAACCACTTAATCTCAACTTTGGTATTTGGAGTTGTCTAGAATCATCCATGGAAAAGAAAACACACTGTTTCTGAAGTTAAGAAATGCTGGTAATCACATTTCAAAACAGAAACAATTTCGTAAATAAACTAGTGTAAAATGAAAAAAGATTTGGAGAAAGACTTAACAACCTATGTTATGCAGATAATAACCTTGTTTGCTGGAAGTGAGGAGGACTTGAATGATAATTGCAGAGGATCAAAGACTATAGCCTTCAACATGGAGTACATCTCAATATCAAGAAAACAAAGGAAAACAACCCAGTGGTAGATGGAATTTTCTCCAGGACTTAAGAACCATAAATGACATAGCTGAGCCTCTACATCTTGTGGTTCCTAACCTCTACACTATAATAGACAAACTGCTAGTCTATAGGCCTTTTATTGTAAGAACCACCCTCCCTCTGTAACTCGATTTGTGCCGCTATTAGAACTTCTACTCGGAATATTATTGCTTTTTAATTTTTGACTCATGTACTTTTAACTTGTTAGTTAAATTTGTATCTTCTAGGCTGCAACACTTCCATGATACATCTTCAAGGATATGAACATGTACGGCTAAGCACAATTGATAATTGATGTCAGAAGTGAATCTAAATTCCAAAATCAATCTCCATAATAGTCTATGTGTTTCCTACTGCCAAAGGGGCCCTTTAGAGTAGTGAGAGAAGATCTTCACCCTGAAACCCACAACATCCCTTTTCAGCAGGAAGTAGCTAAGAGAATGTGCCATCCCCTTTTCCTTATGAATCAGGGTGAAGTCTCTCTCAGGGAGGAGAGACAGGGAATGGCAAAGGACACACTGACAAAGGAAATTAATCAGAACTGGCTTCGACAAGCACTGTGGCAATTGGACAATTAAAATAGACATGGGGGGGGAGAAGAACAAACTGGGGAGGAGGGTAGAGAAAACAGTGCAACAATGAATGAATGAAAACCCAAAATCTCTGTAAATGTTCACTAAAACTAATAAAATTTAATAATAATTTAAAAAAATAAAAAAAGAAAACAAAGGTCCTAACCACCAAACCCAGAAACAATAAAGAAATATAGGCAATTTTAATATTGCATTTTCTTTCATTCAGCTTTAATGGGTAAGGTTATATCAGCTTGATGGAGCTACAGATGTCTGACTTGACAGTTATGAGGTGGTCATTCCACGTATAACATCTGACATCATATATCACCTACGTGATTAGACATACTTGAATAGCCAGTCAGTTGGAAAGGAATTTCCTCAGGAATACAACTTGTATTGTGGCAAAGCTTACTATCATTTTGCCTTATCAAGATCCTGTATCTTGCTTTCATGATCTGATCTATGATTGTTGAGGTTTGAGCCATCAACCTGTTGTATTGCCTCCTAATCTAAGGATTCATTAGCCAGCACCTGGCTATCTGTCCTGTCCACCTGGGCTTAGTCAGCTCCTGCACCTATACGACTTAAGAGACGCCTTCAGCCTGACATCTTGTTGGAACTTTGCAGCATCTAAATTTACATGAAGGATTTTATTTTTCTCTGCCCCCCCATCATATTTCTTCCTTACAATCTTTTTTTTTTAATTGTTTTACTCTGGTTTATTTACAAAGTTCGTATACATTGTTTTTCACATTGGATCTTTCCATTTCTTTAATCCTCGCCTCCCCCACCCATGAAATTGTGTGACCTGACCCTATGATTAGGCCCTCCCCCCCGATCCTCACCCATCTGCTCCCACCCTCCCGACCTTGAATCCTCATACATGTTCTAGAATAATGAATGGTCTTATACAGTATTTGTCCCTATAAGACTGAGTTAGCTCACTTAGCATAATGCTCTCCAGTCCCTCCCAAGGTAGGCGGTGATTTACAAAAGGATTGCTCCTGCGTATTGCATAGTATTCCATCACGTGAATGTACCATAATTTCTCAACCTATTAGATTGTGGTTGGACATCTGGGCTGTTCCCATGTTCCTGTGATGCTGCTATGAACATTGGTATGTGAGTCTTTGTGCCTCATTTCTCATTTTCTTGAAGTATATTATAAGGAATGGAATAGCTGGGTTTTATGGGATTTCTATGTTCAGCTTTTTGAGGAAGCACTAAACTGCCTTCCAGAGTGGTTGTACCATTTTACAATCCCACCAATAAAGTATAAGAGTTTCTATCTTGCCACATCCTCTTCAGCATCTATTACTTGCTGTTCTTCTGTGTGATTTATTGCTCTGAAAACCCATTGGAGGGTTAACTACGAGTTGTTTCCAACTTGACAACATACAACAAACAAAACAGGTATTAGTGAGCGGAGATGGACTGGCACTGACCATTTTTGAATCAGATTTTTAGATCTATCTTGAAGCACATGGCTATGAGTGATATATAGTATCATAAGTTTGAGCCATGAACACTAATGAACAAAGATGAGCTGTGGGAAGATTTCAAAAATATCGTTAATGACTAATGAAAAAAAGTCACTACAAAAATGGAAGAAAAAGAAAAGACCAAAATGGATGTCAGAAGAGACTCTGACTGTTGCTCTAGAGTGCCGAGAAGCCAAAGCTAAGGGGAAAAATAAAAATCAAGAAATTAAGGAGCTGAATAGAAGATTTCAAAAGGCAGCTGAGGAAGAAAGACAAGGCAAAGTATTATGATGAAATGTGCAATCATCTGGAGTCGGAAAAATAAAAAAGGGCTGAACTCGCTCAGCATTTCTTAAGCTGAAGGAAGCAAAGAACAAATTCAAGCCATGAGTTGCAAGGCTTAAGGATGCTTTGGGCAGAATATTGAATGATTCAGGAAGCATTAAAAGAAGATGGAAGGAGTATACAGTCATTGTACCAAAAAGAAGCGGCCTGACACAGAAGAATTTCAAGAACCAACATATGATCAAGAGACAACGGTGAAAAAAAGAGGAAGTTCAGACTTCTCTAAAAGGCTTAGCAAGAAAGAAAGCCCTAGGAATTGATGGAATACCAATTAACCTATTTCACAAAGAGATGCTGCCCTAGTTGTGTTCACCAAGTTGTGCCAAGAAATCAGGAGAACAATTACTTGGCCAACTGACTGGAAGAGATCCATATTTATTCCCAGTCCAAGAAAAAAAAAAGTGACCCAACAGACTGTGAAAATTATTGAACAATATCACTAATATCACACACTAGCTAAATCCTGCAGAAGATTATCCAGAAATGACTGGAACAGTGCATTGACAGAGAACTACCAGAAATACAAAGAAGAGGTCGTCGCACTAGAGACATTATTGTTAATGTCAGATGGATCTAGGAAGAAAGCAAAGAGTACCAGAGGAATATCTATCTGTGTTTCATTTATTATGCAAAGGCAAAAAATTATGGCTAACCTTGAGGAAAGGGGAATCCTAGAACACTTGATTGTGTTTATGTGAAACCTATACTTGGACCAGGAAGCAATCCTCAGAACAGAGCAGGGAAATTCAAAATCAGGAAAGGAGTGCATCAGGGATGCATCCTGTCTCCATATCTTTTCAATCTACATGCAGATCATTCAGGAAGGAGGCCTTTATGAGGAGGAACTTGACATCAAGATTGGAGGAAGAGTCATCAACAACCTACATTATGCAGATGACACAACCTTGCTTGCTGAAACGGAAGAAGCCCTGAAGTGCTTGCTGCAGAAGTTCAAGGACTGTAGTCTTCAATATGGATTGAAGCTCAACATCAAGAAGACAAAGATTCTCACCACTGGAGTGGCAGCACTATGATAGATGGAGAAGAGATTGAGATTGTTAGCAATTATAGCTTGCTCGCCTCCACAATCAACACTCTTAACACCAGCAGTCAGAAAATCAAAAGACGAACTGCATTGGGAAAATCTGCTGTCAGGAACCTCTCTAGAGTTCTGAAAAGCAATGATGTCAGTCTAGAGACTAAGGTGTGCCTACTCCAGGTCATGGTCTTTGAAATTACTTGTTATGCATCAAAGACTCGGACAATGACTAAGGATGACAGAAGAAGAATTAATGCCTTCAAGTTGTGGTGCTGAAGAATAGTCTTGAACGTACCATAGACTGCCAAAAAAACAAATAGGTCTGTCTTGGAGAGGGTGAAACCAAGTTTCTCCTTGAAGGCTAGGATTTGGAAGCTCTGTCTCTCATGCTTTGGGCACGTGGCCAGGAGAAACCAGTCCTTGGAGAAGGAGATCATGCTTGGAAGGGTGGAGGGAGAGCGTAGGAGAGGAAGACTCTGGATGAGAAGGATTGACGCTATAATTGGGGCAATGGAAGTTGGTGTGTTGGAATTAATGAGACTGGCTCAGGACAGGGCAAGCTTCAGGGCTGCTGTACATAGGGTCTCTATGGGTAGCAGGCGACTCGACCACACATGACGACAACAACAACAACAACAAAACATATAATGAATTCTTGTTGGTAGAAATATTGAAATATATGTACCAACCATGAAATCTGATGATGACAATACTTCTACCAACCTTTATAGTCTAAAATTGATCAAACATGCAACCAAGATGCATTAACAATAATTGATGACTGGAATGTGATGTTGGAAACAGAAGAAGAAGAACTGGAAGTTGGAAAATATTGGATGGGTTACAAAAATAAGGCTGGAGATAGAATTATAGAATTTTGAACAATGAATGATTAATTAATTAAAAATATTTGTCTTAAAAAACAAAACACCTCTAAAGAGTGTTTATATGTTTGGACTTCACCTGATGGAGTATTTAGGAATCAGATTGACTACATCTGTGGAAAGAGACGTTGGAGAAACCCAATATCAGCAGTCAGAACCAGGCCAGGGGCTGACTGTAGAACAGACTGTCAATTATTCATGTGCAAGTTGAAACTGAAGTTGAAAAAAACAAACAAAAACAAGTCCATGAGGATGCAATTTGACCTTGAATGTATCCCAATTGAATTTGAATGCTAATGATCAAAGACCTGGCTCGTTGTGGAATAATATTAAGTATATCATCTATGAAGAAAGTAAAAGTGGTTACAAAGAGAACTGAGGTGGGGGAAAGATAAAACTTATTGTCAGAAGAGACTCTGAAATTTGCACTGGAATGTAAAGAAGTCAAAACAAGGCGAAGGAATGCTGAAGTAATAGAATTGAACAGAAGATTTCAAAGGGCAGCTTGAGAAAATTAAGCAAAACATTATAATGTTATGTCCAGGGAGCTGAAGTTAGAAAACCCAAAAGAAAAAACATACTCAATATTTCTTAATCTGAAAAAAAAACTGAAGGAAAAAAATTCATCCCTTAAGTTAGAACACTGAAAGTTTCTGTGGACAAAATCATGAATGACCCAGGAAGCATCAAAAGAAGATGGGAGGAATACACACAGTCACTATAACAAAACAACTGGTGGGCCAATTTTTGGTAAATAACGGAACATTTTGGAAAGCAGCAAGTAATCAAGAACCGATAGCACAAACGTCCATCAATACACAACTGGATTGAGAAACTGTGGTGCATTCACACAATGGAATACTACGCAGCACTCAGGAGCAACGATTTTGAAAAAAAAAAACTACTCTGTAACCCAGGAGAGGGTAGGGAGCATTATGCTGCATGAACTACCTCAGGAGCATGAGAGCAAATACTGTATAAGCCCATTATTGTAAAAACAGAAGGATAACCAGTGAGATGCGAATGGATATACAAATGATTTTTAGCTGATGTTCATGAAGAAGAATGAGTACTTAGAACCGAACTGCTAACGAAAGGAAAATCTACCTAAAAAGATGCATTTCTGTACTAGAGCTATGTCACAGTGCCATATGGTCCCTCTGCTGGAAAAGTAGAATCAAGTCTCAAATAATGCCTTTTTACTTCTATCCTCTTGTATTAAAGATATAGGATCGTAGTGTATCATACTTCTGTGAATATAAAATATAAAATGCCTCCTTGTAGCTGCTTTATGATATGTAATAGTGATCATGCTGGTTCAGAGCTGGTTTTAAATAATGATGTTATTCTAGAATGTTTTCTTTCCAAATGATGATTGAGAAGTTTAAAAAAGATGATTGAGAAGTTTAAAAAAACATTGTGCCTGGTCACCACAACAGTAACAGAACTTCGCTGTTTTATGGGGTTTTGTTTCATCTTTTTTTAAATGGCGTGTGCTGGACGTCTCTGTCATTTTGGTTCTCATGACCACAGGACTTGGAAAAGCTGTTGTTGCTATCGATGCATGACACACTGTGATTGGTCTTTTTAGGTAAATAAATGAACGTATAGAATTTGAAATTTTGGAAACTTCATCTGTGCTGTCAGCTTTGGAAAAAGTATCGCAGTTGTACCATGTTGAATTGGCATTGTGCAGAAACTAACAGTCATGTTGGTCTAGATGCGTAAAACTTAATTTCCCCCCCCCATTTGTACAGGGATAATGCACTTTATAAAATATATAAGGTACACTGTGGCAATTAGACAATTAAAACAGACATTCGGGGGGTGGGGAAGAAGAACGAACTGGGGAGGAGGGTAGAGAAAACAGTGCAACAATGACTGAATGAAAACCCAAAATCTCTGCAAATGTTCACTAAAACGAAAAAATTTAATAATAATAATGAAAAAATAAATATGTAAGGTTTTATTTACATGGGTTTGATTACAGAAACTAATATTCTATTAAAAAAAAAAAAAGAAAACCACAAGTACCAGGCAACCTCCAGGAAGGGTATCTTGCTTTCAAGAATGTAGTTGAGGATGGGTAGGGTGGAAACTACAGGATTGTACAATTTGATGGCTGGAGGGAGGGGGTAAAGGAAATGGGAAAGATCTGGTGGGGACCTAATAAAACAGAGTAATGGTGAGCATAGTCCAATGTTTTTTATAAAACACAATGAATGGGAATAATTCTATGAAACATAGTATCAATGAAGGAAAGTGTGGGGAAAATCTGAATAATAATAATAATAATAGTAATAGATTGCAGTTGAAAATAGATTACAAAAGAAAAGAGATTAAAAAAGAAAAAAAAAAGAGAAGTGCAGTTTGTCCTCTGTAAGGAACAATGAAGCTGAAAGCATATTTTTTTTCCAGTTCAATGCACAACACTTTATTTTTTTTAATTTTATTTTATTTCATTATTTTTTGTGTGTACCGTCAAATCAGATCTGACTGGTACAAGAGGAGATTGTTCCTCCTTCTCCAGCAGAGCATCTGGTGGATTTGAACAGTGCACCTCTGAGACTGTAGTTGCAGCTTCTTGCCACTAGGCCACCAGAGCTCGCCCACAAGACTTTATTGAGGGCTCAGGGCCATGGGGCTCAGAAGAAGGCTACCTGCAAGAGGCAAGGGAGCCTGTGAAGAGGGGGCTCTTACTTTACCTTCTTCCTGGTGTGCAGGTTGTTGGCGTGCCCACACTTCTTGCAGCACAGGGATGCAGGTGAATATAACACTTGTGGCAAATCATCTTGTCAGTTAAACTTCTGGGCGAGCCGGCACAAGGAAGGCTCGATAACGCCACCATGCAGACGCAGCACCTGATGGAGGGTGGACTTTTTCTGGATGTTGTAGTCTGAGAGTGCACGGCCATCCTCTAGCTGTTTGCCCGCAAATATCAGATGAATATCAGGGAGGACCTGGAGCGCTTGCTGCAGAAGGTCAAGGCCTTCAGCCTCCTATATGGACTGAAGCTCAACATCAAGAAAACAAAGATTCTCACCACTGGGCCAATTGGCTCCATCAGTATGGATGGTGAAGAGATTGAGATAGTTAACAGCTTTAGTTTGCTTGGCTCCACAATCAACACTCTTGGTAACAGCAGCCAGGAAATCAAGAGATGAATTGCATTGGGAAAGGCGGCTCTGAGGGACCTCTCAAGAGTACTGAAGAGCAACTATATCAGGCTGGAGACTAAGGCCCTCCTGATCCAGGCTATAGTCTTCACAAGTATGTGCTATGCATCAGAGAGAAAGAGAATTGCTGCCTTTGAGCTGTGGTGCTGGAGAAGAGTGTTGACTATACCGTGGACTGCTAGGAGAACAAACAGGTTTGTCCTGGAGAAGGTGAAGCTGGAATGCTCCTTGGAGTCAAGGATTCTGAAGCTTCATCTGACATATTTTGGGCATGTTGCAAGGAGGGACTGGTCCTTGGAGAGGGACATCATGGTTGGGAGAGTGAAGGCGTGGCGAAGGAGAGGAAGACCCTCAATGAGATGGATCGATTCTGTGACTGGAGCGGTGGGAATAAGTGCATTTGAGATGACTAGGTTGGCACAGGATAGAACAGCATTTAGAGCTCTAGTACATAGGATCGCTATGAGTCACAAGTGACTCAATGGCACACAACAACAACAACAACGACATCAGACATTGCTGGTCAGGAGGGATGCCCTCCTTGTCTTGGATTTTAGCTTTGACATTCTCGATGGTGTAACTGGGCTCAACCTCAAGAGTGATAGTCTTCTTGCCAGTCAGGGTCTTCACAATGATCTACATCTCTGCGTCTGCCACTGGGCCACCTCGTTGAAGAGAAAAAGTGAAAGCAGATTTTTTTTTTTTGAAAGCAGATTTTTTAAAAGCCAGAGAAAGATTGACACACAGATAGGATCAATTTTGGAGGTTTAGAAGGGAGGAGACAGGAGGGGTAGGGAGCAGAGATAATAAATAGAGTGATGGGGAAGGCAACAGGGCAAAGTACAATGGAGATTTTGTGAGACATGGTAACTTAGGTATCACAGTTAATTACATAATGATGGGCAAGGTCCAATGGTAGTTCATTTTGTAAAACATAATGTGTGAGAATGCTTATATGAAACACAATGTGAATCAAGAATAATGTGAAACAAAATGTATATGAACATTGTAAGCAAATCAATAAAAGATAACAATAATAAAAAATAATAACAATAATAAAAAAATCCAACCCAAAGCCAAAATGTATGTGAACAGTTGAATGAAAAAAGGGATATATGATTAGGTATTTGTGTCATGACAGGAGTCCAGGATGAAAGCAGCCTAGTGGAGTGGACTTGGGGAAAGGGATTGTATAACAATGAAAGAATTTTACTTTTCAAAGAGAAGAGCAAACTGGGTGGGGAGGAGAGGTTGGGCAGGGAGAAAAGTGCAACAATGAATGAATGGAAATTCAAAGTCTCCGTGAACTTTTATTAAAATTAATTAGAGAGAGAGAGAGAGAGAGAGAATTTGGAAAAAAGAAAGTAATGGAAAAGTCCTTGAATTCATCCACAAAGACTTGAAATCTGCGGTCTGGCTCTGCCCCTCATCCCACATGGGCATCTGGCCCAGTTGTTATCACTGAAACACCATCCATCCCAGAATCTGCCGGCATCGTCTTTACTGGTGCCTCTTTATTTGTACCCCATTTGCCTTCTTAATCAGGCACCAGATGAAGGTGACAGACGTGTCTAGTGTCTCCTGACAACAGGCTCTGGATTTTTACCAGGACCCCTCCCTAAATCCTCACGCCTTTGGTGTGAGCTGGCCCCACCCTAGAACTAGGACTGACTCCACCCAGGTCTATCAAAAAACCCGAAACCCAATCTGTTACCCTGAGTGGACTTGACTCTTCAATGCCTAGCCTTTATCAGGGTCGGATTGAGGGTCCTGGGTGTTCAGGGGCTGCTATTTATTTTTTCATTTTTTAAAATTAATTTTAATGAAAGTTTACATTTCCATTCATTCATTGTTGTACTTTTCTCCCTGCCCACCCCTCCCTTCCCCCAATTTGCTCTTCTCTTTGAAAAGTAAAAGAAAAATTCTTTCATTGTTATACAGGGGCTGCTATTTCTAAGTAGATCATCAGGCCTCTTCCTGACGCATCTCTGGCTGAACGCGAACCTTTCAACTTTGAATCACCAACCAAATGCTTAACCGTTTGTGCCACCCAGGGACTCATAAAATTGAAAAGTCTCATTGCAGATAGAAATTGAGAGGAACAAGGAAAGGTAACATACTCTCCCCCTTGTCCCACAAAACCCCACCTCGCACACACAAAACACCTGATTGTTCACACTACATATTTCTCAAAAGAGTTTAATAAAGAAAAGTTTGCATATAACCCACCATATCATTGTTCAGAACAGACACACAGGGTCCACATTGACATGAAATGCTCAGGGCTGTTTGTGAAGATTTCTCAGGGGACTCAGTGTCTTTAGCACATATTTTTCCTTTAGGTTTCAGATTGTTCTTCTTGGCTCCTTGCTGTCTCCCTGGCCAGCGTGTCTGCTCTCAGGGCATCCATCAGCCTTTCTCTTGCTTTCTTCACTCTCTGGATCTGTTTCCTGATGTCCTTGTAAGTTATCTGTTGTTCCTGGAGGGGAAATGAGAAAGGCACACCCACCCCTGGTCTAATCTCTGCCACGTTTGAAGGTTGGTCCAGCCTCTCAGCATTACCCAGTGGCTCCCTGGGACCATTTGGTGCTCTTGTCCTTAATACATTTGCAAAATCCAAAGTATTCAGTGGCTCTCCGGAACTGCTGCAGGCCTGGAACTCTTGCAACCGCTTGTATGCACACACTTGCTGGATCTTCTCCAAGTTTTCCTCCCCTTTTCTGTACCTGACCTTATTTCCTGGATGGGATGTGACTTTAGTAACAGGACTTCGAAATATATTCCTGGTCACCCTGAGAGGGAACTCAGAGCACGATGTAAATTTTGACTTGGTGGCTGATGCACGTGCTTTTTGTTTCTTCTTTAAAGGCTGTGGCATCATATTTCTTTTCAGCTTTCCCTTTAAATATTAAAAAAAAAAAGAAATGAGTCACAGATTCTACTAAAAGGATGACTATTGTGCGATCACCACTAACATGTGAGATCTCGCTCTGGTGGCCTAATGGTAAGGAGTTGCACTGTAATCCCAAAGGTACGCGGTTCGAATCAATTAATTGCTCCTCAGGAGAAGGATGGAGAATCTCCTTTTGTGTAATTCACAGCCTCTGAAAACTTGGAGGAGGGTCAGCAATGAGTCGGTTCCAATTTGATGGTACACAGTGACGACAACAAAGGCACATGTATAGAGATCAGGGTTTGTTGGGCTACTACTAAGGGGAAGATAAACAGCACTTATAAAATCAAACATCATATTGCAATGTACAAATCTGCTTTCTAGGACTTCTTTATTTTTTTAAATTATT
>NW_006399935.1:1489954-1491392 GCF_000299155.1 Elephantulus edwardii
GGACCTGGGGGAGGGTTTGTAAAACAACGAAAGAATTTGTCTTTTACTTTTCCAAGAGGGTGGTGTATTGGGGGTAGGGTTGGGAGGGCAGAAATATGCAACAATGAATGAATGGAAATCCAAAGTCTCTGTAAATTTTTACTGAAATGAATAATAAATTTTTTTTTTATAAAAAGAACTGACAGTGAATGCAAGCAATGGGCTCAAACAAGGTGGAGATTGAGACAACGGGCCAAGTTGGGCACGGTTCCAATCTACTGGTCACAGTTTTGCTATGACTGTAATTGACTTGATGGCACCCAACAACAACAACAACAACAACAACAAAGAAACTTAAAAAACTCATTGCCATTGAGTTGAGATTGACTCTGAGCTGACTCTGCAGGAGATTTTCTGAAGTTGTGAACCACAAGAGGGGATATTACCACCGCGGAGCTGCTGGTAGAGTGGAGCTGCCAGAACAGTACCACACATGATTTAACAGAGAGTAACTTCCTAAAAGCTAAAAGAATAAACACGCAAGTAAGTATTAGAGAAAGTGCAACCAGGATGCTCCTTAGAGGCAAGGATCATTCAACTTTAGCTCACATACTTTGGGCATGTTAGGAGTTTGAAAAAACCCTTCATGCTTGGAAAGGTGGAGGGTTGATGAAGGAGAGGAAGATTCAACTAGACAGCTTCTAGCAGCAACAGCACTAAGGCAAGGGCAGAGAGAAGGAAATGAACTTCAGGCAGGAGAGAAGGTCTTAGGGGATGGTTTGTGGATGCTATAGCATTTGAGTAGAGAAGTGGAGAGAACTAAAAACTAGAAAAGGTCAACAAATATTCTGGGTGAAGGATTTCCCAACAGAGGATGATAAGGACAGGACAGGACCAAATATTGCTTCCCTTGAGTAGTAATAATGATGGGGGGAAAAAAATAATTGGCTCTAGAGCCCTGAGAGTGTCACTTAACATACAACAACGTAATTGTTAGTTGCTGTCAAATCAGCCTCATCTAGGGGAAATTCACATTGAAAACTTGTTGTTCTTATACGCCGTCAAGTCGCTTGCGACTCATAGCGATCCTATGTACAACAGCTGTAAACTCTGCTCTGTCCTGTGCCAATCTGATTGCCTCCGAAACACTCATCCCGATTGCCCCAGTCACCGGATCAATCCATCTCCCAGAGGGCCTTCCCCTCCTGCGCCTGCCCTCCACTGACAACTAGGGAAGTTTTTTTCCCCACAAGAATTGTTTACATTGGCCCTTAGACTCCCTGGAACAATTTTCAGATAAACAGCAAAGTTTACAATAACACCAGGGAGGACTGTACTCCTCAATACAGCCATCCCTAGGAGAACACTGAGGGCCCTATTTACCCAAAAACAAGGCTCAAAAGGCAAGGACGATATCATTTGACCCAGAAATTCCACGACTGGGAATATACCCTAAAGA
>NW_006399935.1:1492372-1499928 GCF_000299155.1 Elephantulus edwardii
TCATCTAGATGATAACATAATTATGATAAAAACAAAAGGGGGGAAATATGGGAAGCCAATACTAAATATTTGTAATAGAACTGAATGCTATTTAAAAAAAAATCACGTCTTGCTATATACCTAGGAAGCAGAGGTAACTTGAATAAGACAATGTTTATGCTTAAAAAAACTCTAGTTTGCCTTTAAAATATTATTGTTAAAGCAATAAAAAAATTAATAAAATAAAAAAAAGTTAAGTGTAAAACAATGAATGAATGGAAACCCTACGTCTCTGTAAACTTTCATTAAAATTAATTAAAAAAGTTAAATGAATGTAAACCAGTGTGTATATTTATATATACTCACGCTACAATAGGAGTCAATAAAAGACAGTTTCATTGATACTCTAAAGAGGTTTAATTCAAAGAAGACCTATCAATTAATTACTCACCAGAAAAGGTCGTCTGGGAGGAAAGGTCGCTTCAGGTTCGTCCATGATCTCAGAGATGCTCTGCTAACCCTGCTCTGGGGACCCGGAGAACTCCTCTGAGCAATATGGAGCTCTGGAGAGAATTGTGTTGCCAACTCAAAAGTGGCACCTCTCTGAACTTCGAACTTCACCAGCGCCTCTCCAGGAGAAAGCTGGGCCAGTATCTTCCCTGTGCAATTTATAGTCTTCTCAAACAACTGCTCGAGGGTGTGGAGCTGTTTAGGATCTTGCTGTTGAATAGATTATCCTTTTCTAATCATTATGGGTGTAACTCTTATCACATGACTGGATTGTTGTTTTGTACCCTCCAGACTGTGACTCAATGTGGTTAGATGTCTTCAAGTGGATATGACTGAAAGCTACTTTATGAACGTCAGATTCGGAACCTTCTTCCGTGCCATCCTCATCGTCTTGCCTCACGACAGCCCTTTGTTGTGATGTCAGTCCATCTCATTTGAGGGCCTTTCCCTCCTTTGCCACCTCTCCACTTTGCTAATCATAATGTCCTTCTCCAAGGACCGGCCCCTCCAACAACACACCGCACGTATGTGAGATGAAATGTCAGCATCCTTTCCACTCAGGAGCATCCTGATTGCACTTTCATCATTAGAACTTAGTTCTCTTCACCAGCACCGGAACTCAAAAGCATCCAATCTTCTTCTGTCATTGTTATTTCCAACTCTCAGATGCACAACAACTAGTTGAAAAGACCATGTCTTCTATTAGGCACATCTTAGTGGGGTTCCCCTCCCCTTTTCTGTGTCGGTTTTTTTAACCTTAGACTTTTTAGTGACATCCTTGCTCTTTGGCTCTTTAGTGTTTTTGGAGAGGTTCCTGACTTCAGCCATTCCCAATACATGACACCTTTTGATTTCCTGACTGCTGGTTCCAAGGGTGTTGATTGTGGACCTGAGTAGATGAAATCATTGACAATTTCAATCTTTTCTCCATCTGTCATTATGCTGTTTATTGGCCTTGTGGTGAGGACTTTGCTTTCTTGAAGCTAAGGTGTAATCCCTAAGGATTGTATGGTTTAAAATCAAGAGAGGTATGTGTCAGGGCTACATTCTCTCTCTATACTTATTTATCTCTATGCTGAATAAAACATTCAAGATGCTGGACTTTATGTAGAAGAATGTGGCATCAGGATTGGAAGAAGACTCATCCACAACCTGTGCTATGCAGATGACATGACTTTGCTTGCTGAAAGTGAGGCAGACTTGGACTGCTGCTGCAAAAAATCAAGAACCGCAGCCTTCCTTAAGGACCTGAAACATTGGCTGTAGAGGATCAAGGACTGCAGTCTTCAACATGGACTGAAGCTCAACATCAAGGATTCAAAGATTCTCACCACTGGGCCAACTGACAACACTTCAATAGATGGAGAAAAGATTGAGGTTAACAATTACAACTTGCTTGGCTCCACAATCAACACTCTTAGCACCAGCAACCAGGAAATTAAAAAAAAAATTTAATTATCCTGTAAAAGTTGTCTGTCAGGGACCTCTTCAAAGTACTAAAGAGTAATGATGCTAATCTAGGAACTAAGATGTGCCTGGTCCAGACTATGATTGTCACACATTCTGTTAAATCACTTTTTTAAAATGATGAGAATAAAAGGAAACCCATGCGTGAATCAATACAGCTATTCCTCATTTCTCAATATGAATAAGGATGACAGAAGAAGAATACATGCCTTTGAGTTGTGATGCTGGGAATGTTCAACAACAAATGAATACTTTTAAAAAATTTTATTGGGAAAAACATTGGGGTACAAGAAGGTGAGGGTTGGGGTCAGAAGGGTGAGGATGGGCAGGAATAAAAATTGCAGGGTTGAAGTTGCAGAGCTGCACTGTTTGGTTGGTGAGGGGAGCAGGTGAAGGAAATGAAAAGGATCCAGTAGGGACCAGACACTACAGGGGAATGGTAAGCATATTCTAATGGTGATTAAGCCAACTGTCTTATTGATTTGGGAACTGGATGCAGACTCTCTGGCTTCTTCATGCTGAAGAGGGGAGCTGATGTGAAGGGGGAAAGGGAGGACACTATCACCTTACAGGTGGTCTTGGGTTAAAGTTGCTTGCCTTCTTATTCTGTTAGAAGATATTTTCCTGTCATTTGCTTCCCTCTGGACTGCAAAGTGTTTTCCCAGGTGGGTCCAGTGGGGATGGCTGGTTGAACCCAGAGGCTCCATCCTCCTTTGCTTCCCTAGCTTGCAGTTGTATTTCCTTTTTGTCACTGGCACTGGGTTCAGGGTCAGGTCTGGAGTAAAACTCAGTGTTAAGGTTACCTATAGGAAAGGGAGCAAACCTAGAGAGAACAAACTTTTGAGTTACAAATAGAAGGGCTTTGGGGGTGTTGTTTTCAGGTTTACTGGGGGAGAGGGTGGCAGAAAGTAGCCTAGATAAAATTCTCTGGATACCCTAGGCATTTTTCCCCCACCTAGGGGTCAGATGGCATAATCTGGGGACTGAGGAGCTCACCCTGAGGGCCTTGACGGCTCTCCCCAAGCCGGGGGCTGAAGATGGCCCACCCCGAGCAGTGGGCCATGACGGCTTGCCCTGAGCTGGGGGCCGAAGACGGCTTGCTCCAAGAAGGGCAACACCCCCCAGGGGCTGGCTGGTACACTCCCCCTCTTGGACATGCCACCACTGTTAAGTGTCATCAAGTAGACAACTCACAGCGACCTTCAACAATCCATTGTATCGGTGATCATCTTCTCTGGCCTGTCCAAGGAAACCCAAATCTGCAGGCAGGCGGCCTGGCGCACGTGTCCCACCCACGCGTGGCCGCCTGCCTCTCCTGCCGCTGCCATCTTGGCTCCAAGAATTCTCCCCAGAACAAGTCCACTTTGCGGCAGTGTGGCGGCTCCACTGCACCAGTCTTGGGGAGGCCCCGTGCCTACCATCCATCCTGGGTGAGGGAATCGGTGGGTTCCGGCAGTGGGAGCCTCATGGAGCTGCAGCAGCGGTGTGGTGCGGGCTTGGTGGGAGGGGGCTGGGAGCTGCAGGACTCACATATTGCTCCTTGGGAATCCTTGAATTCCTGTTCTTGAGCCTTGATCTTCACTGAAGACCAGTCATCAACTGTTTAACTGTTCAATTATCAATAAACAGAGGTCTGTAGAAGGCCATAGTGGCCCTCCTCCAAGTGGAATAGTTTTTAAAAAAGCAAAAACAAACAAACAAAAACAAAAAACCCTGAATACAAAATGTATCTGCACAGCAGAATTAGTGAAATCACCAGAGAAAGGGAATATCTTGGCTGAAAATGATTACGTGGAAATATAACTGCATGATTTCTTTTTTATAGAAGTACCTGATTTTGAACTCTTACCATAGATTTTAATGTGGTGTGAACTACTAGTTAAGTGTTTTGCTGACTTTATATACTGTGTAACAAAGAAGAGCTTTTGTGTATCCTTAGACAATTATTTTATGGATTTTATAATAGGGTTCTCTTCTGAAGCAAAGCTTTGTTCTGCTAAGTGACTATTGCACAAAGGTGTGTAAGAAATGAGAAGTTTAATAAACTATCTTGGAAAGGCCAAAAGCCAAGATATTACTAAGAGCTAATAAAGCATATAACATACAGTGCATAAACTACCTTACAGGGGGTGGAGTGGAAAAAGTATTGCACATACCACGAACCACAAAGAGAACAAATAGATCTGTCTTGGAGAAGGTGAAGCCAATTTGCTCCTTGAAGGCAAGGATTTTGAAGCTCTAACCCACATGCTTTGGGCATGTTGCCCAGAAGGACCAGTCCCTTGGAGAAGAACATCATGTTTGGAAGGGTAGAGAGGCAGGGCAGGAAAAATCCTGGATGAGATGGATTGATACAGTGACTATTGTAATTGGGCCAGGTGTGTCAGAGATGGTGAGGCTGGCTCAGGATAGGACAAGGTTAAGAGCCATGGTTTGTTTATAGCGTCTTTATAAGTCATAGTGATTGATGGCACACAACAACAACAACAAGAAGAAGACTGAATAGGATTAAGCAACTATTAGGAGTTTGTGACTTACCGATGGAATTCGTTATCTTGCTAATAATGTAAATAAAGTAGGTATTGTTTTTAAAACTTTTTTGTGTATGATTTGAACAAACAACAAAAACAAGATGGATTAATACAGTAGCTGGGGAAATAGGAATTGGTGTGTCAGAATTAGTGAGACTGGCTCAGGACAGGGCAGAGTTCAGAGCTGCTGTACATAGGACCCTGTTATGGGTCACAAGCGACTTGATAGCACATAACAACAGCAGCAATGCGCTTTGAGTAAAAGTTTAGAAAGCAAATTTGTTTCCCATTCAACTCTTCATACACATTTTGCTTTATAGTATTAATTACAATATCCACAATGCACCCCTCCTCTTCCTCTTGGTCATTCTCATTCCATTAATCCTTCTTCCCTATCCTCTCCTGACTTCTGGGCTTTGTTGTTGTTGTTATTGACAGATGATGCCGAGTTAACTAAGACTCATAATCACCCAATGAACAATAGATTAGAACTTCCCCCTGTCCTGTGATACCTTCACAATTGCTGTTACACTCTGGTTGTTACAGTTACTGTGTCAAACCATCCTGTTGAAGGTCGTTCTGTCTTTAGTTGACCTGCTACTTTTCCCAGCATGTCTTTTTTCGAAAAACTGGCCACTCCTGACCACATTCTCATAGTATATGAGACCAAGTGTCACCATCCTCGGCTCTAAGCAGCACCCAGGTTACATTTTCTCTAAGACAGATTTGTTACTTCTTTTGATAGTCAGTCTATGGGATATTCAATATTCTTCTCCAACATCACAATTCAAAGGCATTGGCTCTTCTTTAGTCTTCCTTATTCATTGTACAACCTTTACAAGCATAGGAATCAATTGAGAATAATGTGCCTTAGGTCAGGCCCATCTTAGTCTTTAACCTGATTTCCTCGCTCTCAAGCATTTTGAAGGGTCCTTGACAGCAGATTTTCCCAATGAAGCGTGTGTTTTAAATTTTTTTTTTACCATTTGTTATTGTGATATGTATGAGTTTCCAAAATACAGTATTTTTCCCTACTCAATCATCCATCTATAGTTTGTTCAATAAAATTAATTATAATACACACTGTCTCTGATCTCCCATGCATCCTACACTGTTCTTCTCTTCATCTATTCTAAAAAAATGTTCATTGTCTATCTATTATTTTTCTCCTTCTCTCCTTTCCTTTCTTCTTAAGCATTTACATTAAATAGGAGTGGAGAAAGGATACAAACCAGACACACCTCTTCCTGATTTTAAACCATTGTTCCCTTGTTTTGTCCAGGTAGCTGCTTCTTGTTCAAGTATAAGCAGTTTCACATGAACACAGTTGATTTGGGATTTCCATTCTTCTCAATATCATCCATAATTTGTTAGTCTACACAGTCAAAAGTCTTTGCATAGCCAATAAAATGCAAGTAAATAAACATCTTTCTGATATTCTTAGCTTTCAGCCAAGATCAATCTGACATCAGTACTGAAACCTGTTCCTCTTTCTAAAACCTCTTCTGAATCCAGTTTGAATTTCTGGATGTGCCCTGTTGATGTAATTTGCCAATCTTAAAATCAGGAAGGGTGTAGGACAGGGATGCGTCTAGCTCCATACCTTTTCAAATTTTTATGCAGAACATATCATCGGGGAGTCTGGACTGTATGAGGAGGAATGTGGCATCAGGATTGGAGGAAGACTCATCAATAACCTGCGTTATGCAGATGACACTACCTTGCTTGCTGAAACTGAGGAGGACTTGAAGTGCTTGCTGCAGAAGGTCAAGTACTGCAGCCTTCAAAATGTATTGAAGCTCAACATCAAGAAAACAAAGATTCTCACCACTGGGTCAATTGGCAGCATCATAACAGATGGTGAAAAGACTGAGATTGTTAACAGTTTCAGTTTGCTTGGCTCCACGATCATTCCTCTTGGTACCAGCATCCAGCGAATGAAAAGATGAATCGCATTGGGAAAATCAGCTGCTAGGGACCTCTCCAGAGTACTGAAGAGCAATGACATCAGTCTGGAGACTAAGGTGTGCCTGATCCAGATCACAATCTTTGCAATTGCTATGTGTCAGAGAGCTGGCCAATGACTAGGGATGATAGAAAGAGAATTGATGCCTTTGAGCTGTGGTGCTGGAGAAGAGTGTTGACTATAACATGGACTGCCAGAAGAACAAACAGGTTTGTTCTAGAGAGGCTGAAGTTACGCTGCTCCTTTGAGGCAAGGATTCTGAGTCTTCATCTGAAACTATGGGCATGTTGCAAGGAGGGACCTGTCTTAGAGAGGAACATCATGCTAGGAAGGGTGAAGGGATGGAGAAAGAGAGGGAGACCATCAATGAGATAGATTGATATAGTGACTGGGGTAATGAGGGTAGGTGTGTCAGAGACAATAAAGTTGTATAGGATAGAGCAGGTTTCAGGGATATGATTTGCAGGTGACTCGATGCCACACAACAACAACAACAACAACAACTTTTAATGATCTTCAGTAAGTTTTTATTGTGTGATTGGTCACCTTGTAGGACTGTCTATTGCTTGACGTAAGGTTGGTAAGTAGCAACTCAGTTCTTAAAAGCTTCTCAATGTCAACTAGGGTGCAGCCATTGTTAGCTCTTTGGAAAGAACAAAGAACAGAACTAAGGGTCATAGGCTCAGGGGTTCCAACAGACTCTGTTTGGGCCAGTAAGTTCAGAGATTTTTTTTTAAGCTTTTTGAGTTTTGTTCCACATTTCCCCCTACTCTATCCAGGATACCTTTTAAAGTAATCAGATCAGTAGCCAGCACATAGCTAGTTCTTCTGGTTTAGGAACTATGGAAGTTGAGGTTCATGTTGTCCTTTGTTCTTTGGACTGTTTCATGACACCTTTGCTTATCTTCCCTCTTCTTTGTCCCAGGATCAGAGGTGGGCTTGCAGAGAACACACACATGAAAAAGTTGTCCTATTAAAAAATTATCCTGAGTATTTTCAGCCTAAATTATATGTTACTTCCTTAGTGTTGTTGTTGTTGTTATGTGCCGTCGAGTCGCTTGCGACTCATAGCGACCCTATGTACAACAGCCCTAAACTCTGCT
>NW_006399935.1:1501198-1502973 GCF_000299155.1 Elephantulus edwardii
TCCGGATTTCTTGGCACAACTTGGTGAGCACATCCAGGGCAGCATCTGTTAACTGAAATATGTCGATTGGTATACCAGCCCTGCAATTATGAATACTGAATGTGAATTCTGTCTAGTCACTAAAACAAATTGTTGTTGTAGGTGCTGTTATGTTGACTACAACCCATAGCTTCTTTATGAACACCAGACCTGAACTCTTCCTCTGTTTTGTGCCGTCCTCCTGATCTCCATCATGCTGTATCTCAGTGTTTCAGCCACTGTCAAATTTCCTCCCATTGAGGGTCTTCTATTTTGCTGACCTTTTACTTTTTGCATATCATGCTACATTTCCAAGGTATCTTTTCTAATATCTGGCCTCTCCTAACATGTCCAAAGTATGTAAGATGAAGTTTCACCATCCTTGATCCTGAGGACATCTCTGTTTGTGCTTCCTCCAACATAGATTTGTGTGTTATTTTGATGATTTACAGTATCTTTAGTATTCTTCTCCAAGACCACAATTCAAAGCACTGATCTTCTTCAGTCTTACTTATTCATTGTGCAACTTTCATATGCAAGGAAAACAATTGAAAATACCAAGTCTTGTGGCACACATCCACACCTTAGTCTTTAAACAGACATCCTTTCTTTTCTCATGTTGTTGTTAGATGCCATTGAGTCATATACAGCTCACAGAGATCCTATGCACAACAGTCCACAACCCTGTCTTATACTCTGTCATCCACGCTTTTCCCACATATATAGTAAACTTGGTACATATATTTGAATAATAGACTTATTAATGTGCCTTCCATGTGTGTATGGATAATATCCTATCAATCACAACATTGTACTTCAGAATAGAATTTGAAGTAGTCTTTTTTTAAAAAAAATAATTATTGGTCTATATACAATAATATCTTTCTATTATTTTTCATTCATGTATAGTGTTTTGTTTCCATCCACCAACCAAAACCCCATGATTTTCCAGCTTCCTTACCCTCAGCCCCTATGTCCTTTCTTCTTCCCTCTTTGGATATCCATATATATCATTGTGATTATCTTTCTGTTTTTACAATAATGATCACATACAGTATTTTTTCTTATGTGCCTCAGTTAGTTCACTCAGCATAAATGAACTTTAGCCTCTCCTATGTTATATAGTATTTTTCAAAATTGTTTCTTCTGAGTGCTGCATAGTACTCCATCATGTGCATTTACTGTAGTTTCTTGAGTTGAGTATGACCCATAACCACATCGATAAATTGTACCCTACCCAGTATTGGATCTAGGAGCCAAGAGCCCTCAGGAACTTTGCCTGATGGGCTTGAAAGCAATTTGCTTTCAGGGTGTTGGAATTCTTCTCCCTGGCCTGTGCCAATTTCTTCTTCATATTTGATAGGCTGCTTTGTTGGGTAGAGGATCTTCGATTGGCAATTGTTTTCTTTCAGTCTGTTTTATAAGCTATCCCACTGTCTTCTTTGTTTCATGGTTTCTGCTCAGAAACATTAGAACTTAGTCTATATGGTCCTCCTTTGCATATGACTCTTTGCCCTTCTCTGGGTACTTTAAAAAATATTTAATCTGCAACCAGGAGAAGATAAAGTAGATGAGTGGGATCTTCTAAGAATCAAATCCCTATGCATATCTAAATACTCCTCCACCAGGGTAAAAAGGGAAGCCACCGACTGGGAAAAAGTATTTGGTAATGACATATCACATAAGGGACTTATATCCAGAGTTTATAAAATACTTGAGCACCACAACAAGATAAAGGTAAATAATCCAATAGAAAA
>NW_006399935.1:1510593-1519106 GCF_000299155.1 Elephantulus edwardii
GCATGTCTAAATTATGTGAGGTGAAGCCTCATCATTCTTGCCTCCAAAGAGCACTCTTGCTGCGCCATCTCCAAGACATGTCTGTTCATTCTCTTGGCCATTGATGGGATGTTCAGTGCTCTTCTCCAACACCATAGCTCAAAGACATCAATTCTTTTCCTGTTATCCTTATTCATTGTCCAGGTCTCAGATGTATAGCTACTAATGGAAAAACTGTGGTCTAAATCTGATACACTTTAGTTTTCAAACTCTTAGAAAATTTGGAAAGGTCCCTAACTGCAGATTTCCCCAGTGCAACGTGCTTCCTTTTTTCTTAACTTCTTGTACCAAGAGTGTTAATTGTGGATCCAAGCAAGATAAAACTGTTGACAGTTTCAATCTCCTCTCCATTCATCATGACACTGCCTATTGGTCCATTGGTGAGAGTCTTTGTTTTTTGTTTTTTTTTAATATTGAAATGCAATCCATACTGAAGGCTACATTCCTTGATCTTCTGCAACAAGTGCTTTAAGTACTCATTACTTTTATTAGGTAAGGTTGTGCCATCTGAACAATGCAGGTTACTGATGAGTCTCCTTCCAATCCCGATGCCACATATCTCCTTATAGACTCCAGCCTCTCAGAGAACTTGCTTGGCATATAGATTGAACAGGGATGGAGATAAACTATAATCCTGATGTATTCCATTCCCAATTCTAAACCATGTAGTGCTCCCTGCTCTGTTTGCACAAGAACCTCCTGATCCAGGTATAGATTCTGCATGTACACAATTAAGCGCTCTGATATTGGTGTGAAGCCTCTTGTATAGACGAACAGGTTATGGTGGGTGGTCTTTTGTATTTAAAAGTTGGTCTGGTCCTACCTGTGAGTGAGCCTTTAGTTAGGCTTATTTGGATCCTGGTGGGTAAGTGTTCGTGATTTACTTGAAAGCTGGGATAAACGGTTTGGGTGTTTCTAATTGTGTTAGCAATCAAGTGTAAGCTGATTAACTGTATCTGATCTCATTTACAATCAGCTTGGGTGGGAAGCCTCTTAGGCAAACAGGATCTGGTGGGCAGGCTTTTGTATTTAACAGTCATGCTCTGGTCCTACTGTTAGTGAGCCAGAAGTTCTTGTAATAGGCTAATTTATGGATCAGGAAGCTATCCCACATGCCAGAAAACAATATAATTTTGAGTCATCATAACTCATTGGTTTCTTTTGGTTTTTTACCCAGATGGGTAGATTCTAAGGTGGAACCAGCCCACAGCTGAATTACAAGATTAGAGACAGATTCTAGTATAAAATAAAAATTTTATTAAAAAAATTAGAAAGAGATTCCTAGGTTTATGTCTAGAGGCTGCTGTTTGGCAACATGAAGTACATATGTCACCTTAATTCAATGTCTTATTAGTAATATGCAGGGTATGCAGGTCAACCAATTGAGAACTGTCAGAGAAGATGATGGGAAATGGGACATGAAAAATGATGCAAATTTCTGTGCAGTGTGATCTGTGGGCACTGACAGGTCAGATGATATTGGCCTGGGCTAGTGAATGAAGGGTTTGCACATCTGATTGACTTTGTCTTGGTAACATTCTCTGACTCTTAAATTTTGTTCTTGCTGAGGACAAAGTTCTTGGTGGGTATTTTTACAACTTGTATCTATTTTCACTACATATTTCTTTGCATTACACTACCCCTTTCAAAAACATTTGTAATCATGTCTCTATTTGGCTATGATCAGTGAAAACTCATTGGATGTGTGAAGTTAGATCAAGCCAAGTCTCTCACCAAATACCCATTTTCAATTAAACTTCTCACCAAAGGCTTATTTTTTAGGTATCTTTAATTGCCCAGCATGAAACAACCTTGACATTCTTCCCTTGCCCATTGGGCTTGATGCTAGGTCAACTCAAGAACTTCTCTGGGCCCATAAGAGAGGGTTCAAGGCCTCTATTGGCACTTGGGCTGTATGGCTGGAGTTAGGAATGGAGTGGCTGTTGGGACTAGAGACCATGTGGGAGGAGAGCTGAAAGAATGTGAGGATGTGGTGTGGGACTAGAGAATAACCTTTATTTATGGTCCTTTCATGTAGCTGTGATACAACGAGATCTATCTACTCAAGTGCCTGATCAGATTTGGGATGAAAGGAGCTTGATTGCTTCTGATGCTTGCTATCTGAATTGTAGATACTGAGAACTTTTACATTTTCACCTTGTTCAAAGCCATCTGACCCCCTATTTGAAAAGTGCAACTGCTCCACAGAGTTCTCACAGGCTGTGATTTGTAAGTAGAAAACTATGCCTTTTTAGCAAGGCATCTCTAGATACATTTCACCTACTAAACTCTCGGTTAGTGACTGAACACTTCAATGTGCCACGCTGGCTCTGCAAAAAATTCATTAGTGGGTGAAAACAAGAATAAGAATTAATATATTCATAAAATATATTAATAAGAATATATATTTCACTTTATCACTTGTCAAATGAGCTGGAAACAGGATATTTAAAGCATATTTCTTACACAGACCTCAGATGAATTTTTCAGATGGTGGTCCATAGATCTGAGGATGATGTTGGAGGCAGGGCTCAGAAGTGTTTAGTGGTACCAGGCAGCACTCAGGAGCAATAATTTTGAAAGATACTACACAACTTAATAGAGACTGAAGAGCATTATGCTGAGTAAACTAACTCAGTCTTGTAAGGACAAATACTGCATAGAACCATTATAGTAAAAATAGAAGGATAACTAGTAAAAATGTATATGGAGCCAAGGCAGAAAGAGGTGGGAGCAAAGGGGTGAGGATGGATAGAGGAGAAATCACAGGGTTGCACAATGGTGGACGGAGGGGGTAAAGGAAATGGGGAGGATCTGGTGGAGACCTGAAAAGACAGGATAATGTTGGGCATAGTACAATGGTGGTTAACTTTATAAAACATAATGCACGGGAATGACTTTATGAAACACAGTGTGAATGAAGAATATGTGAAACACAATGTATACAAACTTTGCAACCAAACCAATATAAAATAGAAATTAAAAAAGTGTTTGGTAGGTCACTCAATGCATGGACGGTGACCTTCATGGCTCCTTCAGGAGCTCCTCCTTGGATAACACAAATGGTCCCATGAAGATCTCCTTTCACTGACCTCCATGCTGGCTCCTCTGACTCTAATAACCCTCAGCTCATCGTCAGAAATTTAGTTTGCTTCAGAATGGAAGGATCTAGAACCAGTGTGAGGTAATTTCCAGAGCCTTGTTCTCCTCCATCCTTGATGGAGGCTGGACAATTCTCCCAAACACGTTTTCCTTTTTTTATATTTTAAAATATTTTTGTTGAGAATATATACAGCAAAACCAACATCAAACCATTGATTTCTCTGAATACAGCCCAGCGTCACGCATTGCATTCATCAAGTTGTTACATCCATTCTCATCCTGCGTTGTTCCTTCAGCACTAAATTAACTCACCGCCCCTTGAGCTTCCTCTCAATGTTGCTGTTTGTCAATTTGATCCTACAGAGAAAGTTCTGAAAACAGCACAGAGCTCAAGACAGATATTCTTGACTAATTAAGTGGAACCACTGACAAACATGTTTTTCACTTGTGTTTTCACCACAGCATCATAGTCAGGTGTGCCGCCCCAGGGCAGAAAGGCTCCCTGAGGTCTTTACTGACAGAAGTGACCAGATGGGGCTAGCCTGAGAGAAGGACAGATGGAGCAGGCTGTAAACCCTTGTGGTCCACAGTGACACAGAAGGAAGATCTTTGATAAACACAGGGTGAATATATAACTTCTTGCTGTTTCTTATCAGTGCTTAAATGCTGATCACCTCCCAGTTCCTTCCCAATGCCCTGCAAAGATCATCAGGCCCATCACACACCCAGCACAGATGTCACTGTTCTTGTAGCAGCCTGACACTTTCTCAGTTTCCTTCCAACTCTTCTTCCCAACTCACTGCTTTTCACTGAGACTTGGCCTCAGGCTGGTGGGTCCCAGCTGGAATGTTTTCTCTGCTATGGCAAATTCCGCCTCTCTTGCTTACAATAAATGCTTCTGAATGTTATAAACAAGTCCAAAACAGTGTCTATCGTGATGCTGACCTGGTGATTGGGGTTCCCCCCCCCCACAGTAGTGATCGAGGATGAGGAAGCACAGCTGAATACTTTTGCAGCCAATTCAAACCAAGACGAGTGCATTCAAATGTAAGTGAGTGTGTGTGTGTGTTTCTGTGTGAGTGTGTGAAACCTGAATCAGTGAGTTGTGAACCATAAGCTTCTATCTTTCTCTTTGTTGTTCATTTCTACTGAGTTTCCCCTCACTCACATTGACTATGAAAAACAGAATGAAATGTTGCCTGGTCCTGGGCCACCATCATGGTCCGTGGTCAGTTTGTGCTATGGTGGTAGCCACTGCGTATTCCTCTAGCCGACATCTTTTTTTTCTTTTTTCTTTTTCTTTCCTTCACCATCAATTTCACCAACCATCATATTTGACTTGCTGAGTCAGAAATACCAAGTCAAGAAGTAAGGACTTCATGTGAGCTCCCAATACCCCTCTCCATTGTAGACGCATGATGTCCTTCTCCAATGAATAATCTTTCCTAGCAGCATTCCCAAAGTATATGAGATGAAGTTTTATCATCTTTGCCTCCCAGGAGAACTTTGGTTGCACCTCTCAGAGACATAACTGTTTGTTTTTTTGGCAGTCCTTGGAATATGCAATACTCTTCTCCAACACTAGATTTCAAAGGCATTAATTCTTCTGCCATCTTTATTCACTGTCCAGCTCTCAGATACAAAGCAAGTGATTGAAAATACTATGGCCTGAATAAGGCTTCTATTAGTCCTCAAACTAGTAACATTTCTCCTCAATAATTTGTAGAGGTCCCTGACTATAGACTTTTCCAGTGCAATACATCTTCTGATCTCTTGGCTGCTGGTATCAAGTGTATTGGTTGTGGATCCAAAGTAAGATGAAGTTGTTGACGGTTTTAATCTTTTCTCTAGCTATCATGATGTTGTCTTTAGGTCCATTGGTGAGAATTTTTGTCTTTTTGATGTTGAGATGGAATTCATATTGAAAGCTGTAGTCTTTGAGCTTCTGCAGCAAGCACTTGAGTCCTCATTGTCAGAAAGCAAAGTTGTGTCATATGCATACTGAAGGCTATTGATGAGTCTTCCTCCAATCCTGATGCCACTTTCTTCTTCATGGAGTCCAGCCTCTTGAATAATTTGTTCAGCGTACAAATTGGATAGGTATGGAGAAAAGATACAACACTGACACACACCTTTCTCAATTTTAAACCATGCAGTGTTCCCTTCCTCTGTTCACACAGCAGCCTCTTGGTCTGGTATAGGTTTCATATGAGCACAGTTAAGTGTTCTGGGACTCCTATGATCCCAATTGATTATAAGGTTATATTTACTTATGGGTTATCTGTTCATTGCTTTGGACAAGTCTGCTGTCAGGCACCCCTTCTCTCTCCAAAATGCTGAAGAGCATTGATGTCAATCTGAAGAGCAAAGATGTCAGTGTGCCTGATTAATGCCACGGTCTTCTCAATTACCTGATACACATCAGAGAGTTGGACAATGAATAAGAATGACAGAAAAAGAATTGATGCCTTTGAGTTGAAGTGCTGGAGAAGAGTAAAGAATATCCCATGGACTGCAAAAAGAACAAATAGGTGTGTCTTGAAGAGGGTGGAGCCCGAGTGCTGGTGAAGCTTTATCTTTTATACTTAGAATATGTAGCTAAGTAAGGCTATTCCTTGAAAAGGACATCATGCTTGGAAGGACTGAGGGTCAGAGAAGGAGATGGTTTGACATAGTGACTTCAGCAATGGGCTCTGGTGTATCAGAGATGATGAGGAATGACACAGAATAGGGCACGGTTTATGTCAGCTGTACCTAGGGTCACTGAGTCATACTTGATTGCACCTAACTCTGAGAAGCCAAATTTCATACTAAATATTTATAATAAACCAAATGCTATATCAGGATATGAGGGAGGCATGGACACAAGCTGGAATTCACCCTGAAGCACTAAGGCAAACCTTAAATGTTTACAGGGGTAGGCACTAAGGTAAACGTTAGGAGTTTACATGATTCTTATATTGTATTTGCTAACCCCTCCCTCCTGAGTCAAGCATAAGGTTTTCAATAGAAAGAGCTTGGCTTCATTTGCATAGAATTCTCTTTGTGATTTGCTCCCTGGCAATTTTTAATAAAGGCACAGGGAAGCTGAGATCAGCACTTCAGTTGTTTGAGAAATATTCACCTCCTGCTTTATCTCTTTTTACTTATACATTCTTGGTGTTCTGTCTTGTTATTAATACTTATTAATATACTTTACTCTCAGTCTGCAACATTCTGGTGCCTAAACTTGGGACGAGGTGGTGGTCTCTCTCTTTCTCGCTTTTGTGTGTAGATACAAGGAAACTGAAAGAGAATTCACTCAGGGTAAGTGAAACTTTTGGAAAAATTAAAGGCAGGATCATGAAGCAATCCTCAAACCCCGAATTTTGCTAGAAAGTTAAGGGTAGTGTTCCACCCATGAAATGCCCCTCAAAGGAGATCCAATCACACATCTGAAAATTTCAAGAGCGTTTATGAATTCCACATGTGGAGACTTTCTCCCTCTGCAAGAGGGTGGTGAGGGAAAAAGCCCCGAGTCCCCCCTCCCAATTGCTTTTATAGCTTCTTTTGGGTGCCCCCGTCGGGGCAGGGTGATTGAGATCATGGTTGGTGGGTCGGGGGATCAGTCATGTGGGTTGGCTTTTGACGGGCTGGCGACTTTGCCCACCTTTACTCCTTCTGTGTCACGTAGACACTAGTTAATTCTTTGCAAGGACAGACAAGACTTTACCTGGGGCATTTGTGTTTGCCTTCCTCTAAGAAATTTTATGGCCCGCTTCTGCTTCTGGCATTAATGGGGGTTTATAAAAAAAGGGGGTTTTTGCTGTGCCTTCAGGTAGAATTAAAAAAGATTATATGATGTTTTTCTTCACTTCGTGAAGGAGAAATTCACTGGAAGAAGTGAAAAAAGAAAAAAAAATTAATGGATACTTTTCTCCACCCTCTGAAGCAAATGGATTAAAACCTCAGAGGTAGAGTTGATAAAAAAAGAGTCATGGGGAACAGCTCATCCTCTGAAGCTCAGTATATTTCATTACCAAAAGAATTACTTAAGAGCTCAGGGGTAAAAGTAAGAGAAAGGTAGTTTTGTATGTGTGAAACACTGTTACTAGTTTAAATCAGTAAATAAAGCACAGTTAAATTTAAAAACTTGGCAAAATGTTACAGGAGCTTTACAAAAAGTACATTATAAAAGAGAACAGACTCCTATTAAGTTTTTGGCCAATAGGGACTTTGAAAAGATAGCAAAAATGTCTGTGCAGGATTGTACTCATAATCCAAAAAAATTGCAAAGAAAGATGGCTGAATCTTAGCACGAGTCTGAATTAAGTGATATTACATTAAAGGAGGTTAAAGCTGAAGGTGAGAAACAGCCTTTGTCACCTTTAGAAAGAGCTTATCAAAAGGGAGATGTGATTCCTGTCAGTTTGGTCGCTATGTGATTTGAGGTCAGTTACAATATAATGTTGCTGTAATTGTACAAGTAAGACTTTGCTGTATGCAAGCACGGAATAAAGTAGAAATTTCAGGAAAGGGAGATCAATTCTTTATCAGAACAACACAATGTGAAAATGAAAAGTATACTGATCTTCTATCTAGATTAAAAGATGCTACTAATGAAGTAGTTTCTCAACCTGAGATTCGTGAGTTTTTGTCAAAAACTTTAGCATGTGAAAATGCTAGTTCAGAATGTCAAAAGACATTACACCATTAAAGACTCAGAACGCTTCCCTAGATGAATATATCTGTGCTTGTATGGATATTGGGACTAGTTCTTATCAAGCTAATTTAATAGCAGCCTCTTTAAAAGGAACTTTAAATTTGTCTCAAATCAAATGTTACAATTATGGAAAATTAGAACATTTGAAAAGAGATTATCTGAAAGAAGAGGGGAGAGTAGAGATATAAAGAAAAATATCCATGCCTTCAGGGCTTTGTAGAAAATATAGAAAAGGGATATCATTGGACTAATGAATATATATCTTTATTTGACAAGTGGAAAACACACTATTCTTCATTCAAATTGTGTTTCATACAATCATTCTCATTCATTATGTTTTAGAAATCAACTACCATTGAACCATGTCGATCATTCCCTGTCGCCAGATCCCTGCTGATTTTTTTCCATTAGAATAGAATTACTAGCTACTTCTATCCCTATTCTTATTCTTACGTTTTTCTCACTGTCTGTTGTGATATACTTGCTTCGGCAATTTCTATCTCATAAAGTTATGAAACAGATAACTTTAGAAATATGTTGTTTATTGTTGTTGTTATGTGCCGTCGAGTCACCTGCGACTCATAGCGACCCTATGTACAACAGCCCTAAACTCTGCTCTGTCCTGTGCCAATTGCACTGTCTCTGACACTCCTATCCCAATTATCCCAGT
>NW_006399935.1:1521086-1521943 GCF_000299155.1 Elephantulus edwardii
ATGCATTCTCCAAACTATATCCTTAAACTTTCAACCAACAATATCTTCTGAAATCTTCTCTGAATCAAAGAAAGAAAAGTTTATCTTCATAAGTAAAGTCTGTGTGTCTTGATCATTGGGCTCTTTTAAAGAAATACCTGTGTAAGTGAAGTTGACAATGACAATATGAAGGATGTACTGAGAAGTAGCAAGTTTAAGCTACTGGTGATGGAAGAACGTGGAATTTGAAGGAAGATGGTGACAATGTTTGCACAGTATGAATGATGTAATGTTGCTGATTCTATGTAGGAATTATTAGAGTATCTCATTTGAAATAGTTTCGATACCACTACTCTACACTTAAGCCTGGGGAGCTCTGACTAGTGGCAAGAAGCTGCATTGCAATCCCCAAAGGCACGAGTTTCAAATCCATCAGCTGCTCTGTGGGAGAAGGATCGGCGATATCTTCTATCTCCTCTCTGATGATTAATTGCCTCTGAAAACCCACCCGAGGGTCAGCTATGGGTTGGTTACAACTTGACAGTACACAACAACTCTACCCTTCAGCTATTATTCCTGCAAGCTTTCTGTTCTCCCAAGATTCCCTATGTACATCACAAAGTTTTACTTTCTCTAAGTATAATTTCTCAAAGTCATGCCTATGCTTATGTTGGGGGTCAATTAATGAATTAGTGGTTGACATGTAGCCACATAAGTAGGATAATAACTTTCCTTTCAGGCCACTTTGTGAATTATACTCTTCAAGGAACTCACTTCTGTTTATCAGTAGCTCTTGTAAGGAAATTGACCTACCTAATTAACACTCAGCAGCCAGGAAACAAAAAAAAGTATTGCGATGGGAAAGTCTGCTGTTAGGG
>NW_006399935.1:1522428-1523323 GCF_000299155.1 Elephantulus edwardii
AACAACAACAACAACAACAACAACAACAACAACATTTAAGAGTCTGAGGCCCCAGGAACACTATGCATGTAAGCTCCAAATCCTAAAATGATAAAGAAAGAGGGCAAATACTCTGTTCTAAGTGAGAAACCCCAGTCAAAATAACTTACACTTGTCATCCATTTTGTTTAGTTTGACCTGTAACATTTGCCTTTTGTTTATAAAGATTATCTCTTCCTTTACCTTGACTAGGTGGAGGAACTGTGAAAGCTATTACCATGTTTTGGCCTTTTTGACATCGAGGAGATTAACAAGAATCCCCATCTGCTCCCTAACATGCCCCTGGGTTTCCGACTCTATAATGTCCTACTAAGCAATTTCAGGACCTTGGAAAACACTCTGAGGTGGCTCGCCAGAGGAGATCTCTACATCCCAATTTACACCTGCCAGAGACAGAGGAAGGAAACGGCCGTCATGACAGGAATGACTTTTGCACTTTCTGTGCAGTTTGGAGCACTGTTGAATCTCTACAAAACACCACAGGTATAGGCGCTGGGGCTCACTTGGAAGGATAAAACTGTCTTTCGTTAGGGGAAAAGCCCTGGGTTTGCACATTTTCCTAGGGAAAGCATAGCCGCTGCACACCATTCCTTAAATGTGGGCTTCTTTAATTTGGGAAGAATACCAGGAAGACGATGAACTCATCAAAGAGTGGTCCTGCATCAGATCCTACCCTACAGAATCTTCTGCAAATTCTGTTGCTGAAATTCTGCTACAGATGGGAAATTAGTTGTTCAAGGAGAGACAAAACTGAAATGATTTAAGAGACTTATATCCAGAATTTATGAAATACTTGAGCACCACAACAAGATAAAGGTAAATAATCCAGTAGAAAAATGGGCACAGGATATGAACA
>NW_006399935.1:1524898-1532186 GCF_000299155.1 Elephantulus edwardii
TCCCAAGCATGATGTCCCTCTCCAAGGACTGGTCTCTCCTTACAACATGTCCAAAGTATGTTAGACGGAGCCTCAGAATCCTTGCCTCCAAGGAGCAGCCCGGTTTAACCCTTTCCAGGATGAGTCTGTTTTTCTAGCAGTCCATGGTATTCTCAATACTCTTCTCCAGCACCACAGCTCAAAGGCATCAATTCTCCTTCCGAGTTTTGTTTAAGATAGAAAGTTATTTCTCACAGTAGAGACTAGCAGTCTAAATCTGTGGTACCTGACATAGGGAGATATTGGGAGAAAAGTCTTTCTCTTCTCAGCTCTGTATCATGGAGCCTTTGCTGTCTTCATGTGATACCTATCTTCCCCTGCTTGTATCTTCCGGTCTCTGTTTCTTCTGTGATTCTAAAGTGATTAAGTGTGGAATGCACTTATGTGCATATAGCTTTACGGACACATCATAGATACCCTGATTCAAAGTAAGAGCCCAGCCTCTGGTACAGGGTTAGGATTCCAACACATATTTTTTAATTTTTTTAAAATTTATTTTATTATTTGTGCGTGTGTGTACCGTCAAATCAGATCTGACTGGTACAGGGGGAGATTGTCCCTCCTTCCCCGGCAGAGCATCTGGTGAATTCGAACCGTGCGCCTCTGGGATTGCAGTGCAGCTTCTTGCCACTAGGCCACCAGAGCTCCCCCCCAACACATATTTTAATCCATGTTATTCTTAGTCACAAAGAGTATATATGAAATTCTTTACAAACAGTAACATACTTTGTGCTGTTAGTCTAGTTAAGAGCAAGTTATTATTAACATGGACATTTTAGAGATGTGGAAGCAAAGATAGATGGAGACTATTTCAACTACTCACAAGGGAGTTAGGATTTTAACTCAGTCAATCTAGCTATGAACATTGCTTTACACCCACAGTATTATTTCCAGGGATACAAGGTTGGCTGAAGGAGTTTTCAAGGGCTTATGACTTAATGGTAAAGAAGTGTGCTGTCAACCGCAAAGATTGTTGTTGTTTAGTGCCGTCGAGTCGTAGTGACTCATAGCAACCCTATGAACGAAAGACCTGAGCACTGTTCATAGGGTTTCCAGAGGCAAGCCATTTCAGAAGTGGATGCCACTCCTGCTTCCAAGCTTGTTTCAATCAGGAAACTCCACCAAACACTTCCTGACATGGGTAAACCATTCTTGCATTTGACACATCAGTGTCACAGTGACATCACAACAACCATGAGTTACCTCTGTACAGCAAGTGGACAGAGCAGTGCTATACCACTTAGAAGAATGTTTGACAAAAACCAATTTAAACCAAGCCTGAGTGCCACAGATTAAAATCACCCACCTTGGACTTGGTAGCATAACATTCTGTCCAGTAGGCTAATGTAGCTCTCTCTATGTTGTGGTTGTTACTGTTGTTAAGGGCCATTGAGTCGTAGATGATCCATAGTGATACTATGAATGAAAGACCTGGCCACTGTTCATAGAGTTTCTGGAGGCAAGCCATTTCAGAAGTGGATGCCATTCCTGCTTCCAAAGGTAGGTCGTTCAAATCCACAAGCTGCTCCATTGGAAAAGGATGGGCAGTCTTCTCCATGTAATTTACTGTTTCTGAAAACCTACTGGAATGTCAGCTATGAGTTAGTTCCAACTCAATGGTATACGTCAACCACAACAATGAAGGCTCTTCAGTGACACAATGCTTAAGTGCCTGGAAACTAACAGGAAGGTCACCAGTTTGAACCCAGAAACATTTGTGTGGAGAAAAGGCCTAGAGATCTGGCCCATAGAAATTACAGCCCAGAATACTCTTTGAGGCAGCTCTACTTCATCTTAGTGGTGGTGTTGTGAGTGGGAATCAACTCATTAGGACACAATGTGGGATAATAGGGAATACTAGCATCGCACGAATGGTTACGTGCTCAGGTACTAACAGACAGGTGGTGGTTGAGTCATGGGAGAGGTACTCTGGGAGAAAGGTCTGCCTCTAAGAAATCACTTACATGAAAACCTTATAGAGAACATTTCTTCTCTGTAATATTTGTAGTCACCATGAGTCAGCATTGGGTGGATTATCTCTAGTGTAGTAGTCTGTAGAGTGTTGTGCTGTTAACTAAAAAAATGAACATCCCTGATGGTTCAAACCCACCAGGAGCTCCGCAGAAGAATTTGCATTCTCCTCCCAATATGATTCAAAGCCTTGGAGACTCATGGAAGGTTGCTATGAGTTTAATCAAGTTGATGGCAGTGAGTTTGTTGGCTAAGGCAATCTTTTATGTGCTTCCCTGCAATTCTTTATGATGTTATTTCTAAGAACTTAGTATTGAATATTTCTCTCTTGTGATTCAGATAGCCTCTGGATCTTACGGCCCATTGTTGAATAATAAGGACCAGCTTTCTTCTCTCTGTCAGATGGACCCGAAGGAAACTCTTTTGGCCTCTGGCATAGTCCCCTTATTAGCACATTCTGAGTGGACATGGGCGCTCATCTTAGTGTCAGATGATCCAAGAGGTGAGCAGTTCCTTTGGGACCTTAGAAGAGAGATGTCCCACAAAGGTATTTGTGTGGCATTTATGGAAAAGGTAACTGTGGCCAAAATAACATACATGTCAACGGGTTGGACCTTCATGACTAGAAGCATAGAGTTATCTGCAAATGTTTTCATTATTTATGGTGACACTGGTACATTACAGAATGTGAACATGGCTGGAAACTATTATTTAACAAACCACAAGGTACGGATCACTACATCCCAATGGAATCCTTCTGTTCCCCATCATGGCCACTTCTGTAATATTTTTCACAGGACTCTTTTATTTGCACATCAGAGCACTGAGATACCTGGTTATAGACTATTTTTGAGGACTGTGAATGCTTAGAAATACCCAGAAATTCTTTTCCTTGCCTAACAGTGGCTCAGTGTTTTCAGCTGTTCACTTGCAGGGACCATGTGTGGAGAAATTTTTGAATGTCCTCCCGATTCCTCTTTGGAGTCTCTGACAATGCAAAGGCAGGACGTGTGCATGCCAGATTCTACCAAATACGTCTGTCATGCTGTAAAGTTAGTAGTCCAAGCCCTCCACGAAATGATATTTATGAATGGAGAAGAAATGGGGTCCGTTCCAGCAACAGAACATCTTACTTTTCTTTCCTGGAAGGTAAGGTGTCTTCCTTAAATGTGATTCACCTTATATGATTGTAAGCATTTAAGAGTGATTTTACTGAGTTGTGCAATTAGGATCATACATGAAATTGCTAAAGCTCCCTTGAAGAACAAGAAATTGGAAAACTCAAACTTTCTTATGAGACAACACACTAGAAATGTGTATATGATTGAATCATCTTGGTGGTTGTGGTTACATACCGTCAAGTTGAATATGATTCATAGAGACCCTATGAATAACAGATCTGTACCCTGTCTTATTAGCCTACTACTTAAATAACAAAAATATATCGACCAATGGAATTAGCTTGTTTGTATAATAAAAATATTTGGAGTAATGGAAGAGAATGAAAACGAACAGGAAAAAGAAACCCTCTTGAAACAAATTCAAACATTGGTGGTCAACTGCATTTTGAAAAGAGTGCTTGAGTATTGTACATGCATTTGAGTCGACGTTGATTCCTGTGCAGTCAATGGGAATGAATAGAGCTGCCTCCTAAACTTTCCTAGGCTGGACCTTTGTTGATGTGAGCTCTGGTGGTGTAGGCCCCAGGGAGGTGCGCTGCCAACGTATTGACAATGTCTTGCTGCTGGTATTTTACAGTCTCAGAAAGCCTGTTGGGATGTTGGCAATGAGTCCATTCCAACTCAACAGCTATGAGCTTTGAGTTCATTTTTATGGAAGAAAGATCTTTAGTGGCTCAATGCTCAACTGCTGACCATAAATGGCTCTTAGAGAGAAAGATGGGGGAATGTTAAAGTTCAGAAATTCTGAGGGAGGTCCTACAGTGTTGCTGAAGGGCCAGCTGGTTGGTGCTTAAAAGCAAGCTATCTGTGCCACTCAGGGACCCTCTAGGAAGAATGTTGTTAGATGTTTTTGTTGTTTGGTGACCTTGAGCTGACTACGACTCTCGCTAACAATATGAATGGCAGATCTGAACCTTTCCAATCTCGCACCATTCTCATGATTTCCATCATGCTCAAGTCTACGGTGATAGTCACTGTGAGATGTTACTATTGTTGTTATGTGCCACCAAATGTGAATAAACTCAGAGCTGACTGAGTCATAGCTGACTCAGTGGGATTTCAGAGGCAGTCAATGGGAGATGATTGTCCATGTTTCTCCTTTGAGGCAGTGGATAGATTCCAACTACATGCTTTTGGATTGCCAGAGGAGCTCCTTTCCTGTAGGCCACCAGAGCTACCTGAGGTTGTTTTAATTCCTGTCAACTTTATTGGATGGTGGAGAATTCCCTCATGGGAATCCCTTCCCTTCCCTTCCCTTCCCTTCCCTTCCCTTCCCTTCCCTTCCCTCACTCTCTTTTTATTGAAAATTTATCGAGACTTAGGGTTTCCCTTCATTCTCATGGGAATTTCTTAGCTGTAATTTTCACAGAAATAGGTAGCGGTCAGAAGTTGAAGGATTAGGCAGGCACACAGCTCTAATTCATACCCAGATAATCTGCCTGCAAACTCTGTGCTCATTTTCTTTCCCTATTTTGTGCCTCCGTTAGCTTCACCCTTTCTTAAGAAATGTTCAGCTGAAAACCCGCACGGAAATCTACGTCTCGCTGGATGAAAACACAAACTATGTGTCACAATATGAGATTTTTAATTGCTTGAATTTTCCTCGTGGCCTAGGATATCAGGTGACAGTGGGACAGTTTGTCCCCAAGGATCTGCTAGTCAAGGTTTGATCATCCACGGGGAACTCATAGAATGGCTATTGGGTTCTCAGACGTTGATGAATTCTTTACCTATATCATATAGAGACCAGATCTGGAAGTAATTTTTTACACATCTCACTACTAAATCTATAGTTAGGAATATTTTTTCCTTACTCACCTTCCAAAAGGATAGCTAAGAGCAATTTTAATTACAGTGTCTGATGTAACACAGGGTAGCTGTACAGAAGAAGATAGACAGGCATTTGTTCTTCGGATTAACAGGGTGGGTTAGAATGGAGTGCTTGGAATTGCTTTAATTCTCAGTCATCTTGAGAGCATGGTCTTTTTTTGGTAATTTCTTTTTTTAGAAATTAATTTTAATGAATGTTTACAGAGATTTTGGATTTCCATTCATTCATTGTTGCACTTTCCTCCCTGCCCACCCCTCCCCACCCAGTTTGCTCTTCTCTTTAAAAAGTAAAAGAAAAATTCCTTTAATGGTATGCAATTCTCCCCACCCCCCCGCTCCCCTCCACTCTACTATGCAACCTTCATTCTGGAATCTTGTTATAACCATAACACCCAATCATATTGCTTTTAAACAGTTCCCTCCCTCATCTGTTTCAGTGCAGTATACATAATTTATCCACCTTTTCTCAGTCTCACCCCAAGCCTGATGTCAGTCCCGTTCTACAACAGTGTCACTACAGAGCATACTGTTTTTCTGATTGTTTATAAAACGATCTATTTCTACATCTTTAAACATTTCAAGCATTTCAACACAATGAGTCTAACGATTCAGTAGAATGAGTTTGATAAGAAAACCCCCCAAACCCCAATTTACCAAATTGTCAAGAGATGTTGGAATCATATGCGGTTGCAGAACAATGAAAACCACAACAAACAAACAGACAGATGAACAAACACACATCCTAAACCCTTTGCATTGAAGTCAATTCTGATTCATGGTAGCCCACGTGACAGGAGAGATTACTAGGCTGTAATCATTATCCACAGGGTGATTCCATGTTAACTCAAAGGCTTTGCTTTGTGGTGATTAGAATCTGCCCTTGGTTTCCTGGGAAAAAAAAGAAGCACAATCTCTTCCTTCGTGATTCACAGCCTCAGAATCCTGCAGGAGGGTCGCCTATAAGCCACTTGTGACTGTAGCAAGAAGAGTTAGAGAGTGAGAACGCTTACGGAAGTAGACGATTGCCTGGCCTTTTAACATTGTGCCACCAGCTGGGTTAGAACACCCAACATTTTGATGAGTCACTGAAGGCAAGCCTTTTTTACTCCCCAGGGAACCTATGTTCACAAAAAGGGACAGAATCTATTCTGTGACTTAGAATTTCTACAATCTGTATGTTGTTGTTGTTGTTGTTATGTGCCGTCGAGTCGTTTGCAACTCATAGCGACCCCATGTACAACAGCCCTAAACCCTGCTCTGTCTTGTTCCAATCGCATTGCCTCTGAAACACCCATCCCGATTACTCCAGTCACTGAATCAATCCACCCTCATAGAGGGTCTTCCCCTTCTGCGCTGTCCCTCTACTCTATCCAGCATGATGTCCCTCTCTAAAGACCTGTCTCTCCTTACATGTCCAAAGTATGTCAGACGAAGCCCCAGAATCCTTGCCTCCAAGGAGCAGCCTGGTTTAACCCTCTCTAGGATGAATCTGTTTGTTTTCTTGGCAGTCCATGGTACATTCAATACTCTTTTCCAGCACCACAGCTCAAAGGCGTCAATTCTCCTTCTATCCTCCCTAGTCATTACACACAATTCAAATTGCCTTTGTTCATTTGCTTTCCCCCCTTTCACCCCCCAGAAGCAAACATTAATTCTATATAACATGCATCACCATGATGAACCTCAATTTTATTTTTCCTTTTTGAGTGCATTTCTCATGGTCAAATATTGAAAATAATAAGTTGTGAGGCATTGACACCAGTAGTAAAGGACCCTGGTGGTGCAGTGGTTAATCACTCAATTGCTAACTGAAAGATCCCATTTCACCAACAGTTCCATGAGTGAAGACCTACTCATATGATCCCATGAAAAATGACAGTGTAGGAAACTCCATGGGGCCATCTGCTCTGTCCTGCAAGGTCATTCAAGTCAATCACCCGGCAGCTCCCAACAATGGCAAAACAGTGTTATTCTGTATTATTATTTATAAAATCCTTTTACTGAATCATGAACACTAATTTTCTTCTATGATTTCCTTCTTTCAGACACCTCTCTCTGTGTGTAGCAAGAGCTGTGGCCCAGGATTCTGGAAAATTCCTCAGGAAGGGAAGATTACCTGCTGCTTTGATTGTATTTTGTGTCCAGAGAGAAAAATATCTATTCAGACAGGTAGTTGTTGTTGTTATGTGCTGTCGAGTCGCTTGCGACTCATAGCGACCCTATGTACAACAGCCCTAAGCTCTGCTCTGTCCTGTGCCAATCACACT
>NW_006399935.1:1532431-1537366 GCF_000299155.1 Elephantulus edwardii
TTGTTTTCCTAGCAGTCCATGGTATTCTCAATACTCTTCTCCAGCACCACAGCTCAAAGGCATCAATTCTCCTTCTATCCTCCTTGGTCATTGTCCAGCTCTCTGATGCATCAGACAGGTAGACATGGTCAAAATGTCATAGCCAGTCCCTTTCACCTCCACTGACCCACCACGAGTCCCTGGCTGGCACAGTTAAGCACTCGACTAAGGTGTGACCTCACGCAGAGGAAACCTCAGAAGAAAGGTCTGGCCCTTTGCTCCGTAAAGACCACAGACCCCTCAGAGCACATTTGGCTCTACACATATGGGCCCGCTTAGTGGACTCCACTCGATGACAACCAACAACCTATCCTCCTGTTTTGATGAGTAATGTAGTTCTTGATGGAAATGTGAGATGGTATTTGAATGAGTTTTTAAAAATTAGGCAGTTGTCAAAGTGAAAAAATAATAATAAAGAAATAAAAATATTGAGGACACTCAGGTGGCCTAGTGGCAAGAAGCTGTACTGCAATCCCAGAGGTACATGGTTCAAATCCACCCAATGCTCTGCTGAAGAAAGAGGGGCAATCTCCTCCTGTACCAGTCAAATCCGATTTGATGGTACACACAAAAAAGAATAAAAGAAAAATAAAAAGAAAAATATTAAAATGAAGGGGGTTGAAGGAGACTTTATGGAAAAAAGATTTTAAAACCAGAAATGCTTCTACTTAGGATGTTCTCTGATTTGGAAAGAGATAATGGTCCTCTCTGTGTCTCGTATTCTCACTTCTTTTTCCTTCCAGACAGAGATCAATGTACGGAGTGCACTGAAAGTCAGTACCCCAACACTGAATGAAATCAAACACTGCCTGTCAAAAATCATGACCTTCTTGGACTTTGGGGATACCCTGGGCATGGCTGTGTCCTGGATGACTCTGGACTTCTCTGTGGGCACAGCTGTGGTCCTCTGGGTCTTTGTGAAGCACCGAGACACTCCCACAGTCAAGGCCAATAATCGATCTCTCAGCTACGTCCTGCTCCTCTCCCTCCTCCTCTGTTTCCTCTGCTCCTTACTCTTCATCGGCTGTCCCCACACTGTCACCTGCATCCTCAGAGAAATCACGTTTGGAATTGTTTCCACTGTGGTTGTTTCCACTGTTTTGGCCAAAACCATGGCTGTGATTCTGGCATTCAAGGCCTTGAAACCTGGGAGAACCATGCAGTGGTTGCTGGTTTCAGGGGCTTCTAACTACTTGGTGCCCATCTGCTCCCTGGTCCGAGTGGTGATCTGTGGGATCTGGCTGGGAACCTCTCCCCCTTTCATTGATGTAGACTCACACTCTGAGCCCAGAAGCCTCATCTTTGAGTACAACAAGGGCTCGGTCACTGTCTTCTACTGTGTCCTGGAATACCTGTGCTGCTTAGCCCTGGGCACTTTTGCCTTGGCGTACGTGGCCGGGAACCTGCCTGACACCTTCAATGAGGCCAGCTTCCTGACATCCAGCATGCTGGTGTTCTGCAGTGTCTGGGTCACCTTCCTCCCTGTCTACCACAGCTCCAAGGGGAAGGCCATGGTGGCTGTGGAGATCTTTGCCATCCTGGCATCCAGTGCACGGCTGTTGGGCTTCATCTTGGCCCCAAAGTGCTATGTTATCTACCCAAGACCAGATGGAAACTCTTCAGAAGTCTTAAGGGATAATACATCTTAGGAGCAATATGGTCAAAATGACTCTTTTCCTCCATAGATCTAGAAAAAAGAATTAACTGAACCATGGAAAAGAAACTATGATAGTCTTTGGCAATGCAATGTAATGATCAAGGGTAGCTCATTGCATTTCTCTTATAATTCCTGTTATTTTAAATAATCCATTGGTTTTAGGAGAAGGAATAATCACTTACCTCTTTAAATTTGCTCTTGATTTCATGCTCTTGACCTCTTTATGTTTTATGTAGTGATGTAGCATCAAGTCACTTTATTCAACTTATTTACAAGTTGGAAAACAAGAAGCAAACGTCTTGCTTTCAGTGTGGTTCTGACTCCTAGTAATCACACAGAACAGAGGTTAACGGCATCTTGTGCTTTCCAAGGTTGCCTTCTTCTCAGAAGCAGAGTGGCTCCATTTTCTGCTGTAGAAATTTTGTGACCAGTGAACACTTTAACCACTGAGCCACCAGAACTTAATGTTTTTTTAAAAATAATTAGAATCCTTAAAAACCTATAAAAACTAAAATCTGAATATAAGTTATGTCCACAAAGGTAGATAATATATTGCGATGGGAAAGTCTGCTGTTAGGGACCTCTCCAAAGTACTGAGAAGCAATGGTGTCACTCTGGAGCCTAAGGTGTGCCTGATACAGGCCATGGTCTTTGCAATTACTTGCTATGCATCAGAGAGCTGGACAATGACTAGGGAGGATAGTAGGAGAATTCATGTCTTTGAGCTGTGGTGTTGGAGAAGAGTATTGAATATACCATGGACTGTTAAGAGAACGAACAGGTTCATACTGGTGAGGGTTAAACCAGGAGGCTCCTTGGAGGCAAGGATTCTGAGACTCCATCTAACATACTTTGGACATATTGCAAGGAGGGACCAGTCCTTGGAGAGGACATCACGCTTGGGAGGGTGGAGAGACAGCTCAGGAGAGGAAGACCCTCTATGAGGTGGATTGATTCAGTGACTGGGATAATCTGGATGGGTGTATCGGAGACAGTGCGATTGGCACAGGACAGAGCAGGGTTTAGGGCTGTTGTACATAGGGTTGCTATGAGTTGCAAGTGGCTCAATGACACATAACAACAACTACAATAACAACAACACAAAGGTAAGTTTTTTTGCTAAATCCAGTTCAGAGAACTCCATTGTTGTTATTAGGTGTCGTTGGGTCAACACAACCCATAGCAACCCTATGGACAAAGATATGAACTCTGCCTTATCTTGTGCCATCCTCACACTTCCCAATATTCTCTAACAATTTCATCTTACCTTGATACCAACAGTCAGGAAACCAGGAGACATATTACACTTGGAAGGTCTGCAGTTAAGGACATCTCCAAATTGTTGAAGAACAATGATGCCAGTTTGAGAAGTAAGGTGCATCAGATTCAGGCCATGCTGTGCTGAATCATTTGCTATGCATCTGAGAGCTGGACAATAAAGATAACAGAAGAATTGATGACTTCGAGCTCTGATGTTGGAGAAGAGTACCGAATATTCTATGGACTGCCTAAAGAACAAATAAATATGTCTGGGAGAAAGTGCAGCCAGAGTGCTTCTAGGCAGATGATAAAACTTTGTCTTACACACTTCAGGCATGTTTCTAGGAGAGGCTATTCCTTGGAGAGGGAATCATACTTGGAAAGGTGGAGGGTCGGCAAAGGAGAGGAAGACCTTCAGTCAGGTGGATTGACACAGTGACTGCAACAATGGGCTTGTGGACTTTATTACAAGTTTTAAACTCTATGTACTCATTATCTTATGTTTTCAGGGAATATTTTTTTGTTTTTCACTAAAATAAAATTATCATCCTAAGTCATTATTGACCCTTTCTTTTATTATCTTTCATCAACTGTCCCCCCCCCACCATATTAAATCACAGGAATGTTTTTATTAGTCTTCAATGTAATATAAACACCAGGTAAATTCCTTATATATAGATTCCAGTTCAAGTCACCTCTGAACCCACTTTCAAGCATGACAATACCATGGATAACAGAGTAGAACTCTGTTTTATAGGTTGTGGAGATTTTTTCAACTTTAAAATATTTTCTTTTTTAATGAAATTTTACACAGACAGTAGGGTTCTCATGGCACAATTTCTCCATATATTACACTGTGCCATTTGTTGTTGTTGTTGTTGTTATGTGCCTTCGAGTCACTTGTGACTCATAGCAACTGTGCTGTTAATTATGTTTATTGCAAGAAAAATCACATTTTTACCCAGATTTGACATTCTACAATTACCAAAATTGGCTTGTTCTCTGCAACAAAAAGAAAGAATGTTTTAATTAAGTGAAAAGAGCTTACTCTTTTCACTTAAGGGATAAGATTGAGAGTAGTCAGCCAGAACATATCTGCTTCACACAACTAAAATAGTCCCTCTTGGCTCAGAGGTTTGAGTGTGACTAGTAAAAGAACTGAAAGTTGGGAGGCATATAACAGTTGTCCACACCTATGTTGTTGTTTGTGCTGTCCAGTTGATGTCCATAATAAATGTAGTAAAGAGAGCAAGTGCCCCAAAGGATTTCCTAGGTTTTAATATTTATGGAGACCCATTATCAGGTCTTAAACCTGCAAGAATAGCTGGTGAGTTTTAATTTCCAGACTTTCTATTAGCTAACTGGTTATCCATTGTGTGAACAGGGTTTTTTTATGATTTAGATATAGATAGAGATGATAGATAGATATAGAGAGATGATATATAGTTATAATAGTTTAGTGGTAGAGCCCAGATTGGAAGTCAGTTGAAATGAGAAAAATAAGTAACATACATCATTTAACAATTAGAACATAGCTTGAATGTTGGAAAACTGGAAATTGTTAACAATGAAATGGAATGCATGAATATTGACATACTAGGCATTAGTAAGATGTAATAGACCAGGTTTGGCCACTTTCAGATAATCATATGGAATGAAAACAGAGGAAGAAAGGTGTTGCATTCATAGTAAAAAAGTAAATTTCAAATTCTATCCTGAAATACAATGTTGTGAGTGATAGGATAATATCCATATGCGTACAAGGAAGACCCGTTAACAAGATTATTATTCAAAAATATCTCCTACCTCTAGAGCCAAAGGGAAAGAAATTGAGAATCTTTACCAAATTTTGCAAAATCAACCAAACATGCTATTAGGATACGTTAATGAAAATTGGTGACTAGAATACAAAAGTAGGAAAGAGTGAAGAAGAAACAGTAGTTGGAAAATACCGTTTTGGTGATAACACACACACACAC
>NW_006399935.1:1538221-1540419 GCF_000299155.1 Elephantulus edwardii
CAAGGATTCTGAAGCTTCGTCTGACATACTTTGGGCATGTTGCAAGGAGGGACTGGTCCTTGGAGAGGGACATCATGTTTGGCAGAGTGAAGGGGCGGCGCAGGAGAGAAAGACCTTCGATAAGATGAATCGATTCTGTGACTAGAGTGGTGGGAATAAGTGCATTTGAGATGGTTAGTTTGGCCCAGGATAGAACAGTTTTTAGAGCTCTTGTACATAGGGTCGCTGTGAGTTGCAAATGACTTGATGGTACATAACAGCAACAACAACATAGCTGGGGATTTATTTGCTGGAGCACTTAAGAAAATGGTCTACCTATATAGACTTGGTTCATATAAACAAGAAAAGGAAATGAGGAAAGTGTTTTGTGAGGAATATCATGGCCTGATGATAAAATCTTCACCACTTGAAAGATGTGATTCTTCCTACTGACCCCCAAGGGCTTTTTGCCTCATTAGTGGTTATTTTATCTCCCTATGTAGATAGAGCTCTCTTGTTTTGTTGAGGGTCAGGTGTGGAATGTTAAGTTGTTTTTCTTTTGTTCATAATTGTGAGTGAACTAATTGGATTTGTTGGGTTTAGCTACAATGAGCTGTGAGCTGGAAACCTCTTGTCTAGAGTCAAACAGGACTTGATGGGTGGACCTTATTTAAAAGACAGTTGGGCACTCATGTCTGTGGCCCTTGGGTCTGGTGTTAATTGTGTTCAGGATGAATAGTTTCCCAAGCGGTACAGCACTGGTCTGTCAATTTGCTGCACTGAAGTAACTTGGGGTTGCTGTGATGCTGAATGCTTTGTGACTGTTGTGTCAAATGCCATCATATAATGGTTACCCATTGTGGACAGTGTTTGGTGGTGCACCCAGACTTAGACAGGCTTGGAAGGAGGACTGGCATTCACTTTCTAAACAACATGCTTCTGGAAACACTCTGAACGTAAAAAAAAAAAGATAGTTATAGAATAAGATTCAGGTCTTTTGTTCATAGGGTTGCTATGAGTCATGCTTGACTCAGTGGAACTTAACAACAGATGTATAAGAACAGAGCATTAAAACACTGCTTGGCTCAAAATCAGGAAAGGAGTGTGTCAGGGATGCATCCTGTCTCCATACTTTTTCAATCTATATGCAGAACAGATAATTTGGGAGGTAGGGTTTTCTGAGGAGGAATGTGGTATCAGGATTGGAAAAAGACTCAAAAAACTTACTTTATGCAGACGACACAACCTTGCTCACTGAAACTGAAGAAGACCTAAAGTGCTTTCTGCGGAAGGTCAAGGACTGTAGTCTTCAATATGGATTGAAGTTCAACATCAAGAAGACAAAGATTCTCACCACTGGGCCAATTGGCAGCATCATAATAGATGGAGAAGAGATTGCGGTTGTTAACAATTACAGCTTATTAAGCTCCATGATCAACACTCTAACCCCAACAACAGTCAGGAAATCAAAAGACAAATTGCATTGGGAAAATCTGCTGTCAGGTACCTCTCCAGAGTGCTGAAAAGCTATCATATCAGTCTAGAGACTAAGGTGTGCCTAATCCAGGCCATGGTCTTAACAGTTACTTGTTATGCATCAGAGAGCTGGATGATGACTAAGGATGACAGAAGAAGAATTGATACCTTTGAGTTGTGGTGCTGGAGAAGAGTCTTAATCATACCATGGACTGGCAAGAAAACAAATAGGTCTATCTTGGAGAGGGTGAAATAAAGTTTTCCTTGAAGGCTAGGATTTTGAAGCTCTGTCTCACATACTTTGAGCATGTGGCCAAGAGAGACCAGTCCTTGGAGAAGGACATCATACTTGGAAAGGTGGAGGGACAGCAAAGGAGAGGAAGACATCAGATGAGATGGAATTGATACAGTAACTGGGGCAACAGGGGTTGGTGTGTCAGAATTAGTGAGACTGGCTCAGGACAGGGCAGGGTTCAGAGCTGCTGTCCATAGGGTCACTATGCGTCAACAGATGACTTGATGGCACATAACAACAAAGATATATATACATATACATTGGAAGCTGGAGTGGCATCCACTTCCTAAACAACATGGCTCAGGAAACTATGAATCTGAGGAATGACAAGTTTCAGAAAGGCTTTGGGACTTTTGGTCATAGGGTTGCTCTGAGTCGTGCTTGACTCAACGGCATCAACAACAAAACTATATGTGTGTGTGTGTGTGTGTGTGTGTGTGTATATATA
>NW_006399935.1:1540953-1554873 GCF_000299155.1 Elephantulus edwardii
TCTATCTATCTATCTGTCATCGATCTCCATACCTTTTCAATCTATGTGCTAGACTCTGTGAGGAGAAATTTGGCATCAGATTTGAAGACAGACTCATCAACAATACGCATTATGAAGATGACACAACCCTGCTTGCTGAAACTGAGGAGGACCTGAAGCACTTGCTGTAGAAGGTCAAGGACTATAGCCTTCAATATGGATTGAAGCTCAACATCAAGAAAACAAAGATTCTCACCACTGGGTTGATAGGCAGCATCATGATAGATGGTGAGGAGATTGAGATTGTTAACAGCTTCAGTTTGTTTGGCTCCACAATCAACATTCTTGGTACTAGCAGCCAGGCAATTAAAAGATGAATTGCATTGGGAAAGTCTGCTGTCAGAGACCTCTCCAAAGTACTGAAGAGCAACAATGTCAGCTGGCAACTAAGGTGTGCCTGATACAGGCCATGGCCTTTGCAATTTCTTGCTATGCATCAGAAAGTTGGACAATTATGAGGGATGATAGGAGAATTGCTGCCTTTGGTATGTAGTTCTGGAAAAGATCATTGAATATACCATAGACTGCTAGAACAACAAACAAGTTTGTCTTAGAGAGGGTGAGAACAGGCTGCTCTTTGGAGGCAAAGATTCTGAAGCTTTGTCTGACCTACTTTGGACATGTTGCAAGGCGGGACCAGTCCTTAAAGAGGGACGTCATGCTTGGGAGGATGGAGGGACAGTGCAAGAGAGGTAGATCCTCGTTGAGATGGACCGATTCAGTGACTAGGGTGATGGCGGTAGGTGTGTCAGAGATAATAAGAACAGCACAGGATAGAGCAGAGTTTAGGGCTTTTGTACTTATGGTCGCTATGATGGCTTGATGGCACATAACAACAACAAGAACACATGGATATATATATATACACACACACATACATATATGGAGATATATATACATATATACACACACCACACACATACATATATGGAGACTTAAATATATTCATACATATATAGAGATTTAGACACATATGTGGAAATTTATACAAATATATGGAGATTTTTATATATGTTTATAAGTATATGGAGATTTATATATTTATATGGAGATTTATACACACATACATATATAGAGAGATATTTATCCATATATATGGAGATTTATACATATATACAGAGAGTTATACATATATATGAAGTGGCATCCACTTCCATAAATAGCTTACCTCTGGAAACCCTATGAATCTGGAGAAAGGATGAAAGTCACACAAGTGTTGAGGACCTTCATTCATAGGGTCGCTATGAGTCGCCTATGACTCGACGGCACTTCACAACAACAACAACAACATATATGAATACATACTTTGGACATGTTGCAAGGAGGGACAAGTCCTTGGAGAAGGACGTTATGCTTGCGAGGGTGGAGGGACAGCGCAGGAGGGGAAGACCCTCCATGAGTTGGATTGATTCAGTAACTGGGGTAATCGGGATGGGTGTGTTTGAAACAGTGACATTGGCACAGGGTAGAGCAGGGTTTAGGGCTGTTTACACAGGATCCCTATGAGTTGCAGGTGACTTGACGGCACATAACAACACCAACATATATAGATATAGATTAGATATAGAGATATATATGGAGCTCGGAAGGAGGAGTGGCATCCACTTCCATAATAGCTTGCCTCTGGAAACCCTATGAACCTGGAGAGAGGATGAAAGGCACCCAAGCATCGAGGACTCTCCTTCATAGGGTCGCTATGAGTCGCCTGCGACTCGACGGCACTTAACAACAACAACAGCATATGGAGCTCTGGTGGCCTAGTGGCAAGAAACTGTGCTGTAATTCCGAAGGCACGCAGTTCCAGGCCACCAACTGCTCTGTGGGAGAATGATGGGTAATCTCCTCCCGTGTGACTAACTGCCTCTGAAAACCCTTTGGAAGGTCAGCAAAGCCTGCCCTATCCTGAGCTAATCTCTCTGTTTCTGACACACCTATCCCTATTACTTCAGTTACTGTGTCAATCCATTTCATCCAGGGTCTTCCTCTCTTGCGCTGTCTCTCTATCTAAGTATGATGTCCTTCTTCAAGAACTGGTCCCTGCTGGCCACATGATCAAAGTATGTCAGACAGAGCTTCAGAATCACTCCTGTCAAGAAGCAACTTGGTTTCATCCCCTCCAGGACAGACCTGTTTGATCTCTTGGCAGTTCGTGGTATGTTCAATACACTTCTCCAGCACCACAATGTAAAGGCATTGATTCTTCTTTTTTCTCATCCTTAGTCATTGACCAGCTCTCTGATGTGTAGCAATTAATTGCAAAGACTATGGCCTGGATCAGGCACATCTTAGCCTCTAGACTGACAACTTTGTTCTTCAGCACTATGGAGAGGTCTCTCATAGCCGACTTCCCCACGGCAATTTGTCTTTTGATTTTCTGACTCTTAAGCAGCTCTGGTGGCCTAGTGGCAAGAAGCTGCGCTGCAATCCTGAAGGCATGTGGTTTGAGGCCACCAGCTGCTCCACAGGAGAAGGATGGGTGATCTCTCAGGTGATTAACTGCCTCTGGAAACAAACTGGTGGGTAGTGGGATAACTGAGTCACACCTTAGGTTAAGAAGCCCTGGTGGTACGGTAGGTTAAACATTTAATAGTTAACTGAGAATCCAACCATTTTAACCCACCAATCATTCCAAGGGAGCAAAAAGGGGCAATTTGCTACTATAAAGATTATAGCTGTAGAAATACCACTCTAACCTACAACCAGGAGAAGATAAAATAGATGAATGGGATCTTCTAAGAATTAAATCCGTATGCACATCCAAAACCTTCTCCACCAGGGTAAAAAGGGAAGCCACAGACTGGGAAAAAGTATTTGGTAATGACATATCAGATAAGGGACTTATATCCAGAATTTATAAAATACTTGAGCACCACAATAAATAAAGGTAAATAATCCAATAGAAAAATGGGCACAGGATATAAACAGACACTTCACCGAAGAATACATTCAGATGGCTAACAAACACATGAAGAAATGTTCAAAATCCCTAGCTCTAAGAGAGATGCAAATCAAAACAACTATGAGATATCATCTCACCCCAGTCAGAATAGCAAAATTTAACAGAACAGCAAGAAACAAATGCTGGCAAAGTTGTGGAGAAACTGGAACCTTTATTCACTGTTGGTGGGAGTGTAAAATGGTACAACCACTGTGGAAGGTGGTATCGCGCTTTCTCAATAAGTTGGAAATAGAAATACCATTCGACCCAGCAATTCCACTACTGGGAATATATCCCAAAGAGACCATAACTGACACCCAAGCAGATATATGCACACCCATGTTTATTGCAGCTTTGTTCACAATAGTAAGGAGTTGGAAACAACCTAAGTGCCCATCAACAAACAAATGAATAGAGAAGCTGTGGTATATTCACACAATGGAATACTACGCTGCATTGAGAAATAAGGAACTCATGAAATATTATTCAAAATGGGTGACCCTGGAGGACATTATGCTGAGTGAAGTAGATCAGTCACAAAAAGACAAATACTGTTTTAAATTACTTTGTAAAACAAGACTGACCTCAGGGTTGGGGGGAGACTGAGAAGATGGGTTCAATAATGTATACTGCATTGAAACAGATGAGGGAAAAAACTCTTTAAGAGGGAAAATTATTGAGTATTTTTGTCATGACATGAGTCCAGAGTGAAGGCTGTATAGTGGAGTGGACCTGGGGGAAGCGATTGTAAAACAATGAAAGAATTTTTCTTTTACTTTTCCAAGAGGGTAGTGTACTAGGGGAGAGAGATGGGAGGGGAGAAAAAGTGTAACAATGAATGAATGAAAATAGAAAAACACAAAAAGAACAAAAGCTAAATTGACAATAATTTTCAAACTTCAGAATCCTGTTTTTAACAAATGTTTGCAAAGGAAAAAAGTTATATTCTTAGCACCATAGTATATACCACAACATGTTCACTTTTTAAATTTTATTTTGTTCTCTAATAAATATTGATAATGCAAATATAATTGCTTTAACAACAACAAAAACAATAACAAAGAAATACCACTCTATCCTAAAGGTTACTACAAGGTTGAAGAGACTTGAAGGGGAAAATGCAAACATGGCCACCAAGAAATTCTTAGAAGAATGTTCACTCACAGTAACTTTATTCATACTTTTCCCAAATGGAAAGAATCCAAATGTTCATCAACAGGAGGGAAATAAGTTTTGGATACAATATGGATATGGTAGAATTTTATTCAGCAATAGATACAAACAAATTATCAATACATTCATAAAGTGGATGGAGTAAGAAATACTTTGAGCCAAAGAAGGCAAACATCAAGAATATAGTATGTATAACTCCATGTATATGAACTCTAGGAATTGGTAAAATTAATCCACTGTAAGAGAAATGAGAACATCAACTGCTTCTGAGTTGAGGTCTTGAGGACTCCTGAAAAAAAAAGAATTAGGGGGAATTCAGGGGTGATGAAAATGTTTCACGCCTTCAGTTGATTGATATAGTGGACAATTTCATATATATATATATATATACACAAAACAAGAGCATTTCAAAATCTGGGGTGTTCCGTGTGATTAAAGCTGCTTATACAAGGTTTGCCTCCATCTCCATCTGCCCTAGTTTCTGCCTGTGTTTCAGAGCAGGTGACTCATGACTATAGATGAGTAAACAAGGGTAGAACAGTTTTCCCTTTGGGAGAATGACATTAAAAATAGATTAACTAGTATATGGAAAAGTGTTTTCACAAAGAACTCTTCCAGACATTCTCCCAGGAAAAAATTACAATTCTCCAGTGTTGAAGAAAAGAAAACAAACAAAAACAAGGGAATCAGATGAACACATATCCAGGACTTGTATGTATTCATCTGAAAGGTATTAGAAAACTCAGGGTACATATGATTATAATTTAGTAAAAGATTCACCTTCCCATAGATTTACTAGAATACTGACCCAACTTGATTCTTTTCCAGATAATGATACATTTAAGTTTGCAATAAGGATAGTTAAAACAGCTGACCATTCTTGTTTACTCTGATGTAAAGTGGTCTAGGATGAGTATACCTTCATTCTCTCCACCTCCCAGTTTCTTCTCTTTCTACTCACTGCAGAACAAGTTCACGTGGAGCCTTTTGACCCATTGCTGTGTTAAGTGCCATGGACTCGGCTCTGACTCACAATGTGAGGGATCTTGTGGGCACTAGAAACCTTGCCTGGAGTTCTTAGATATGAAAGGAATATTTTTTCACTTGCTGAGTGATGTCTCACCATCAAAGATGGAAAAGAGGACAATTCAAAGACGCTGTTGAGTGACACTTCCTTCAGGAGTCACCCAGGTGTGAGCCTACCTTAGAGTTGTTTCTGGGTGTGGGTGGTAGACGTGGCCATTGTGTAGCTCTCAGACGTACCCGTTTTACTCATCCTTGTAAACCACATATTATACTCCCCTCGAACCTAGAAAAAAGTAAATACAGATACTTGTTTAGTGAAAACACTTAAATAGAAACCAAGATATGACGTTGAAATCACTCTCTTCTGAACCATATTTGACGTTGTAGGTGTCATTATCTCATACCACAACTCTTGCCTCTGACTGATGGTGACCCCACGTACAACTAACTAGAAGAAATATTAACCATTCTTGCACCCATTCCTTCCATCACTTATGGATTAGACTGTAGTGTAGAAGTGGATTGCCAGGCCTATCTTCCCATTTGTTTCCAGTTGGGAAGCTCTGGTGCACCCTGTTCTGAATCATTGGAACACACTAGCCTCCACTAACACCTGACTGATAGCTACTTATTGTTAAGTCTGGACAAAGTGGGCCAAAGAGAAGAATTCAGAATTCAAATGCTAATGGACTTTTCTGCTGCTGATAAGAACAGCAAACAGCCTTGCCTGCCTGGCTGAGCTAGCAGGTGGATGGTAAATCAGAGCGGAATGTCCTTCCCTAAAGTATCTGTTAGAAAACCCCTCCCTAAAAAGTTCCCAGTGTGACTTCCCCATTCTGCATCCCCAGATTGGGGAACTTCAGGGAGCTCCTCTATTATCTATTCCCCCCCTAATCAAGCTGTGCTAAGCTTTCTCTAGTTCTGATTTCTTCCTTAAGTATGCTAACATAACACTTATGTGGTGTAGTAGCTGGGAATTAGACATGGGTCTCTTGGATGTATGGTTAGGATTCTACCACTGAACCATTACTGTCCCTGAATCCCATTTACCAAACCAAACAAGCTGTTATGGGATCAGTTCCGACCTCATGTGTACCAGAGTTCTAGGAGGTTTTCAGTGGCTGTTTTTCAGTTTAGCTTCACAAGCCTCTCTTCAAAACTGCCTCTGGGTGGACTCAAACATCTAATCTATTGTTTAGAAGTTGATTATGCCTCCCATGGACTTCTTGAATTCCTGTTTATTTTGGCCAAATTTACAGTCATTAATATTGAATAAGGAGTCCATGTGGGGTAGTGTGTTGTGGTCTACTGAAAGTTTGGCGTTTCGAATTCATCAGATGCTCCAAAAGACATAGATGAGGCAGTCTCATTTTGCTAAGACTTACAAACTTGCATAACTCAGGGAGGCTCACCATGAGTCAGAAATGACTTAATGGGCAGTGGTTTGGTTAGTATGATTGACCAGCACTTGTCATATACAGGGGTTTGTGTGTTGCTGTAATGCTGAAAGCTATGGCACTGGCATTTCAAATATCAACATTGTATCTGTAAGGGATATAATGTCTGGCAAAGTAGAGGTTGAGTTAAAAAGAAATGGAATTACATAGAGGCTGTAATAATGGGCTCAAACACAGCAGCAATTGTGAGGATGGTGGAAGACCAAGTTGTGGTTTGCTTTGTTGTACATAATGTTGCTATGAGTTGATGTCAACTGGACAGCACCTAACAAAAGCAACATTACTGAACCATACTTGCTCTTCTGCAATATATCAGCCCCTTAACTCTTCAGAGGATTTCTAGAAAGGATTTCTAGGTGCAAAGCTTGGTACCTGGCAAATACCATCAACAGTTTAGCTGAATACATGTATGAGCCTGCACATGCGGTTGCTGTGTGATTTGAGTATTTCTTTCTGAGTGTGTGAGTGTGTTCTTTTATTCAAGGTGGATACATGGATGTCTTAAGCTTTGGATTCATTGATGATGATGTGCAGGTTGTAGGACCAGGTAATGCATTGTTCTGCTGTACAGAAAATGGCCAAGAACTGGAGGTGACTTAGTGGCAACTAACAACAACAACAACATGTATTAGGTTCTGTGAAGATACAGAATTGAACACGATAGAACCATAGCCTAGTCTAGGGACCGAGGATTATAATCCTGGGGAAATCAAGGTCAATTGACACAATGTAGTCTCTACATAGACAATATTCCATATTCTACTTTGGTGAGTATTAACTGGGGGATTAAACAGCTGGGAGTAGCCGTCTAAAATACTACTCTTAGACTCTCTCATTCAAAGAAGTGAAGATTGAAGGCAAAAAAAGTTACAATGAACCATTTTTATCCAAAGGAATAATGAACCATGTGACCCTCAACCTGTAAGACACTCAGGAAAGAAAAACTAGATGCTGCTCAGGTCGCATGCCAACAGAATTGAAAGAGATCACAGTAGGAGGTATTAGATAGAGTGAGGTAGAAACATGGTACAAAACCTAAACTCATAGTCTACTCAACTGACAGAGACTGGTGGGACCTTTGAGATTATGGCCCTTACTACCTCTTCAAGCTTGAAACCAAATTCACTTCCATGGCTCAACACTTCTGTTGTTGTTAGGGTGCCATTAAGTCAGCTCTTGTTCATAGACAAGTCATCTTGTCTATAAAATGTGTACAACAGAATGCAACATTGCCCAGTCCTGACCCACTTTTATAATTGCCTCTGAGACCTTGTTGAAGCTACTTGAAGAATATTACTGCAACATACTAAAGACAGAGAGCCGGTTAAAATACAAAGAGTTTCTAGAAATCAAGAAAAGGAAAAAGAACAAAGGACAGGGCTTGTGGGTCCTTCCTGTGCTCTCTCTCTTTTGCTGGGCTCTGTGACCATGCCAACATGGGCAAGTGTAGAGGCCTTTGTACCCCCAGGAAGCTGTGCATCCACTGGTGCGACCAGTAGTGGCGTGATTAACAGTACAAAAAAGCCCATTTGGGTACAGCTCTGAATTCCAACCCCTTTGGAGATGCTCCTCATGCAAAGGGAATTGTTTTGGAAAAAGCTGTTGAAGCCAAGCAGTCAAATTCTGCCATTAGAAAGTGTGGCAGAGTCCAGCTCACGAAGAATGGCAAGAAAATCACAGCCTCTGTGCCCAGTGATGGCTGCTTGAATTTTACTGAGGAAAACAATGAAGTTCTTGTTGCTGGATGTGGTCATGAAAGTCATTCTGTTGGTGACATTCTTGGAGTCTTCTTTAAGGTTGTCAAAGTGGCCAGTGTATCTCTTCTGGCCTTACACAAAGGCAAGACAGAATGGTCAAGATCTTAAATTTTGATGAAAATGTTACAGTAATAAATTTCCACCCGCCAGAAAACAAACAAACAACAACAAACAAAACAATGAAAGACCAAAGGACAATAGAAAAATAGAGGAAAACCAACAATAATCAGTTCATAGGAAGATAGTTACAAGTGATCTCTAAATATGGGAAAAGATAATTACTTTCATTTCCCCATAAGATTAATACAAAATAAAATACACAAATAAACCAGATATTACCTATGGTATGGGGTGAGGATGGCACAGGATAGGATAGGATAGGATAGGGTTTAGATCTGTTGTTCATAGGGTTGCTTTGAGTTGTATTTGACTCAACAGGACCTAACAAAAACACCACCATGCTATTGTTAGCTGCTGTCAATGCAATGCTGACTCATGATGACCAGGTATACAATAAGATGTTTGCACTCCATGAGACTTTGGATAACAGCAGAAGTTAATGATCAGAGCTCCAGTACTTGTCTGTCTTTGTCTAGAAAATACCTTGAAACCTATTTAGCATCACAGCATCAATCAAGCCTCCAGTGTGGCAGATGGGTGATGGCTGTACGTAAGGCACACTTGTCAAGAATTAAACCGGAGTCTGCTACATGGAAGGTGAGACTTCTACCACTGCGCCACCACTGCGTCTCATGAGGAGAGGATTAGTCTGCATAAGTGATGAGGGTGGACAATACTTATGAGAGCTGGAAAGTGGATACAAGACATATGTTACCTGATGGTTGAGTAGACAGTGGACAATGTAGATGTAGACTCCCTGCAGGACATTTGTGATGGTAAAGGTATAGGCGATGATCGATCGGAAGGGTTCTTTTATTGACTGGACAAGAAAGAAGCCTAGACACCAGGAACAGCCCAAGAGGAAGAGTTGAGCCATCGCTTTAAATGTCAGCATCCTGAAAAAACACAACATGAAGAGTTACCGACGTCAAGACCTGCTTCCCTGAGTAATCTTTTCTTTCTTGCAGGATTCCTTTGCCCTTCCTATACAGTTATTGGCAAAGTTTTCTCAAGCCAGGATACACTTGGGGAAATCATGTTTTTGAATATTTTGATGGGTTCTAAAGGCTAGTCTTTTGACTAGTATTTGGGCACTTAACCATGGCATCTGCAAGGATTTTTTTTGTAAAGGACTATGTGGTAAGTATTTTTGGCTTCGTACTGTACAGTCTTTATTATAACAAAGGGTTCTGCTGTTTTACACAAAACCAACCACAGATAATAGAGAAATAAATGAATATATTGATGTCATAAGGAGCTGAGCGGTTCGAACCCACCAGAACCTTTATGAAAGAAAGACGGGCAGTCTCCTCCCTTGCGATTTTACTGCCTCTAAAAACTATGAGTATGATCAATTATGATTAGGCTCCAACTCCAATGGTAACATGGGGTCGCTGTGAGTGACGGCACCTAACAGCTGTGCTTTGCTTGGTGCAGAGTCATAGTGAGACCTTGGCTAGAAGGCACCAAGTGGCTTCTCTGAACTTGTTAGCCTATTTGTAAAATGGAGCTGGTCGTCCTGAGCTAATGAGCAGTGAAAGCAGCAGCTCAGGCAGGAGGGAGTTAAGAAGCCAGGCTGGCAATCCAGGAGCATGGCAGAGGCCAGGCCAGCGAGGAGGCTGAGGCAGAGAGGCCTGAGGGGAAGGCCTGGACCAGGGCAAGCCGCTGGGGGTGGAGAACAAGGAAGGTTGGTGGGGCTTGTGTGAGGAGAGCTGTGTGTTTAGAAGTTACTTTCTGCCCATCAAGAAACGAACGGATAGAGAAGCTCTGGTATAGTCACACAATGGAAGGCTATGCTGCATTGAAAAACAAGGAACTCATGCAACATTATTCAAAATGGGTGACCTTGGAGGACATTATGCTGAATGAAATATCTCAGTCACAAAAGGACAGGTGCTGCATGGTGCCACTATTGTAGAACAGAACTGACATCAGGGTTGGGGTGAGACTGAGAAAAGTTGGATAAATGATGTATACTGCATTGAAACAGAGTGGAAGGAGGCGTGGCATCCACTTCCATAATAGCTTGCCTCTGGAAATCCTATGAACCTGGAGAGAGGATGAAAGACACCCAAGTGTCGAGGACTCTCCTTCATAGGGTCGCTATGAGTCGCCTGCGACTCGACGGCACTTAACAACAACAACAACATCATCAAATTGGAACCAACCCATAGCTGACCCTCTGGCAAAGTTTCAGAGGTAGTTAATCCCATGAATGGAGATTGCCCATCTTTCTGTCACAGAGAAGCTGGTGAATTCAAACCATGTGCCTTTGAGACTATAGCACAGCCTCGCAAAAAATAAGGCCCCCAGAATAGATGGTATACCAATTGACATACTTCAGCTAACATGCTGCCCTGGATGTGCTCACCAAGTTGTGCCAAGAAATCTGGATAACAATCACTTGGCCAACTGACTGGAAGAGATCTATATTTGTTCCCATTCCAAAGAAGGGTGACCCAACTGAGTGTGGAAACTACAGAACAATCTCATTGATTTCATATGCAAGCAAGATTCTACTGAAGATTATCCAAAAATGACTGAAATAGTACATCAGCAGAGAACTGCCAGAAGTCCAGGCTGGGTTTAGAAGGGGTCATGGTACTAGGGATATTGTAGCTGATGTTGGATGGATCTTAGCTGAAAGCAGAGAATACCAGAAGAATGTCTGTCTGAGTTTCATTGATTATGCAAAGGTATTTGACTGCGTAGATCATAACAAACTGTGGCTGACTCTGAGAAGAATGGGAATCCCAGAACATTTTATCGTGCTAATGTGAAACCTATACTTGGACCAAGAGGCAGTCGTCAGAACAGGGCAGGGCAACACTGCATGGTTCAAAATTGGGAAGACTGTAGGCCAGGGATGTGTCCTAGCTCCATACCTTTTCAACCTGTATGCAGAGCAAATTATCTGAGAGGCTGGCCTCTATGAGGAGAAGCATGGCGTTAGGATTGGTGGAAGATCTATCAACAATCTGCGTTATGCAGATGACACAACCCTGCTCACTGAAACTGAGGAGGACCTCATGCACTTACTGCAGAGGGTCAAGGACTGCAGCCTTCAGTATGGACTGAGGCTCAATGTCAAGAAGACAAAGATTCTCACCACTGGACCAATTGGTAGCATCAGGATGGATGGCGAAGAGATTGAGATTGTTCACAGCTTCGGTTTGCTTGGCTCCACGGTCAACACTCTTGGCACCAACAGCCAGGAAATAAAAAAAACGTATTGCCATGGGAAAGTCTGCTGTTAGGGACCTCTCTAAAGTACTAAGAGTAACGGTGTCTCTCTGGAGACTAAGGTGTGCCTGATACAGGCCATGGTCTCTGAAATCACTTGTTATGCATCAGAGGGTTGGACAACGACTAGGGAGGATAGAAGGAGAATCGACGCCTTTGAGCTGTGGTGCTGGAGAAGAGTATTGAATGTTCCATGGACTCCCAAGAAAACAAACAGATTCATCCTAGAGAGGGTTATACCAGGCTACTCCTTGGAGGCAAGGATTCTGCGGTTTCGTCTGACATATTTTGGACATGTTGTAAGGAGAAACAGGTCCTTGGAGAGGGACATCATGCTTGGTAGGGTAGAGGGACAGCGCAGGAGAGGAAGACCCTCTATAAGGTGGATTGATTCAGTAACTGGGGTAATCGGGATAGGTGTGTCAGAGGCAATGAGATTGGCACAGGATAGAGCAGGGTTTAGGGCTGTTGTACATAGGGTCGCTATGAGTCGTGAACGACTTGACGGCACATAACAACAACAACAACAACTTACCACTAGTCAATCAGAGCTCCATTTTTGTAGTTGTTGTGTTGTTATGTGCTGTTGTGTCACTTGTGACTCATAGTTACCCTATGTACAACAGCTCCAAACTCTGCTCTATCTTGAACCAACCTCATGTTCTCTGACACATCGACCCCCATTACCCCAGTCTGAGTCAGTCCATCTCATCCAGGGCCTTCATCTCTTGCACTGTCCCTCCGCCCTTCTATGCATGATGTCCCTCTCCAAGGACTGTCCCTCCTTACAACATGCCCAAAGTATGTCAAATGAAACTTCTAAATCCTTGCTTCCAAGGAGCAGCCTGGCTTCATCCTCTCTCGGATGAATCTGTTTGTTCTCTTAGCAGTCCATGGCATATTCAATACTATTCTGTAGCACCACAACTCAAAGGCGTCAATTCTTCTTCTGTTATTCTTAGTCATTGTTTAGCTTTCTGATGCATAAAAAAATAATTGTGAAGACCACGGCCTGGGTCATGTGCACCTTAGTCTCTACACTGATATTCTTGCTCTTTAGCACTCTGGAGAGGTCCCTGACAGCAGACTTTTCCAGTGCAATTTGTCTTTTGATTTCCTGGCTGCTAGTACAAAGAGTGCTGACTTTTGAGGCAAACAAGCTGGTACTGTTAACAATCTCAATCTCTTCACCATCTAACATGATGCTGCCAATTGCCCAGTGGTGAGAATCTTTGTTTCAATCCATAGTGAAAGCTGCAGTCTTAGACCTTCTGCAGCAAATGCCTCGTTTTCAGCAAGCATGGTTGTGTCATCTACATAATGCAGATTGTTCCTCCAATCCTGACGACACTTTCCTCCTCTTAGAGCCTCGCTCCCTCCTTATACATATGAAAATTTGAATTTAATAAAACTTTTGTGTGTCAATATTCTTTCTTCTTTTAATTTTTTTCTTCCAAAATATTAAAAAGTCAAGAGATCAGAGCTCTGGTTGTGCAATGGTTAAGAGCTTGGCTGCTACCAGAAAAGTCAGTAGTTCAAACTTACCTAGAGATTCCCCTTGCAGAAAGATTTTGTATTCTGCCCTTCTAATGCTTACAGTGTAGAAAACCAGGGCTTTGAACTTGTTCAGCCTGATTCAATCATGGATGAGGAAGCAACACCAGAATGGACTGAAACTTTTAAAATGTTTGTGAACCAGAATGTTGTCCAAAACAAGAAAAATTACATTTTAAAACCCCCTGGGAAGTTACTCTTAGAAAGACAAGGCATAGTAACTAAATGTTGGAAATGATCATGCACAATTAAAAGATGGCAGCCGACTGCGCTGCTTGGAATGTGTGTTACTCTCCCTCCACAATTCTGGCACTTATTCCGTTTCATGTATCAGGCTTATGAAGTGGCTCCCTACACCTCTTCTGAATTTCCCATTTTGTGTTTTTCTATTTCCAGGAATAGATGGCATACCAATTGACGTATTTCAGTTAACAGATGCTGCCCTGGACGTGCTCACCAAGTTGTGCCAAGAAATCTGGAGAACGACCACTAGGCCAACTGACTGGAAGAGATCGATATTTGTTCTTATCCCAAAGAAAGGTGACCCAACAGAATGTGGAAACTACAGAACAATCTCACTGATTTCACATGCAAGCAAGATTTTACTGAAGAT
>NW_006399935.1:1556518-1572976 GCF_000299155.1 Elephantulus edwardii
TCCGTCTAACATACTTTGGATATGTCGCAAGGAGGGACAGGTCCTTGGAGAGGGACATCATGCTTGGGAGGGTGGAGAGACAGCGCAGGAGGGGAAGACCCTCTATGAGGTGGATTGATTCAGTGACTGGGGTAATTGTGATGGGTGTATCAGAGGCAGTGTGATTGGCACAGGATAGAGCAGGGTTTAGGTCTGTTGTCCATAGGGTCTCTATGAATAGTAATTGACTTTATGGCACGTAACCACAACAACAAGAACAACAGTAAAAGTTCTCATCCAGTATCCAATAAAATTATTTTTTCCCCCAAAAAGAAAAGAAAACAGTTTCCTTTTATAGGCTGCACTGAAACATGGTGGGTTACTTTTGGTCCGCAGGCTATATAGTTTGTTGACCTTTTTGGAAAGAAATTCAAAGGCAAAAGGAAGAATCTTTATATGAAACTGAAACCATCCTGTAGTATACAGGTTGTCAATGTACTGTATTGACTGTTACGTCTACTTGTAAAATGGAATACGTATTTTGGCAAGAAGCTGTGTTGCAATCTTGAAGGCATGCAGTTCGAGTCCCCCAGCTGCCCCACAGGAGAAAGATAGGCAGTCTCCTCCCAAGTAATTAACTGTCTGAAAAACCTGTTGCAGGGTCAGCTATGGGGCAGTCCTAACTCAATGGTACATAACAGCGACATCACATAGATCTCTAATACAGTAGCTGGCGTAGTAATTACTTATTCTTTTCTTTCAAACTAACGGAATTTTGTTATTGCTGCTGTTGAGATTATTTACAGAAGATGCATCATTTTATCAATTTCTTCACATACAATTCAATGCCAAGTGTCAAGCTGTGAAACCATCCATATCCTTCCCCCCTGACTTTCTCCTTCTCCAAAAATGCTGGTTTATCTAACCTTCTGAATTGCCATTGCCAATTTTATTCCATAGAGACAGTTCTTTGTTGAAATGAGCACAATGTGAAAGACAGACATTCATTATTGATTAAGGTAAAGTACTGTTAGATTTAATAAAGATTACAAAAGATATTTTCAGATAAAAGATTATTTTAAGGCAATAGTTCCAGACGTTCAGCAGCCTAAATGGCTCCAAAAAGGAATCTGAAATTCTGTTCAACATTGTTATATGTCCATCTTTAGATCAGGATTCTTCTACAAAATTTTTGATCAAAACATATGACCTTGCTATTCCACTGCTTGGAATATACCCTGAGAAAGTGAAGATTGAGGCACAAACAGAGACTTGTACACCAATGTTTATAGAAACATTATTCACCATAGCAAGAACATGAAAAAAGCCCAAATGCCCAACCACAAAGGAATGGATTGAGAAATTACGGTACATTCACACAATGGAATACTATGCAGCACAGAGAAGAAATGATTTTGTAAATTACTACCTAATTTGGGAGGGACTGGAGAGCTTAATGCTAAGTAAACTAGCTCAGTTTCATAAAGACAAATACTTTACAAGATCATTATTGTAGAATGAGTATGAGGATCCAAGGAACGGGGGTGATTCATTGTTTTTTTTTTTCTTTTGTGTTGTTGTTAGGTACCATTGAGTCGTAGATGACTCATAGCGACCCTATGAATGAAAGACCTGAACACTTGTGTAACTTTAATCATTTCTCTACATTCGTAGAGTTTCTGGAGACAAGCTATTCTGGAAGTGGATGCCACTCCTGCTTCCAAGCAGTTCCACCAAACACTGTCCACCATGAGTAACCATTATCACATTTGACATACCAGTGGCACAGGGTTCAGCATCACAGCAACCACAAGTTACCTCTGTACAGCAAATGGACAGACCAGTGCTATATCACTTAGAAGAATGTTTGACTAAAACCAATTAAAGCCAGGCCTAAGGGCCACAGATGAAAACCACCCACCTCTGCTTGGTAGCATAACTTTCTATCCACTAGGCCAACAGAGCTCTCTGTGTTGTTGTTGTTAGGCACCATTGAGTCATAGACAACTCAGAGTGACTCTATGAATGAAAGCCCTTAACACTTGTGTAACTTTCATAGTTTCTCCATGTGCTTATAGGGTCACTCAATTTGATGAGTGGAGGGTTGAATGGGTAAACAAAAGGGGAAAGATACAGTGTGAAAAACAATGTAAGCGAACTTTATATGTAAAACAGAATAAAATAAAAATGTGCTCAGTAGAAAACACCTACTTCTCTCTGCCAATTTCCTCTTCTCATTTACACCCTTCATTTCTTGAATGTCTAGGAAATCAATATTGTACCACCTGCATGGGAAAAATATGCCATAGAAATATGTTGTTCTCATGATGTGCTGCTGAGTAGGAACTGACTGGTAACTGACCCTTCAAAGGGTTTTCAGAAGCAGTAAATTGCATGAGAGGAGATTGCCCATCCTTCTCTCATGGAACAGTTGGTGGACTTGAATCATGTGCCTTTGGGATTGCAATATAGCTTCTTATCACTAGCCCACTAGAGATAGAATTTATGCTAAATTTTCCTAATTATTCAAAGTCACCTTACCTTGTGCTTTGGATCTTGGACACCTCTTTATTGATGGATGACAGTCTGCTTCTTAATATCCATAGAATTATTACATAAAAGGTTAAATTTATCTGTGGGAAGAAAATATAGATGCTTATAGGCCAATGTGGACAGGTAAAGAGCATACAAAATGTAGAGGATTTTTAGTTAGATTGTATCGATGTTGAAGAGATTGAGATTGTTAACAGCCTTAGTTTGCTTGGCTCCACTATCAACACTCTTGGTACCAAGCAAGAGCCAGGAAACCAAGAGACAAATTGCATTGGGAAAGTCTGCTGTCAGGGACCTCTCCAGAGTACTGAAGAGCAATGACATCAGGCTGGAGTCTAAGGTGCATGCACCTGATCCAGGCCATAGACTTCGCAATTGTGTGCTATGCATCAGAGAGTTGGACAGTGACTAGGGATGATAGAAAGAGAATTGATGCCTTTGAGCTGTGGTGCTGGAGAAGAGTGTTGAATATACCATGGACTGCTAGGAGAACAAACAGGTTCATCCTGGAGAGAGTGAAACTGGGCTGCTTCTTGGAGGCAAGGATTCTGAAGCTTTGTCTGACATAGTTTGGGCATATTGTGAAGAGGGACCAGTCCTTGGAGAGAGAGGGATATCATGTTTGGGAAGGTGTAAGGACAGCACAAGAGAGGAAGACCCTCAATGAGATGGATCGATTCAGTGTTTGGGGTAATGGGAGTAGGCATGTCAGAGACAGTGAGGTTGGCACAGGGTAGAGTAGGGTTTAGAACTCTTGTACACAGGGTTGCTATAAGTCTCAAGCTACACAACGGCACACAACAAGAACAACAATATATCGGGAGCTGTTTGTAACAGGCCATGAGACAAACACTGAAACAACTCTGGTTGTCATCAGATTATTTACTGTTGAGTTGATTTTGTTATGGAGACTCTACTGAACGGAGTAGACCTGCCTAGTAGACTTCATTAGACTTTAATCTTTTCAGAGCAACTCGTTAGGTCTTATCTCTCCCATAGCAGCTGCTTCAAAAGATTTGAACCTCTTTAGATTAGTGTCCCAGTGCTTAATTATTGTGTTACAAGAGCTCCTACTCATAAGTTTAAAGCTGCTTTGTTACCTGAATCCCACATGGAGAGTCTTTTGTTCAACACTGGAATTTATGAAGGTGAAAAAGTAAACTATTGTCTTACACCATTAAGATGACTGGGCTTATCTGTTATTGCAGGAAAAGCAAGCCTATACTGACTAATCCTCTTACTACATCTTAAGGATGAAATAGAAATATAAAGATTGCAGAAAAATGTAATGCACTGGTCATATCTTTTCCAAATTCTATTAACTTGTGTCACGTTGTTGTTGTTGATTGCCGTTGAGTCGAGCACGACTCACAGCAACCCTATGGACAAAAGGCTTGTGAAGCCTTTCTATAACTATCATCATTTATCAAAGTCCATAGAGTTTCCTGAGGCACATTGTTTAGAAAGTGGATGCCACTCCTGCTTTAGATTTGTCACATTAGCCTTGACCTTTTTTGGCACTAATTTCTTTATCGAACACATATTTGTAAAACTATTGCCTTGGTTTTCTAGCGGGTGGCTTTAACAAACAGAAATGGATTCTCTCATAGTTGAGAAGGCTAGAGGTCTGACTGAGTTCAGGTAGCTGACTCTGGGGAAGGGCTCTCTCTGACAGCGATGGAGGATTGATACAATGGCTGTGACAGTAGGGACAGGTGTGCCAGAGACATTGAGATTGCCTCAAGATTGCTCTGGGTCTGATTTGCTCCTTTGTTATATTCTCAAAGTGGTTAATTGAAGACCCATCCTACACTGATATGACCTCATGAACACAGCAGATAAAAACCTCTGTTCCTTGAAGACAGCACAGACAGAGGTTTAGAAATGGGTTTTGCACAATTTATTTTGGAAGGGACAGAATTCAGTCCACAACAGTACCTATCATGTGCCTTATATTAGAAACAAAAGGGGATTCTCTTCCCTTCCCATTAGCATAAAATAATCCCATGCACTTGTTCTTGTAAAGTGAGAAAGACATTGTTGTATGTATATACATGTATATACATACATGTTATTATTATGTACTGTTGAGTCAGAACCAACTCATAGCGGACCCTCCAGCAGGTTTTCAGGACTGGATTCTTACCAATAGGCCACCAGAGCTCCTTTTAGAACCTATTTGTTGTTGTTGTTGTTGCTGTGTGCCATTGGGTTGGAAATGACCCATAGCTGACCTTCTAGTGGGTTTTCAAAAGCAATTAACCACATGGGAGGAGACAGCCCATCCTTCTCCCACTTTGAACATATAGTGACCTTTAAATATTGTAGAAAGTGAAGATACTACAAACCTACCAAGATGATTGCAGATACGGGTCCTATGAAACTCCAAATAAATCCTTTTTGTAGGTTAATCCAGCAGCTGGAGATAAAAGTAACAGTAGCCACATTTATTAAAGTTATATTGGAAAAGAAACGATATAATAAATGTAATAGTACAGGGAGCTTTGTGGCCTAGTGGCAAGAATCTTGTAGGTTAATCTAGCAGCTGGAAATGGAAACAATAATGGCCACATGTATTAAAATAGTATTGTAAAATAAATGATACAACATATATAATAAGACTTACCTAGAGTTCCGTTCTGTTTTTGTTGCTATGTGCCATGGAGTAGCTTGCAACTCCTAGTGATACTATGTACAACAGCTCTGAACCCTGCTCTGTACTGAGCCAACCTTATGGTCTCTGACACACATACCCCTATTAGTCCAGTCACTGAGTCAACCCATCTCATTGAGGGTCTTCCTCTCTTTGTGCTATCCCTCCACCCTCCCAAACATGATATCCTTCTCCATTCTGGACCATTGCAAGAAAGGGGTTTTTTAAAAAAGAAAACTCATTAAAAAAACCTTTGTTATAAAATTTTGTTAGGGCCTCCGGAAGAAAAAGACTGATAATCCAATTTCAAAAAGGGCAAAAGAAATGGAAAGACTTTTCACAGAGGAAGTTATTTGGATGGCTAGCAGACACATGAAGAAATGCTCAAAATCACTGGCAATAAGAGAGATGCAAATCAAAACCACAATGAGATATTATCTTACCCCAGTGACAGTAGCAAAGTTTAGCAAGGCAGCAAGTAATAAATGTTGGAGAGGATGTGGCGAGATAGGAACTCTATTTTTTTAAATGTCAAGATACTGTATTTTTTAAATTTATTAATTTTAATGAAAGTTTACAGAGACTTGGGATTTCTAGTCATTCATTGTTGCACTTTTCTCCCTGCCCACCTGCTCCCTCCCAAATCAATCATTTCCTTGAAAAGAAAAAGAAAAACTCTTTAATTGTTATGCAATCTCTCCCACCAAGTCCACTCCACTATGCAGCCTTCATTCTGGACTCCTTTCATAATAATAATACCTAATCACATATCCCTTTTAAATAGTTTTATCCCTCATCTGTTTCAGTGCAGAATACATCATTTATCGCATCTTTCTCAGTCTCCTCCCAACCCCGATGTCAATCCTGTTTTACAACAGTGGCACTATGCAGTATTTGTCCTTTTGTGACTGAGCTATTTCACTCAGCATGATGCCCTCAGGGGTCACTCATTTTGAATAAAATTGCATGAGTTCCTTGTTTTTCAATGCAGCGTAGTATTCCATTGTATGACTATTCCACAGCTTCTCTATCCATTCATTTGTTGATGGGCACTTAGGTTGTTTCCAACTCCTTGCTATTGTGAACAAAGCCGGGATAAACATGGGTGTGCATATATCTGCTTGGGTGTCAGTTATGGTCTCTTTGAGCACCCATGTTTTCAAACAACATCCAGTCACCCACACGTATTTCTGGCAGGTTACTGCACTTAACAATCCGATCCAGGCCATCACATGTTGGTCCCCAAATGCTAATAAATAATACTTCTCATCTGGTTTGGGTCTCTTTTGCAGCAGGGGCTTTACATGCTCATGATCATAAAGGAAGCAATTAAATGAGCCGTATATGCCATCATTCACATAATACATAAATGTTTGTACACTCGATTCATCTTCACCATCAGAGCCAGTCTGTTTCTTAGCAATGATATGAACAGCAAGGGTGAAAGCTGATGCAATATAGTATCTGCCTAGGGCAGCTATGATTTTTACTCCACAGTCTGATAGAAAATGCTTGTTCAGTGCTGCATTGATTACCCTGGTGATCTCTTTAAATTTAAGCATCACATCCTCAGAGCCAGGAAAGCCACCACCAATATCAAGCAGACACATGCTAAAACCAGCCTCATCTCCTACGTCAAAGACACAATGGGCATCAGATATTGCTTGCACAAAGGTCTCTGGGTTGGTACAGCTACTTCCCACACGGAAACTGACACTGATAATCTCATAGCAAAGAAGTTTCTATTCCCTGATGGTAGGATACCCAAAGGTAGAAGGGTTAGGATTTACATCAAATGTTTTGGGGGACATAATGAAATAATTTTGGTCTGTTTTCAGGAAGCACCAGCCCTTGGAAAAAGATTTACTGTTTAGAAAAGCAAGGGATCATCAAAAGATAGGAAGATTTTCTTTTTTTTCCTGTTAACTTTTAATTTTTTTAAAAAAATTGTCATTTTAACCAACGTTTACAGAAAAGTTGACAATTTGATTCCTGTGCAGTTCCTCAGATAAGATTCATGTATAAAGTTGCTGTTTGTGTTTTATAAAAAAAGGTGTTTGCTGTGAATAAATTATTGAGAACACATAACTTGATCATTCAATCTCCAGCCTCATTTCTGTCACCAAGTCCATACTTTCCTACTATAATTTCTTCTACGTTGTTTTCAACTTTTGCATTCCAGTTCCCATTAACTATATTAATGCATCTTGATTGCATGTTTGGTCAATTTTGGACTGAAAAGGTTGGTAAAGACTTTCAATCTCCTCCTCATTGGCTTAAGTTGGTGGATAAATTTGAATATCAGTTGTACTAACAAGTTCTTCCTAGTATGCATGTGGATAGTATCCCATCCTTCACAGCATTGCACTTCAGGTTGGATCTTGAAACTGCCTTTATAACTATGAAAGCAACACTCTCATTCCTTAGCTGTTCATTCTGAGCATGGTCCATGCTTGTCCATCTCAGTTCACTGATGCCTAGAATGCTTATCTTCGTGCATTCTGTTTAATTTCTGACAACCTTATTGTGCTCATATGGAATCTATACATAGACCAAGAGGCTGTTATATGAACAGAGCAAGGGAATATTGCATGATTTAAGATCTGGAAGGGTGTATGTCAGGGTTGTATCTTTTCCCCATTCCCGTTCAATCCGTATGCTGAGCAAATAATTCATGAAGCTGGACTTTATGAAGAGGAGTGTGGCATCAGGATTGGAAGAAGACTAATCAACAACCTGCGTCATTCTGATGATACAACTTTGCTTGCTGAAAGTGAGGAAGTAATGAAACACTTGCTGCAGAAGATTAAGGACAATAGCCTTGGTATAGATTACATCTCAACATCAAGAAGATGAAGATCTTTATACCGCAGGGCCAACAGTCAGCATTATTATGTTGTTGTTATTGTTATGTGCCATCAAATCACTTGCGACTCATACCGACCCTATATACAAGAGCTCTAAACGCTGTTCTATCCTGTGCCAACCTCACCGTCGCAAATGCATTCATTTCCACCACTCCACTCACAGAATTGATCCATCTCATTAAAGGTCTTCCTTTGCTGCGCCGCCCCTCCACTCTGCCAAACATGATGTCTCTCTCCAAGGACCAGTCCCTCCTTGCAACATGACCAAAGTGTGTCAGACGAAGCCTCAGAATCCTTGATTCCAAGGAGCATTCTGGCTTCACCTTCTCCAGGACAAACCCGTTTGTTCTCCTAGCAGTCCATAATATTTTCAATACTGTTCTCCAGCACCACAGCTCAAAGACATCAATTCTCTTTCTATCATCCCTAACCACTGTCCAACTCTCCGATGCATAGCACACAATTGTGAAGACTATAGTCTGAGTCAGGTCCACCTAAGTCTCCAGCCTGACGTCGTTGCACTTCAGTACTCTTGAGAGGTCCCTCACAGCTGACTTTCCCAACGCAATTCATCTCCTGATTTCCTGGCTGCTGTTACCAAGAGTGTTGACTGTGGAGCCAAGTAAAGATGGAGGAAAGATTGAAGCTGTTAATGATTTCATCTTACTCGGATCATCAATCAACATCCTTGATACCAGCAGTCAGGAAATCAGGAGACATATTCTATTCGGCAAGTCTGCTGTCAGGGACGTCTCCAAAATACTGAAGAGCAATGATGTCAGTTTGAAGACTGAAGTGTACCTGATTCAGGCCATGGTCTTCTCAATCACTTATTACGCATCAGAGAGTTGGAAAACAAATAAGGATGGTAGAAGAAGAATTGATGTCTTTCGGTTGTGGTGATGGGAAAGAGTATTGACTACCCCAAACCAACAAACAGATATGTCCTGGAAAGGGTGGCGCCAGGTGCTCCTTGGAGACAGTGATGGTGAAGCTTCGTCTTTCATACTTTGGATAAGTAGCGAGGCTAGGCTGTACTTGGAAAGGGACATCTTGCTTGGAAAGATGGAGGGTGAGCAAAGGAGAGGAAGACCCCTAATGAGATAGATTGATGCTGTGACTCCAGCAATGGGTTCTAGTGTGTCAGAGATGATGAGGATGGCACAGGAAAGGGCACGTTTCAGGTTGGCTCTTCATAGGGCCCCCGAGTCATACTCATCCTCATGGTACCTAACAACAACAACAACAACAACAACAACAATCCATAACAGTCTCATTTTACATAAAAGGGTAGCCAACCTCGCCAGGATCTCTCACCTATTAATTGTAAGACTTTGAATCTGAAGCTAGACTCTCTCATTGAAGAATCCACACACTTTCTTGTTTGCTATCTGTGTAACCCTGGACAAGCTGCTCATGTCTCTCTGGTCATCAGTTTATTTTGCTAATGAGCAGAAATATTAAGATACACAACAGAAAACACCAATTGAAAAAAATATAGGTGTATTCAGATATTGTAGTAAGTTAATCTCATGAATGATAATTAATACCTATGAACTAGTGTCTGAAAAAACAGAATTAGTGTAAATGTTCACTCAAAAAATAGATTTTTTTAAAGGATTTATGTGTGTAATTCAGTAAATGAATTATATGCATAATGTTGTGCCACTTTTCTCAATACTCTTTTTCAAACAATTCCCCATCATTAACACAATTATCACTACTTTCTAAGCTTTTCATTTCACTGTTCGAGTTGCTGTTGTCAAGTTGATCATATACAGATAATTCTTTAAAGGAATGCAATACTCAGAGTGGACATTCTAAAATAAACTACGTAAGGAGACTCAGAGGTATAACGTATTATGTGTCGGGCTGCTAATCAAACAGTCAGTGGCTCAAATTCACTAAGGAAAGAAAGTCTCCCTCCGCAAAGAAACGTTGTTTTGCACCTTGGGGTCGGAACCAACTCATGACTGACCCTCCAGCAGATTTTCAGAAGCAGTAAATTTCCACAGGAAGTGATTGTCCACCTTTCATTCATGCAGCAGCTGATGGGTTTGAACTGCATACCTTTGTACTCATAAAGAATTACAGACTTGGGGTTCAGTGAACGGCCTGTGTGGATCAACATGCCCAAGTTTTATTGTGACTACCGCGACACGTACCTCACTCATGACTCGCCACCTGTGAGAAAGACACATTGCAGTGGCAGGAAACACAAAGAGAATGTGAAAAATTACTATCAAAAATGGATGGAAGAACAGGCTCAGAGCCTAATTGACAAAACAACGGCTGCATTTCAACAAGGAAAGATACCTCCTACTCCGTTCTCTGCGCCTCCTCCAGCAGGTGCCATGATCCCACCTCCACCCAGTCTGCCTGGCCCTCCTCGCCCTGGTATGATGCCAGCACCCCATATGGGGGGACCTCCTATGATACCAATGATGGGTCCTCCTCCTCCTGGGATGATGCCAGTGGGACCTGCTCCTGGAATGAGACCACCCACGGGAGGCCACATGCCAATGATGCCTGGGCCCCCAATGATGAGGCCCCCTGCCCGTCCCATGATGGTGCCCACATGGCCAGGAATGACTCGACCAGACAGATAAGGACAGAGTGCAGCTTCTTTGTGTCCGTTTTATATTACTTGTACTACTTCACCGGGAGATCCTGGTGCTGTGACTATGGGTGTTTTCTTAAGAGCACAAGGAAGACTTGCTTCCCTTTGCTATCACAGAATCGTCTGAGTGATGTAATGGGCAAAGGATTAAAAAAAGCAATTTTTGTGTTGTGACATGGGAAAATAAAATTGTGAACTCTTAGTTTAAAAAAAAAAGAATTACAGACTTGGAAGTACAATGGAAAGTCTCTCCATTTATTTGGAATTTATTTGATGACTAGGTTTCGTTTCATTTTTGAATTGTTTGATTTAAAGATAACGTCAGGTTTTGGTGTTTCCTCAACAAGTTGAACATAGAAATTCCATATGACACAGTTATCCCACTGCTTGAAATAGACCCTGAGAAAATGAGAACTGAGGCACAAATGGAGACTTTACACCAATGTTCACAGCAGTGTTAATCACCCTTGCGAGGACATGAAAACAGCCTAAATGTCCAACCACCATCAAATGCATTGAAAAATTATGATACATTCAAATGATGGAATACTATGCAGCATGCAGGAGGAGCAATGATTTTGTAAATCACTACCTAACTTGGGAAAGACTGGAGAGCATTACGCTGAGTGAACTAACTCAGTTCCGTAAGGACAAATTCTATACATCCATTTTTGTAGAATGAGTATGAGGGAACAGAGGGGTGAGGATGGGCAAGGTGGGTGGAGGAAAAGGTGGGTAAAGAAAATAGGAAAGATCCGGTGTGAAAAACAATGTATATGAACTTTGTGAATAAACCAATATAAAATAAGAAAAGAGAGATAACTTCAGGGGATAGTTTTTGGTTATGGTTTAAATATTTTTCCAGAGAACTTGTTTTGGTGTGTCACCCTTCCTCAAAAGATTCATAAAGTTTGGATTTCATGATCCCTGTTTAGTAATTCTCTTTTTATCAGGTTCTTTTCTTGAATCCTTTTAGGTTTGTTTTGAGAACAAAGAGATGATGTATAGAAGGCATTGCAGACAGAGCTCATGAGCACTCTATGTTGTTATTATTGCTGATTGCCTTTGAGGCAAGCACTACTCATAGTGACTCTATGAACAAAAGACCTGGTGGGGGAGGGTGGAAGCAGAGGAATGAGGATGTGTAGGGGAAGGAGAGGATTAATCATGGGGTTGTACAATTTGATGGGGGCAGTGAGGGAAATTGGAAAAATCTGTTCTGGAAAACAATGCATTCAAATTTTGTAAAAAAAACCTAGTATTAAAATAAAAGTCAACTTGGGGAGGGGGAAGGGAAGAAGAGGGGGTAAAACGCACAACAATGAATGAACGAAAATCTAACTTTTCTGTAAACTTTTGTTAAAATCACAATTAAAATAAAACATTATGGTAAAAAAAAAAAAAGACCTCATGCCTTTCTATAACTATCATTGTTTCTCCAAGTTCATAGAGTTTCCAAAGGCATGTGATTTAGGAAGTGGATGCCACTCCTGCTTCCAAACCTGTCTTAAACTGGGAGCTTTATCAAACACTGTCCACTTTGGGCAACTGTTATGGCATTTGACATCCCAATGGCACAAGTTTCAGCATTGCAGCAACCCAGATTACCTCAGTATAGCAAATTGACAGAGGAGTGATGTACAACTTAAAAGAATGTTCCTTCAAAAATATGACAACACTAGTGTCACTTAGCAATAGTTAGGTGCCGTCAAGTCAAATACAACTCATAGCGACCCTATGAACAAAAGATGCGAACCCTATTCTATAACTAGCATAATTTCTCTATGTTCATAGTTGTCAGAGCCACATGGTTTAGGAATTGGATGCCACTCCTGCTTCCAAACCTGAATCAATCTGGAAGCTCCTCCAAACACTGTCCATGATGAGTAACTGTTATGGTACTTGACACACCTATGGCACAGTGTTCAGAATCACAGCAACTCCAAGTTACTCCAGTAAAGCAAATAGACAGACAACTACTGTACCATTTAAAGAACTGTCCTTCCTAAAATGAATTAACTGTCCATCCCAAAATTAATTAATTTGGTCTGATGGCCTTGGGTCCTATAGTATTTTTAAAGACAGGCATACCCAACAAATGCTGTTGACTATAAACCAATTAGATGCTCTGCCCTTGGGTCATTGTTAGCTAAGTTAGGCAAAAGTCCAGTCAGTTGACATCTTCTTGGGGGTGGGGGGGGCAAGCACCACTAATAAAACAACAAAAACATTGCTTCCTTGACCCTCAAGACGTGACAAACCATCTTCCAGAATGGAACCACTCCATAACACTCCATAACAACTTATTTTTTCCTTCTTCCCCTTGGTACCAATTAGAGATAGATTTGTACACATTCCTCATTGTTCAACTCACTGCATAGGCGTGCCATATCCATGGGGGTTGATCCCTGAAGACACAACCACGATGACAGCTGGGATCCCGTAGCCAAAAGGGTACATGAACATCTTGCTGAATCTGCCTGCGCTGGTGTAGTTGACCACCTTGAGGTTCCTGACCGTGAGGAACAGGTGCAGCCCTTCCAGGAGCATCCAGGTGAAGGAGGCGAGGTAGAGGTAGTGCAGCGCCCCGGCGATGAGGGAGCACAGCACCTGGAGCGGGAGCAGAAGCAGAAAGAAAGTAGCAAAAAGTGGTTGATTATTTTTTTTTGAAGGATATCTCCCATTCTCTCTCCTGAGGCATTTCTGAGTGGACTTGTCTCCTTAGTCTTTCAGTTAGCAGCTAGCATGTCAACTGATTGCATCACCTGAGAACTCCAGCTACCTTCCCACGTGGAGTAACTGAGGCACAGAGCAATTCACTCCGGGTGAGGGTAAGTGCTTTGCACTTCAGGGGAGGATAAGTACATCCCTAAAGTTGGAAGGTAGAAGAGCCACTAGTTTGACAAAAAGTTTACAAGAGATAATTCTTTACAAAATCATTGTCTGCCCTCTATGACTCTCTGTTCCTTTTAAAAAAAATATTTTTTTTATTAATTTTAATGAAAGTTTACAGAGACTTAGGGTTTCCAGTCATTCATTGTTGCACTTTTCTCCCTGCCCACTCCCTCCCTCTCATTCATTCTTCTCCTTTACAAGTAAAAGTAACTCACTGTGTTTTGCATTTAAGAACCTCTCAAACCATATGCTGCTGCAGAGTGATGTAGTGACCCTGGATGATAGGACAGAACTGCCCCATAAGTCTTACTAGGCCGTGATCTTTGTAAAAGCAGAGCCTCAAGTCATTTCTTTCACAGAAGAGTGGGTGGAATCAAACCACTGACCCTTCCACTGTCAGCTGAGTGCTTAGCTATTTCACCACCAAGGTTTCCTCTTAACCCACAAAATGAGAGTAACTTTTTACAAGTCTTCTATCTGATTTTGATCTAGAATATTTGAAAAAGTATGAAAATCCAGTAAGAGGATAAGTAATCTATTTAAACACTAGCAAAGGATTTGAAGAAATAGATTTCCAAAGAAAAGTGATTATCTAATACGCACATGAAAAGATGCTAAATATCTCTTCTCCAGGGAACTCTAGTGGCATGTTGTGCTACTTGCCAAAAGGCTGGTGGTTTGAATCCACCAGCTTTTCCAAGTGAGAAATATGTATAGTCTCCTCCCACTAAGATTTACAGCCTGGAAAACTCACTGGAGGGTTACTATGAGTGGGAATGGAATTGATGGGAGTAGGTTTGGTTATTTTGTTTGGATCAGGGAAATACAAGTCAATCTATGATGGGCTATCGCTTCATAAATACTAGGATGACTATTAAAAAAAATCAGATCAGGGAGCTCTGGTGACATAGTGGTAAGAAATTTCGCTGCAATTCTGAAGGCATGTTGTTCAAGGCCAACCAGCTGCTCTGTGGAAGGTAATAGACAATCTCTTCCTGTGTCATTGTTATTGTTGATTGCCATTGAGTTAAGCATTACTCATAGTGACCCTATGAACAAAAGGCCTGAAGCCTTTCTATAACTATCATCATTTATCAATGTTCATAGTTCATAGTTCATGTTGTTTAGGAAGTGGATGCCACTCCTGATTCCAAACCTGTCTTAAACTGGGAGCTTCATCAAATACTGTTCAGCACAGGTAACTTGTTATGGCATTTTGCACCCCAGTGGCACAAGGTTCAGCATCACAGAGACCCCAGGTTACCTCAGTACAGCGTGTTGACAGAAGAGTGCTGTATCACTTAGAAGAATGTTCCTCCAAAATACAATAATAACCATCTTTTAAATACAAAGGCCCTCCCCAAGGTCTTGTTGGTTCCTGTGTGATTATTGCCTCTGAAAACCATCTGGATGGTCAGCTATGGTTTGGTTCTGACTCTAGAGTACACAACAACATCAACAGGGGTTTAGGATCTCCATAGCATATTGAGTCTTAAAGGCTTATGGTTCGAGGACACCAGCTGCTTTGTGAGGAGAGATGGGCAATCTCCTCCTATGCAATTACTGCCTCTAAATACCTGATTGAGTTATTAACCAGCTATGTGTTGGTTCCAACTCAATGACATACAACAACAACATGGAATAGTGGTTAGTGTTGGACTGCTAACTGATTGGTCAGTGGTTTAAAACCACCAAGGGCATCACTGGAGAAATATGGGTAGTCCCCTCCTCTTTGGAAGCTGGTGAGGAGTCATTATGTATTGGAATTGACTTGACAACAGTGGTAATAATTCAAATCTACTGGAATGTGCTGTTATAAAAATCAGAGAGTAACAGGGATGGGTGAGAAAGTGGAGAAACTGGAGCTTTCGAGCATTATTGTTGGGAAAGGAAAAATGTGTGTGGCTGATTTGGGGAAAAAATCTTGTTGTTCCACAAATAATTAAAGATAGAATTACCACATGGCACAGAAATTCCATTCCTGGAACTGTTCTCCAAAGAATGAAAAACATTTTCATGCAAAAACTTATACATGCATGTTTCTAACAGTATTATTCACAATTTCTATCAGGAGGTGAATGGATAAATAAACTATGGCATATCCATTCAATGCAATATAGTTCTTTATCACATTATTAAATATAAAGATGAAGTACTGAATTATGCTACAATGAGGCTTGATCTTAAATACATTTTGTTAAGTGGAAGAAGGCAAACTTTAAAACCCATGTATTTTATGATTCTATTAATATGAAATGTCCAGAATTGGCAAATACGTAGACACAGAGAATATAATAATGGTTGAATATCCCATACACTGCCAGAAGAACAAATTCATCTTAGTGTAAGTACAACTAGGATGTGTCTCAAAGGCAAAGGTGGTGAAATTTCATCTCACGTACTTCGGGTGTGTTGCCAGAAGGAGCCAGTCCTTGGGAAAAGATATCATACTTGGATAAGTAGAGAATCCTAAAACAGAGGAAGACCCTCTCAACAAGGTGGGTTGACACAGTGACTACAACAACTAACATGGCAGAGATCAGGAGGATGACAGTATCACAAATCTTGTGAAACAGTGTTACTCTGCATACAAAGTCACGGTCTGTTGTAACTGATTCATCAGTAAATCACTGGTAGAGTTTAGGGTGGAATTGAGGAAGACTGTAAAGTTATGGCAATGGACAACGTCGTTTCTTTTCAGTGGTTCTTAAAACAGATAGGGACAATAGTTGTATAGCTGTGAGAGTATGCAGAAAACATGGAATTGTATGCTTGAGATGGGTCAATTACATGTACTTCAATAAAGCTGTTAAGAAGAAAAAATAGAGGGAGGAAATGGGAAAGGGAGAGAGGGAAAAGAAGTGAGGAAAGAAGGAAGGAAGGAAGGAAGG
>NW_006399935.1:1573108-1576063 GCF_000299155.1 Elephantulus edwardii
AACGGGCCACATCACCAAGTCCCCAACCTTGGGCTCTGTGTGGTTGACGCCTGTGAGGAAGAGCAGGTGGGCCAGGAAGAGGCAGATGGAGAGCTGCAGGTGCAGCGAGGTGCTGGTGTTCTGGATGGGCCGGCACAGCAGGAAGGTGAGGGCCGCCAGGAGGAGGCACAGCAGGGAGAGGCTCAGCCCCACGTAGGTGATCATGGTCAGCACTGGGTCCTCCTGAATCCAAAGAGAGAGAAGAGCTTGTAACTCATATTCATTTCAGATACTGTGGTTACTAGCTACTTTGTACTTAAATAATTTGAAAACAAAGAAAGAAACAAAGACAACAATAAGATTTTTTCCCTCCATTTCAACTCGTGTGCCGTTTCTCATCATCCCATGGATGTAAGAACACAGCTGTACTCCACAGGGTTTGCAGTTTGATATTTCAGAACTAGGTTGTCAAGCCTTTCTTCCAAGGCACTTCTGAGTGTGTTTGTACTGTGTACCTTTGAGTGAATCACTCAGGAATCTTTAAGTTGGATATTACTTATTTCTTTTATAAATTTCTCATGAACTCTCTTGTATAACTCTCCCGTGAACCTTCTCACGGAGTCTGAATTCAACTTTATTTATTTATTTATGAAATTTTTTTTTCCATTTTCTACATGCTTGGGAGGGTGGAGGGACAGTGCAGGTGAGGAAGACCTTCTATGAGGTGGATTGATTCAGTGACTGGGATAATGGTGGTAGGTGTGTCAGAGACTGAGATTGGCACAGGATAGAGCAAGCTTTAGGGCTGTTGTACATAAGGTCACTATGAGTTGTTAAGTTTGTAGATCACCAACCAAAAGACAACTTACTCATGTATACAAACAGCAAGAGTGCTTTATTTTGAAGAACAAAATCCAGCATGCAGGAGGTCCACCATTTAGTAGAAAAGAAAACGTGACCCCTTGTGAGTTCGTGTAAACTTCTTTTATGGGTTTGATACTACGGAGCTGTTTGCTCAGGATGAGGTAATTAGGAACATGATTGGTGGGCAAGGGGATCAGTTACATGGGCTAGTTTGTGATTGGTTTGTCTAGGTGGCCACCCCACTTTAAGGCGGGTTAATCTTAAACTCTATAAGGACAGATAGATAAGACCTTCCTGCTCTCCTGCGGTCCCCCCGCTCCCGCCTCAATTGGCTGTTTCTTGAGCTAGGAATTTTTATGGCCAGCTTCTGCTTCTGAAATTATTGAATTTTTTAAAAGGTTAGGCCTAGGTCAGGCGTTAGATAGAGGCCAGGCACAAAATGGAGTCAATACAGTCCTCTCAGAGTCATAAACAATAAAACGTCACATAACAACAACAACAAGTTTATTTACAAAATTAAAATGCATTGTTTTCTAGAAAAAATTCTTTCCATTTCCCTCATCCCCCGACTCAACAAATTATACAACTCCATAATTAATCTCCACTTCCCCCTTAAGTGTCAGGATGGCTGAGTGGTCTAAGGTGCCAGACACAAGTTTCACTTCCTGAGTTCAACTTTAAATTAACTTCTAAGGAAGAAAGATACACACGGTTGTATTGAAACAATTAATTCAAAGAACCAACACACCACATGAACCACAACATATAGAACTCTGAGATCAGGAGACCTAGCCAGTGCCCAGCTACCACTGCTGACCACTCCAAAATGGATTAGAGTCGATGGTTCTATGTTGAGTAGGGGGAAATGTGGAATAAAACCCAACGACCTTAAAAATGTCAAGCTTACAGGGCCTGTAGAAACTGGTGGAACCCTGAGACGATGGCACTTAGCCATCATATGAAAGCAGAACAAAACTTACTTCTTTGAGTCAAATTTCAAGTAAACAATCAAAACTCAAACACATTGCCCTTGAGTCTGAATGACTCTTATCTGACCCCCTAGTGAGTTTCCAGAGTGTGGAAGTCATATGCGAGGAGAATGTTCATCTTTCTCACTCAGAGTGGCTGGTAGACTTGAACCAACTCCCTATGGATTATTGTTATTGTTGTTGTTAGGTGCCATCAAGTCGACTCATAGCGACCCTGTGATCAAAATATCTGCACCCTGTTCTATCCTGTGCCATCCTCACACTTCCCAACACAGAAGAGCTGATTGCAGCAGTCACCTTGTCAATCCACCTGGTTGAAGGTCTTCCTCTTCTTTGCTGACCCTCCACCCTTCCCAATACCATGTCTTTCTCCAAAGAATAGCATTTCCTAGCAATATGTCCAAAGTATATGAGTTGAAGCCTCTTCATTCTTGCCTCCAAAGAACACCCAGCTGCACCATCTCAAAGACATATCTGTTCCTTCTCTTGGCTGTCCATGGGATGTTCAGTGCTCTTTTCCAATACCACAGCTCAAAGGTGTCAGTTCTTTTTCTGTTATTCTTATTCACTGTCCAGCTCTCAGATGCATCACAAGTGATTTGAAAGACCATGGCCTGAATCAGATGTACTCAAGCTAACATCAATACTCCTCAATAATTTGGAAAGCTCCCTAACTGTAGATTTTCCCAGTGCAATGTATCGCCTTTTTTCCTGACTGCTTTTACCAAGGGTTTTAATTGTAGATCCAAGCAAGATGAAGCTGTTGACAGTTTCAGTCTTGTCTCTGTCCATTATGATGCTATGCCCTATGGATTAGGACAAATGCTCTATGGATTAAGACATCAGGATTCCCTAAAAACAAGTGACTCCCAGCCAAACAACAGAGAGGTTTAAAAGGGGACCAGCAACACTAGGGAGGCACATTCTTCTTAAAATAACCAACTACATCAGGTAAAAAAAAATCCAGCATAAGGATAAAGCCTTGAAGGCAAGGAAGAGCAGAATACACATGCAAAAACTTCTCCAACAGGGTAAAAAGGGAAGCCACTGACTGGGAAAAAGTATTCGGTAATAACATATCAGATAAGGGACTTATATCCAGAATTTATGAAATACTTGAGCA
>NW_006399935.1:1577533-1585931 GCF_000299155.1 Elephantulus edwardii
AAAAGGAAGAGCAGAATAGAAGGATGACTGGAAATGACATTTTTAGAGAAGCAGTGAGAAAAGTATGGGTATGCCGTGGACTTTGTATTTAACGCCACAGAAACAAAATGTGTATGAATGGTTGACTAGAAAACCAATCTGCTTCATAAACATTCACTCAAAGAGCAAGAAAACATGACCAATATCACCAAATATGGAGTTCTGGTGGCTAAAGGTAAGTAGCTGTGCTGCAAATGAAAAGTCATGTGGTTCAAATCCACCAGCTGCTCCATGGAAGAAGAAGGCATGATTTTACTGCGTCTGAAAACCTGCTGGAGGGTCAGCAATGGACTGGTCCTGATTCAAAGGCACACGACAACAAACAACAATAACGATAACACATGCATATATGAACCTACCTCTAGCACAACTGAGGCCATGAGGACTGCAAATGTGGAGAGGTGGCTGCAGCTGCACACAGTTCTCGTTCCATTAGAAGAGGTGGCATGGCAGCCAGCATTAGACCATCCTGTTGCATCCCAGTAGACGCAAAGACGCCTTTGGTGCTCCTCCACCACCTAGAACAAACAGCAAACATAGCAATACCTTGGTGCATAAGATGCATTTGACCCAATCTATGTCTTCTCACTTGGCTCACGTATATGTGGATTCTGGGTAATGAGAAAAGATCAGGGGAGAAGTGATTCATTGGAACCATGGTGCGAGATGAAGATTATAGAATATCTTGTGGACTCTTGGAGGAAGGAACAGATAGTCTTAGAAGAGGTACAAGCAGGATATTTCTCAGTATCTCCAGCTCATGTACTTTGGATCCACAATCAAAAAAGACCAGTAGTGTCCGCGTTCTCTTCCTGATTCAACACCCTGCTTTCTTCTCTGCAACTGCTGATAACAAGATGTCTTCAGGAGCTGCCAAAGTTGGGCACCCTGCCCCTACCTTCAAAGCTACAGCTGTTATGCCAGATGGTCAGTTCAAAGATATAAGCCTGTCTGACTCTTGTTGTTATGTGCCATCATGTCGTCTGCCATCAAGACTTATAGCGACCCTATGCACAACAGCCCTAACCCCTGCTCTATCCCTTGCCAATCTTACTGTCTCAGACACCACTACCCCCATTACCCAAGCGACTGAACCAATCCATCTTATTGAGGTCTTTCCCTCCTGCACTGTCCTTCTACCCTCCCAAGCGTGACGTCCCTCTCCAAGGACTGATCCTGCCTTGCAACATGTCCAAAGTATGTCAGACGAAGCTTCAGAATCTTTGCTTCCAAGGAGCAGCGTGGCTTTACCCTCTCCAGGATGAACTTGCTTGTACCCCTAGCAGGCCATAGTATATTCAGTACGCTTCTCCAGCACTACAGCTCAAAGGCATCAACTCTTCTTATATCCTCCCTAGTCATTGTCCAGTTTTCTGGAGCATAACAAGTAATTGCAAAGACCATGTCTTGAATCAGGTGCACTTGAGTCTCCAGACTGACATCATTGCTCTTCAGTTCTCTGGAGAGGTCTCTGACAGCTGACTTTCCCCAATGCAATTCATCTTTTAATTTCCTGGCTACTGGTACCAAGAGTGTTGATTGTAGAGCCAGGCAAACTGAAGCTGCCAACAATCTCAATCTTTTCATCATCTATCATGATTCTGTTAATCAGCCCAGTGGTAAGACTCTTTGGTTTTGGGAAATATATTGTGTTCTTTTTTTACCCTTTTGGCTTCACCTTTGTATGCTCTATGGAAATAATTGCTTTCAGTGACAAGGTAGAAGAATTTAAGAAGCTCAATTGCCAAGTGATGGGTACTTCCGTGGATTCTAACTTCTGTCACTTGGCTTGGATCAACACACCCAAGAAACAAGAAGGGCTAGGACCCATGCACATTCCTTTAATATCAGACCCCAAGTGCACCATTGTCCAGCACTATGGAGTCTTAAAGGCAGATGAAGGCATCTCATTCAGGGGCCTTTTCATCATTGAGGATAAAGGGATCCTTCGATAGATCACTGCAAATGATCTCCCTGTTAGTTGTTCTGTAAATGAGACTCTAAGACTTGTTCAGGCCTTCCAGTTCATGGACAAACACAGGGAAGTGTGTCCAGCTGGCTGAAAGCCTGGAAGAGGTATCATCAAACCTGACAACCAGGAGAGTAAAGAGTATTTCTCCAAGCAGAGGTGAGAGTAGTGCCAGGCTGCAGTGAGCAGCAAACATCTTTTGTACATTCTTCAGATTTAAAACAGAAGGTCCTAGAGTTGGCCAAGACGTGGTATTTGATAGGTCTTTCTAGCAGAGGTTGGGAAGGACGACGTTCTTATGGCTTGAGCTATGCTGTTGGATAGGCCAACTGATGTGTATTGTGTACCAATTGTAGTGGGGCATGAGAGAATTAATCCTTGATAGTTTCTATTAAACTTGTGAACCAAGGCGGGGGGTGGAAGACCAGTAGTCAGAAAAGGCATTGTATTGGAGAAGAAAAGGGCCAGTGAAAATAACAACACCGTCTATGAGCGTTATTGACATAGACATAGACTGGAGCATGAGAATGGCCAGCAAGATGGTATCTGGTCAGGGCAGCATGTCCTTCTGTTGTACGTAAGGTTGTTACAAGTCATAGAGTTGGTAACTTACGACAATATCATCTAGAAAAATAATTACATATGAGTGACCCACTGCCATTTTAAAGTGGTAGAAGCTTTTCAGTCAAGGTCCTTTAACATCATGTGATAATAGTTTCAAAGCTTTACTAGGATACGTGAGTTATTTCACTCTTAGCTTTCTGTGGATGCGAAAATTGGGCTGTTGTGATCTGTATGGGTTTTATCAGCTCATTTTTTAATGTTTTCTTATTATTAATTTTAATAAAAATATAGAGATTTTGGATTTCAATTCATTCATTGTAGCACTTTCCTCTCTGCCCACCCTTTCCCCCCCAGTTTGCCTTTCTCTTTGACAAGTAAAAAATAATAATAATAATTTCATTGTTAAACAATCCCTTCCCCCAAGTCCACTCCACTATGCAGCCTTTGTTCTGGACTCCTGTCATGACAATAATACCTAATCATATATACCTTTTAAACAGCTCTCTCATCTGTTTCAATGTAGTATACATAATTTATCCCATCAGCTCAGTTTTAAAAGAAGATCACCATGCCTTTATTTCTAGTCTCTCAGTGGTTGGGAAGCTCCACTAAAACAATGCTGCTCCACATCCTAGCAACATTCAAGGTGCCATGGCCAGACAAATGGGGGATGCAAACATGACGACTATTGCCTAGGAGTGGTCTCCTGCCGAGAGTAGAATAATCTTGGTAAAGAACCACCAATGTATTCATACACATAGAAACTCATTTAATCCTGAAATGAGTTTCTGGCTTATGAATTATTCTCGTCTTTGCTTTATCGGAGAGGAAGTTAGAAAACCCGTGAAGGAAATACAATGGGCAATACGGGGCTCCTGAAAGAGGATCTCATGGCTAATTCACTCACTTATGAGTCAGTTCTCTCGTCACCTGTCTCAAGGACATCAGTCATTCACAGGGACTAAGCAAATGGTGTATTTTTGTTTTAAAATGTAGTTTTTCTCCTTTGACTTGGAAGGTCCCTTGATGGTACAAGTAGTTTTTGTTTGGTTGCTAACCTGAAGGATGGCAATTCAAGCCCCTCACCTAGGAATCAAGGAAGAAAGACTCAGGGAGCTACTTCAGTTACAGTTTCGGGAGAGAAAACATCGCAGACCTTCACATGGCCAACAAACACATGAAGAATTGTTCAAGAGCACTAGCTGTTAGAGATATACAAATTAAAGCAGCCTTAAGATAATATCTCATCCCAGTAAATACAGCATTGTTTAGTGGGAACGAAAACAAATGCTGGTGAGGATAAAGAGAGATTGGAACTCACATCTACTGCTGGTGGGAATGCAAAATGGTGCAGCCACGATGGAAAGCAGTTCGGCACTTCCTTGGAAAACTGGGAATACAAATACCATTTGATGCACTAATCCCACCACTAGGGGGTAAGAAACAAGACCTACAACACAAATTGACATTCACACACCCATGTGTGAATTGTGATTACGGCACTTTTTATATGATAACAAACAGTTCGAAACAACCCAAGTGCCCATCAATAGAAAAATGGCTAAAGATTATAGTGCATCAGCACATCTCGCTGGTCCTGGCTGCCCTTCTCCTTGATAAAACTCTTTGTTATTATAATAGGCAGACTCTGTGATGGTCTATGAAAACGCCAGAATCTACTTGAAGGTACCTCACCACAACATGAGGCAGAGCTGCCTTGAGGGGAAAATGGTCATCAACATTATCTGAAATAGTTGGTTTGATCAGGACCGCTCGAAAGTACTGAAGAGCAATGGTGTCACTCTGGAGACTAAGGTGCATCTGGATATAGGCCATGGTCTTTGCAATCACTTGTTATGCATCAGAGAGTTGGACAACGACTAGGGAGGACAGAAGGAGAATTGATGCCTTTGAGCTGTGGTGCTGGAGAAGAGTATTGAGTGTATGTACCATGTTGTTTTGCTAAGAAAACAAACAGATTCATCCTGGAGAGGGTTAAACTGGCCTGCTCTTTGGAGGCAAGGATTCTGGGGCTTTGTCTGACATACTTTGGATATGTTGTGAGGAGAGACCGGTCCTTGGAGAGGGACATCATGCTTGGGAGAGTGGAGGGACGGCGCAGGAGGGAAAGACCCTCTTTGAGGTGGATTGATTCAGTGACTGGGATAATTGGGATGGGTGTTTCAAAGGCAGTGCGATTGGCACAGGACAGAACAGAGGTTAGGGCTGTTGTACATAGGGTTGCTATGAGTAGCAAGCGACTCGACAGCACATACCACCACCACCACCACCACCACCACTTGTGATCCCAGGTGAAACACCCCAGGCAGAACTAATAACTTGTTAGAAAGTCCTTTCCTGCTTTTGCGTTTACGGCTGTGATTGCAGAAATTCCAAAGCTCTCAAACAGAATGATTTCCACTCACCTCCGTGTGCTGAAAGGTGAATTTTACAGGTGTGGCCAGGGACGCGTTCTGCTTGGAGCCTGTTGTTGTACCGCTGGTTACTTTGGAGTTGAGCCAAAAGTGACCTAGTGCTTCATCAGCAACTAGATTCTCCGTGGACACGAGCGAGCCGTTTATGATGGACCCCAGAAGGTCATAGGAGATCAAAGCAACAGCCCCTGCAAGGGAAGAAGAGAGGTCCGTCTGGGGAGAGCACAATAGGTAACGAAATCCACAGCTGTCAAACATCAACGTATTGACTCTTTGGGTTTCTGAGGCTGTCAATCACGTAAGAGGAGATTGCTCATCCTTCTTTGTGGGAGGGTGTTTTACTTCCCCCCCCTTTTTCTTTTTATTATTAATTTCAATGAAAATTTGCAGAGACTTTGGATTTCCATTCATCCCTGCCCCACCTCTTCTCTGAAAAGTAAAACTTCCCCCATTACTTTACAATCCTCCCCGGCCCCCCAGGTCCACTCCACTATGCAGCCTTCGCTCTGGACTCCTGTTATGACAAAAATAACTAATCACTTATTCCTATTAAGCACTTTTCTCCCTCATCTGTTTCAACACATTATTTGTCCCATCTTTCTCAGTCTCCCCTCCCCCCCAAACCCCGATGTCAGTCCTGTTTTACAACAGCGGCACCATGCAGTATTTGTCCTTTTGTAACTGAGATATTTCACTCAGCATAACATCCCTCAGGGTCACCCGTTGCCTTAGATGGGACCACATGTGAGAATGTGTAAGTAAAATGAATCCTTGAGGCTCCACCCACCATTCTTCGCTTCCCCTGCGGGCATGATCCCCAGCTGCCTTAACTGCAGACACATGGTTCACCATTCGAACTCATCCACTTCATCAACAAGATTCTGAGGTCAACATAAGCGAGAGAGTGAGCTAGCCAGACTGTGGGGAGACTACGTAATGTGGCGACTTATGGGGCCAGAGGTTTTGCTTGTTGGATGAGTGCGGGAAGAGCTGACATGTGATTTCTCTGAGATGAAGCTTGCTGGACAATTGAGGAAACCAGAAGCTTCTTACACTTGTGTTCCTGGATTGAACCTGGACTTTCACTGTGCAATATTCTTTGCCTTCTCTACTCTACCAACCTGATTCCCTAAGCTACCCACAACTGTGAGTAGAAGAGATTTTGTAAAGTCTTTGTGCTCTATTTTCAATGAATACCAGACTCAATGTTTAGTAGAAGTTGGTGCAGCAGCACCTGACCTTAAAAGGATCAGTTTTATACTGTGGATGTTGTTGATGGGGACAGTTTCCCTTTGTGAAGATTGTAGAGGTTGGACTTGGCCATCACTATGTTGCCCTTTCTCCTTTTACATTCCCCCCCAGAGCCACTGGTGGATTTGAACAGCCAGAGAGGTGCAGCCTTTGGCTTAGCTATGGAACTCCCTATAGACTCTCCCACTGAGCTGATTCTAGCCACCTCAAAGGCCAGAGACTAACTCTCCCATGTGGTTTGTAATGTTTTAATCTTTATTGGAGTAGATGAACTCCATTTCTCTGCAGAGTGGCTAAATGGGTTTGAACCAGCGACCTCGTGGTTAACAACCGAATGACTTAGCGACAGTGTCGCTAGAGTTCTATAATATGAAAAGCGTATTCACATTTAAGGATTTAGAGTCACACACAATATCTAAGTAAATCTACCCACTATGTTATGGATAATAATAATAACAACGAAGTATGTTGTTGTTATGTGCTATCAAGTTTCTTGTGACTCATAGTGACCCTATGTACAATAGCCTTGAAACATGCTCTATCCTGTGTCAACTTGACTGTCTCTGACACACCTACCCTCATTACCCTAGTCAATGAGTCAATCCATGTCATTGATGATGGTCTTCCTCTCTCTATCCCTTCACCCTCCCAAGCATGATGTCCCTCTCCGAGGACCAGTCCCTCCTTATAACATGCCCAAAGTATGTCAGGTGAAGCCTGGTTTCAACCTAAGAGACTAAATTTCAGTTTGTTAAAGTTACCTATTTGTAGATCTGACATAGCAGCACTAAAACAAAAATAAACCAAAACACTAACAGACTACCATCAAGTTGATTCTGACTCGTAGGACCAGATAGAACTGTTTTGAGTTTTCAAGGCTGTAAATCTTTACCAAAGCAAATGGCTACATATATTCGTCACACAGCATCTGGTGGATTCGAACCCCTACCCTAAGTATAGAGAGACTCTATTACCCCCTGTTCCTCCTCCAGTGATGGTGGAGCAGTGAATGTCCATGAAATCCTCTTTGACCTTCAATGTAAATATCTCTCCTGGAATGTTGCAATCTCTCTTGAGGGTCAATGTTTCAATAGCTAAAAAACAAAGCAAAAATCTATGTAAATTTTTGATATCCTTACAATCCCTTATTAAAACATATCCCCATGTGGTTCTCATTTACAAATGGCAGAGGTTGAAGCTATAAATGAGTAGGCTGTGAGTGGTGAAGTGGACATGCATGAGGTTACTGACTTTGGGGGGATAGTCTGTATCGGAGGACATGCAACCTGGGTGCTTCTTAAAGGCAAAGCTCGTGAACCTTTGCCTCACATACTTAGGGCATCTTTTTTTTTAAATTTAGGTTATTTTTCATTTCAGTGAACATCTACAGAGATTTTGGGATTCCATTCATTCATTGTTGCACCCTTCTCCCTGCACAAACCCCTCCCCCCCCGCCCCCATTTGCTCCTCTCCTTGAAAAGCAAAGGAAAAACTCCCTCATTGGTACATCTTTTCGGGAGGGGCTAGCCCTTGGAGAAGACATCCTGCTGAGAAGAGTAGAGGGTCAGCCAAAGAGAGAAAAGTCATCAATGAGATGGGTTGACAGTGATGGAAACAATGAGCTTGTTCACGGCAGAAAAGGTGAGGATGTTGTGGGGTAAGAAAAGATTCACATCCATTGTGCACAGTCGCTGTGAATTGTAGTTAACCGCACAACATCTAACCACAGCAAGTCTTCTATGTAAGGGAACCAAGTCATTAGGATTGGGGCTAGCATGAGACCTATAAAATTAACTCTGTTGCTGTTGAATTGTTCTCGCTCATAGTGAACCAAGAGGACATGTAGACCTGCCTTATAAGGTGTCCAAGGCTGTAATATTTTTTGAAAATTAATTTTAATGAAAGTTTATAGAGACTTAGGGTTTCCAGTCATTCATTGTTGCACTTTTCTCCCTGCTCACCCCTCCCCAATTCACTGTTCTCCTTGAAAAGTGAAAGAAAAACTCTTTCATTGTTATGCAATCCCTCCCCCCAAGTGTACTCCACTGTACAGCCTTCATTCTGGACTCCTGTCATGATAATACCCAATCATATATCCCTTTTAAACAGTTCTCTCCCTCATCTGTTTCAATGCAATATG
>NW_006399935.1:1587316-1594337 GCF_000299155.1 Elephantulus edwardii
GGATTCGAACTGCTCACATCAGGGATTGTAGTGCAGCTTCTTGCCTCTAGGCTACTAAAGGTTGCTCATCCTTTCTCCTAAGAAACATTCTGATTGTGCTTTTTCTTCAGGTGGTCCATGGTATGTTTAATTTTCTTTGCTTTTCAAAGGCATTGGTTCTTCTTCAGTCTTCTTTTGTCATTGCTCAGATTTTAAATGTACAAGAGATAGTAGCCAATATGTAACTTGGGTCAGGTGAAAGCTAGGCTTTCAACTGACATCCTTGGTCTTTAAAACTTTAAAGAGATCTTGGCATCAGATTTATACAAGGTAATAAAACATTAAATTTCTTGACCACTGCTTGCATTGGTGTTGTGGATCCTAGTAAATGAAATCATTGAGAACTTCAATCTTTTTTTTATCTACCATGGTGTTACCTGTTGCCTATTGGTCCAGTTGTGAGGATTTTTGTTTTCTTAATGTTTCACCTTACAAACTTTGGGCATGTTATTAGGAGGTGATGTTCCTTGGACAAGGACATGATGCTGGAGAGGCTGGAGGGTTGGTGAAGGAGAGGTTATTCTTTGGAGAGGGACTTCATGTTTGGGAAAGTGAAGGATGGTGAAGGATAGGAAGATCTTCAACCAGGTGGGTTGAGTCAGTTATTGTGGCAATGGGTTTAAGTGTGTCAGAGATTGAGGATGGCACAGGATAGGATAAGGGCTCAGATCCATTGTTCATAAGGTCGTTTGTGTCCTTGAATCAATGGCACCCAACAAGAACAACCAGTAACCTAAATGTTAGCTAACCAAACTTACCAGTTGTTTTGAGAATGGAAAAGGAGACAGTCATTTATGTGAAAATTATAGCTTTGAAGTCCTATTGGGAAATCCTACTCAGTTTAATGATGGATAACTTTGAGAAGACTAGGAATCCAAGAACACTTAATGATGCTCATAAGAAACCTATACACAGACCAAAAAACCTGTTTATCCAACAGAACAGGAAAACATGACATGATTTATAATCAGGAAAGGTGTGTGTCAGGTTATAGACTTTCTCCAAACCTATTAAATTTGTATGCTGACCAAATAATTTGAAACAATGGACTATAGGAAGAAGAATGTGACATCAAGATTGGAGAAAGACTCATCAACAGTTTGTGTTATGCAGATGATACAACCTTGCTTGCTGAAAGTGAAAAGTACTTGAAACACTTGCTGCAGAAGGTCAAAGACTACAACCTTCAATGTGAATTTCATCTCAACATCAAGAAAACAACAGTCCTCACTACTTGACCATAAGCAGCATCGTGATAGGTGGTGAATGGATTGAAGTTGTCAACGATTTCGTTTTACTTAGACCCACAATCTACGGTAATGCCAGGCAAGAAATCAAAAGCCCTGTGACTTTGGGAAAATTTTCTATCAAAGACTTCTCCAAAGTGCTAAAGAGCAATGAAATAAACTTAAAGACTGGTGTGTCAGGGTTATAGAGTGATAACTCTGTTATAGATCCAAGCCTTAATTTTTTCTATTTAGTTCCTGCGCCTCTGTACGTTGGACAGTGAACAAGGATGGGAGAAGGAAAATTGATGCCTTTGAATTGTGGGGTTGGAGAAGATTATTAAATACTCAGTGGACTGTGAAAAAAAAAAAGAAATACAAGTCCTCTAGAGGGAAGTACAGCCAGAGTGATCACTAGAGGTTAGGAAGATGAAACTTACGTACTGTGGATATAGTACCAGTAGAGACCAGTCCTTGGAGAAGGACATAATTCTGTATGTGAAAGTCAAAGGACCATTAAAAGAGAGGTAATAAGATGGATCGCCCCCCAAACGGTAGAGTGCCACAGAGACTGCAATAATGAGGTTGAGCATTTCAGAGGTCGTGAAGACGTTGAAGGATAGGTTAAGGTCCAGATCTGTTGTACACAGGGTTGCTACGAGTTATAGTCAACTCCATGGTACCTAACAACAACACAACACAGCTCTGTTCCTACGAGTTGGGACAGACTTGAAGCAATGAGTTTCTTTAGACTAAAAGCAGAAATATACATAGTTGCTGAAGATGTACTTTGCAAAGAAATGACATCTAAGTGCTAGGTTGATGGTTCGGCCAAGTGAACTTCCAAACCTTATTAAACACAAACACAAGATCCAGACAAGTGTGTCTCCAGCCACTACCATTGCCTTGATTCTGACCTGAGACAACCTCATGCGGCCAGAGAGGAGTGACGCTGCAGAGGACTCTTGTTCAGTGACTGGGGTTATTGCGGTGGTTGTGTTGAGACAATGAGACTGGCACAGGACAGAGCAGGGTTTAGGGATGTTGTACATAGGGTCACTATGAGTCGAAAGCAACTTGATGGCACATAACAACAACAACAATTTTTAGAAGCAGATAGCAAGTGTGGTTGGTGTGTTCTCTCTCTCTCTCTCTCTCTTAATGCTATCTTCATCCCTGGATGAATTGGAACTTAGGAACGCAAACCTTTATTGGAGCAGCTGAGTCCAGAATCATTTGTGCCAACTGGAGAACATTTTCTCCTGCCCTCTTTGAAGCCTGCATGTTTGTGGAACTTTTCACCATTGTGGCTGTGACGTGCCATCGAGTTGACTACAACGTACAGTGACCCTATGAACATATGGCCCTGAACCCAGCCCCTATCTTGTACAATCCTCACCAACTGCAACACACTTGAGTCTGTTGTTACAGTGACTGTGTCAACCCACCTTATTGAGGGGCTTCCTCTCTTACGTTGACTCCACACTTTGCAAGCATGATGTCCTCCAAGAACTAGTCCCTCCTTTTAACATGCACAAAATATGTGAGACAGAGTTTCACCATCCTTGCCTCCAACGAGCACTCTGGTTTCACTTTCTCCAGAACAGACTTGTTTGTTCATTGGCCAGTCCAAGGGACATTCACGACTCTTCTCCAACACCACAGCTCAAAGACAGTGCTTCTTCTGACATCTTTGGTCATTGTCTAGCTTCCAGATTCATTGTAAATAATTGAAAAGACGATGGCTTGGATCAGGCATACCATAGTCTTTAAACAGCCTTCATTGTTCTGGATACTCTGCATGTACTTTTCAGAGTAGAATTTTTCACCATAGGACTTTCAAGACTGTAGTATTCCAGAAGCAGATTGTCAGATCTCTCTTAATGGTGCTTCTGGATGGATTCAACCCTAAGCCAACTGAAGATCCACTGAGGACTTTTTTCTTAGGATGGTAGTTCAAATCCACTAGCTGCTCCATCGAAGAAGAATGAGAAATCTCCTCTAGTGCAAGGTACTGCTTCTGAAAACTGGCTGGAGGGTCAGCTATAAGTTATTCTGACTCGATGACACACAGCCTCAATAACAGTACATTTCTTATTCTAAGAGCTTGCGCCCCTCTTGCCAGTACTCAAGTAGAGAAATTACATCAGTGTTAACTTGGATTGTAGCCCGCCAGTAGTTCCAGAAATATACTACAGGCAGATGTCAGAAATACTGTTGGTTCAGTTCCAGACCACTGGAACGAAGTTACTATTGTAATAAAGGAATTGTTGCCAGCACAGACAGAAGTTAGTCTAACACTATACTGTAGTTTATTAAGGAGCTCTGGTGGCTTAATTAGTTACATGTTGCACTGATAATAAAAACCCTGGTGGTTTAAATCCACCAGTCACTCTGAAGGATACAGATAGGCAGTCTCTTCCCATATTTAAAGGCTTATGAAACTCAATGGAAGGTTACTGTGAGTTGGAATTGATTTCCCTGACAGTGGGCTTGGTTTTACTTTTCTGTTAAGTGTGCAATAGCACCATGAGAGAGTTTTGAAATAGTGCAAGAATTACCAAAAATGTGCTGCAGAGAGACCTACACTGTTGTGAAAAAAACAACAATACAAAACACCAACCAACCAACCAACCAACCAACCAACCAACCAAAACTGTTGTCCAAAATGTAGTTGCAGAAACCTCCTTTTGGGAAAATCACAGTAACTGCGAAGTGGAATGAACTAAAACACAATAAAACAACATCTCCTGTGTGTACAAGTAATTGCCTGAGTGGTGATGAGTGGACTTACCCATGAACTTTGCCTCCTCCCTCTGTGTCCCCTCTGTGGGTTCCTTCAAGGCTGCTTCAAGTGACGCTGACTGTACATCCTGGAGATACTGGGACACGACGGTGACCTTGTGGCTCATCACAGACAGGTGGGATGTGGCGTTGATGAGGAAGTCAAAAGAATTAGCTATATCCTGCCATGAAAATGGAAAGTGTGAAAACAATTCTTCCAGAGGAAATCATAGAAGGGATCTGGGGGTAATAATGTAATCGTTCAGATCTTTCTTTACTATAATTACTTTTTATTGTGATTTTAATGAAAGTTTACCAAAAAAGGTGGATTTTCATTCATTTATTGTTGCACATTTTCCTCCCTACCTCCCCAGTTCGCTTTTTAAGCTAAACAACTGCTGTCTGATTTTAAGTCTTCAAGGGATATTTCTGTTTTGGTTTTTTTTTTTTCTCCCACTTTCTTTTTTTTAAAATGTTTTTTATTGGTTTCCATATCATAGACATCTACATTGTGTCCCATTCATATTCATTGTGTTCTATACAATCCTTCATTTACTTTGTATTTAATATAATCATTTATATAAACTGCATTCCATATAATTAATTACTATTGATCTAAGCCTATTATTATAATACTATCTTTTTCCAATTCCCCAATTGAATCTTTCCCATTTCCACCCCAAAGGATTTTAAAAAAAATTTCCATTCATTCATTTTTACACTTTTCTCCCTACCCACCCTACCACCCCAGTTTGCTCTTTTTTTTTAATGTAAAATAAAAAATTTTTCATTGTTATACAATCCCTCTCCCCAAGTCCACTCCACTATGCAGCCTTCGTTCTGGACTCCTGTCATGACAATAATACCCATCATATATCCCTTTTAAACAGTTCTCTCCCTCCTCTGTTTCAATGCAGTATACATTATTTATCCCATCCTTGGAGGACATTATGCTTAGTGAAATATCTCAGTCACAAAAGGGCAAATACTGCTTAGTGCCACTGTTGTAAAATTGGACTGACGTCGGGGATATTTCTGTTTTAATATTTAAAGATTATCTCAGGGCAATAGACAAAGGTTCCATAGATCTTACAAAGGCAGGTTTTTGAGAAGTGGATTGTCAGGCATTTCTTCTGAGGCAATCCTATGTGCACTCGAACCTGTAACCTTTAGGTTAGTCAGGATAGCATTCATCATTTGCTCTACCATCTGTTCCTGCATGACTGTACTAACAGCCTTCTTTGAAATTACCTTTTTGCCTTTGTTGTTATTGTGTCCCATTGAACTGGAAGTGGTCAAAGAGAGGAGAAAAACACGTTCCATCTTTCAGACGTCCGAAGCATTGATGGCTCAGTGGTAGAATTCCCACCTCCCATCCTTCCATGAAGGAGGCAGGAGTATGAACTCCAGCCGGCGTGCCTCAGTCACAACCACCACCTGTCTGTCAGTGCTGTGATACTGAATGAGTATCAGCTGAGCTTTCAGGCTAAGATGGGCTAGGAAGAAAGGCCTGGTGATCATGTGATAACAAGCTAATTAACGCTCTACGGATCACAAGAACCCTTCCTGCCACAGAATGACATAGAACTGGGAAGTTTTGTTCTGTCATGCATGGGATGACCATGAGATTGGGGTCAACTCAGTGAAAGCTACCAGAAGATAATGCTTACCTGGTGTATAGGAGGAGGGAGAAGATAGAGAATTATATATCATGGGGGGGGGAACCCTCCAAGCAAATAACCCCAAAATTGTAAAGAGTTTCAAACCTTTAAAGAAGGTGTGAAATTTCTATGTCTGTATCTATGCATCCATCTCATGAAAGCGGAGCAAATCTTCTTGTTGCTGTCCTGGTCCTGGTGGTACGAAACAAAGGAACACATAATTCAATCAGGACAATTCAATCAGGTTTCAAGTTAACAAAGAGACTGTCCCATGGACTGCAACAAGAACAAACACATTTATTTGTTTGGAAAAAAACGTGCAACCAGAGCAAGGATTGTGAACCTTCAGCTCACATATTTCTGGCAAGGAGGTGACAGTCCTTGAAGAAATGCTGAGAAAAGTAAAAGGATCATCATAAAAGAAGTAGACCCTCTACAAGGTGGATCGGCACAGTTACTTCAACTATGGGCTGGGCCAGGTTGGAGATTGTGAGGATGGCACAAGATAGGACAAGGGTAGTCCCTATTGTTGATGGGGTTACCATGAACCATAGTTGATTTGCCAGAACATAACAACAGGTGAAACACCCAAGCAGCCCGCTTTCATGGATTCTGGTGCATGGCTGCCTCTGTGACAACATAGAACTGAGCTCCGTAGAGCTTTCTTGGGTGCTTAGAAACAGTTTGAATGTGGCTACTAACTGAAAGGCTGGTGGTTCAATTCCACCCATTTGTGCTACAGAAGAAAGGACTGGCAGTCTCCTTCTATGAGATCACATACATTGGAAACCACAGGATAACTACAAAATGCATGGAGTTGCAATGAGTCAGGATCATTTCAGCGGCATAAACTCCTGGAGGTTGTTCTACTAAGAAAACTCAAATCCTGTCACTGCCACTGAGTCAGTTATGACTCACTGAGACTCCCCTTATCAGATTTCCAAGGCTGTAAACTGAAATGGGAGGAAACTGGCCATCTGTAGAACAGCTGATAGAGTCCAATTACTAGAGATAGTGGGTTGTTAAGTTTGCAGCACTACTTACTTTGACCTATGTTACTGGGGCTCCCTTGAACTTGCAACTCACTTACTCATTGCCTTTGAGTATAAATACATAACTGACATTCCAGTGGGTTTCCAGAGGCTGTAAATGAAGAGATTGCTCATTTTTCTCTGATGGAGCCTCTGATGGATTCAAACCACCTCTTATCTACTAGATCACCAGAGTTCCTTAACTTATAAAGGCTTTCTTAAAATATAAAATATTCAGCCCTGACAGAAGAATACTCTGTGTGTGTGTGTATATGTGTGT
>NW_006399935.1:1594927-1596108 GCF_000299155.1 Elephantulus edwardii
TATATCTATATCTATATCTATATCTATATCTATATCTATATCTATATCTATATATTGTGTTTTAATATGTGATCAGTTCTGGAGAATGTACCATGTGCACTAGAGAAGAAATAACATTGAGTTTTAGTTGGGTGCAATAATCTGAATACATTCACAAGGTCCAGTTGGCTGATTGTATACTTATATCTGTGTTATTTTTTTCTTTTGAGTTGACCTATCCTTTGTTGAAAGTTATATGTTCTAGTTTACTACCACTGTTGTGTTGTTTATGACTTTCTTCAAGTCTGTTAACTGTTGTTTTACATATTTTACAGGTCTATCATTTGGTGTGTAGATGTTGATCAAGGTAATGTCTTCTTGGTCTGTTATGTCTTTAATCATTACGTTATGTCCTTCCTTATCTTTTATGGTGGTTTTCATCCTGAAATCTATTTTATCAGAAATTAGTATTGCCACTCCTGCTGGCAGTGGCTGAGAGATGATAAGGATTATACAGGATAGGTAGATTTCCGAATGGCTGTTCAGAGGGTCATTATAAATTGTATTTGAGTTGATAGCACCTAATATTTGCTTGATGTATTTTTTCCAGGTTTTGATTTTTAGTCTGCTTCCTCATTTCTTAGATGTCTCTTGTAGGCAGGATATTGATGGGCTTTTTAAAAAAAAAAAAACACCCACTCTGCTACTCTTTTTCTCTTAATTGGTGCATTTAGTCCATTAATCTTAAGTGTGTTTATTGACATGCCAGGTTTTATCACTTGCACTTTGTTGTATTTCTTTTCCTATTGTTTCTGGTTACTATGTTGTATCTGGAGCTCTGGTGGCCTAGTGGCAAGAAGCTACACTGCCAACCTGAAGGCACAGAGTTTGAATCCATCAGCTGCTTCACAGGAGAGGATGGGATGGACAATCTCCTCCTGTGTGATTAACTGCCTCTGAACACCTGCTGGAGGATCAGCTATGGGTCAGTTCTGACTCTACAGTATACAACAGCAACAGCAGCATGGTCCATCTACTTTATTGTGGTGTCTCTATTGAAGGACTTTCTTAGGATTTTTTGTTCGTTGTTGTTGTTGTTATGTGCCATCGAGTCGTTAGCAACTCATAGCGACCCTATGTACAACAGCCCTAAACTCCGCTCTGTCCTGTGCCAATCGCACTGCCTCTGACACACCCATCCC
>NW_006399935.1:1597717-1599879 GCF_000299155.1 Elephantulus edwardii
ATGTGCTCACCAAGTTGTGCCAAGAAATCTGGAGAACAACCACTTGGCCAACTGACTGTACAAGATCTATATTTGTTCCCTTCCCAAAGAAAGGTGACCCAGCATAGTGTGGAAACGATAGAATTTTTTTTAGAGTTGGTTTTATTTTCACAAATTCCTTTAAGTCCTGCTTTTCTGTAAATGATACCATTTCTTGCTCATGTTTGATGGACAGTTTTACTAGGTACAAAATTCTCGACTAGTAATTCTTTTCTTTCAATCTTCTGTATGTCATGTCCTTGTCTTCTTGCTCCCACAGTATCTGCTGAAAAATCAGAACTTCATCTAATTGGCTCTACTTTGCAGAGAGGACTTTTTTTAAAACTCTGTTTTTCTTACATTGCTTTTAGTATTCTAGCCTTATCTTTGATTTTGGAGAATTTGACTCTGATGTTTTGATGTTTTTCTTCTCATGTCTAGTCTGAGGTTCACTGAGCTTCTTGAATGTACATTTCCATGTTCTTCATAATGGTTGGGGTATTTTCTTCTAGTATCTCTCCCACAAGTTTCTCAGTGTTTTCCCTGCTCCCCGTGTTTCTGGGAATTCCATTATATGTATCTTGTTCCTTTTAATGTAATCCCGTATGATTCTCATGTTGTCTTTCACTCTCCTCTCTGCTTTCTCTTCTAGAATATTCTCATCTGTTCTGTCTCTTCTATTTTATGTCCCTCTAGCATGTGAGAAACTTCTGTAATTTTGGTCTTGATATTCTGAATTGTATTTTTATGCATTTCTGTTAATTCCTGTACTATGTTGGCTTTACCTTCTATGTCTTGTTGATTTTTAAATGTCTTCTACCTTCTTCTCTATAGTATAAATTTTTTCGCCCATCTTTTGCAATTTTTTAAGTAGTTGCTCATGTTCCCCCAAATCAATATATTTCTTCTGGCTTGCTATCTCTGAGATATTAACTATATGACTTCTATTCTTTCTTCCATTGCTTTCACTCTCTTCTGTAACTGTTCAAATAACTGCACTTCAATATATTTCTTCTGTCTCCTTATTTCTGGGGTTTTAATATATTTATAATTTTCAATCTTCCATTATTTTTACCTTCTTTTTTAGCTGTTATGTATGACTATGGGTTGAAATATTTCTTCTGGCCTATCTGTCTCTAAGGTATTCATTGGGTGTGCAGTATGCTCTATTTTGCTTAGGAGAAAGCTTATTTTGTTTCTTCACAACATTTGAAGTTTCCTGCAGCTTGCTTGACATTATGTGAGGTTTCTATTTGTGTTAGTCCATTTCTAGTGTATCTACATAGGTTGTTTAGCATTCTTTATATTTATGATATTATTCATTAGTTGTGGACTTAAAGTGTTCCTTTCATGAGAGAGGACAGCTTGCTATGCCAGGAGTCCTTTCTAAACTTGTGCAGTGGGAAAGCTCCCCTTTCCTCAAGTCCTTCAGTGTCTCTTTGGGCTGCCGTGGAGACTTGCAGGAATCTCACCTGACCACTATCCACCTCTTCCAAAGTTTGGAATGAACCTTAGTGGTGCTGATGAGAACAGGAGCCAGAGACCAATGTCTCCCAGCAGGCAGCCCTACTCTCTCTCTCTCTGGTGTTAGGTCCAAGGCTGTAAATCTTAACACAATACTACATCCATCCTTCTCCCCTGGAGCAGCTGGTAGGTTAGAACTATTGACCTTTTGGTTGTAAGGATGACTACTATATCAGTAGGGCTCCTTTTGTAAAACTGGGAAATCTCCTGGGGTAGTTCACATGAGTCACTGAGTCAGAATAGACTCAATAGAACCCAAGGACATTTGTAATTGAACATAAAAAAACACAAGGCAGGGGTTAAACACATGGCTGATAAGCTGAAAGTTAGTGGCTCAAACCTATCAGGTACTCTAAGACAAAAAAAAAAACAAAACAAAACTAAAGCAACACTACTGTAGGCATTTCATGGCTAAGATAAAATAAAAAATGCTTATGAGGTTTTCCATCCATTCCAACAACTAAGAAATAGTGAGAAGTGTTGGGACCTCAGAAGGCTTTTAGGACCAATTAGTAGGCTCTGTGTCCAGGAGAAAATGAATATACTTACCAGTAATGTTAATGCTCACCCACAGCTCTTCTGGGAGGGTCTAAATTGTTGAAATGTCCTCCTTTGTTTCC
>NW_006399935.1:1600689-1608135 GCF_000299155.1 Elephantulus edwardii
ATAATAGTCTATGTGTTTCCTACTGCCAAAGGGGCCCTTTAGAGTAGTGAGAGAAGATCTTCACCCTGAAACCTACAGTGTCCCTCTTCAGCAGGAAGTAGCTAAGAGAATACGCCATCCCCTTTTCCTCATGAATCAGGGTGAAGTCTCCCTCAGGGAGGAGAGATAGGGAATTGCAAAGGACACACTGACAAAGGAGATTAATCAGAACTGGCTTCAACAAGCACTGTGGCAACTGGACAATTAAAACAGATATTCAGGGGAGAGGGGAAGAGGAACAAATTGGGGAGGAGGGTAGAGAAAACAGTGCAACAATGAATGAATGAAAACGCAAAATCTCTGTAAATGTTCACTAAAACTAATAAAATTTAATAATAATTAAAAAACAAACGACAAACAAAAAAACCCCAAAAAACAAAAAGAAACAAAAAAAGATAAAATAAAAAAACAAACACAGTGCCACTGAGTTCATTCTAACTCATAATGACCTTCTATTAGGTTTCTGATGCTGTAAATTTTCATTTTTTTTAAATTAATTAATGGTTTAATTTTCTTGTGATTTGAGTAAAAGTTTACAACACATATGCGTCTTTCATTCAGTCATTTGTGCACACTTTGTTTTGCAATATTAATTATGATACCCACAATGTATTCATGATTTCCTCACTTCATCCCTTTAATTCTTACTCCCGTTAATACATCTATCCTCCTTTTCCAGCTTCCATGACTTTATCCTTGTACAGATGCTTCTCTGTTGACCTTGTTGTCACTGTTAGGTTGTTGTTGTTGTTGATTGCCATTGAATTGAGCATGACTCATAGAGACTCTGTGAACAAAAGGTCTGAAGCCTTTATTTAACTGTTGATGTTTATCAAAGTTCATAGAGTTTCCAGGTGCATGTTGTTTAGGAAGTGGATGCCACTAGGTTGTGTTGAGTTTCGTTCAGCTAATAATGATACTGTGAACAGTACATCAGATCCTTGTCTTATTTCACATCATCTGCAACATCAGAATCTTGCTCAAGGATATTGGTATGGTTACTGTGTCAATTTATATTTGAGGATGTTTATCTTTTTTCCTGAGCCTCTACCTTTTCTAGCCTGGTTTCTTTTTTTCAAAGGCTGGTCCTTTCTGTTAACATGCTCAAAGTATGTGAAATGAAGTTTCACCATTATTATCTCTACACAGCACCCTGATTGTGTTTCCTCGAGGACAGATTTATTGTTCTTTTGGCAGTTCATCAACATCACAATTCAAAGGCATCAATTCATCTTTGATCTTCTTTACTCAGTATTCAATTATCAGAAGCACATGAAGCAACTAAAAATGTAATAGATTATATCAGGCACATCTTCATCTTGATCTTTAAACTAACATCATTGCTCTTTAACATTTTAAAGAACTCCTTGACATCATATTTTTTTCTCTTTCCAAAAAATAGTGACCTGACAGAGTGTGGAAACTATCACACAATATCATTACTCTCACATGCAAGCAAGATACTGCTGAAAATTATTTAAAAAATGACTCGAACAGCACATCAAAAGAGAACAGCTAGATGTGCTGGGTTTAGAAGAGGCTGTGGCACTAGGGATATTATAGCCAATGGTACATGGATCTGGTTGAAAGCAGACAGGACCAGAAAAATGTGACATCAGGTTTGGAGAAAGACTCATCTACAACCTGTGTTATGCAGATGACACAACCCTGCTTGCTAAAACTGAGTAGGACCTGAAGTGCTTGCTGCAGAAGGTCAAGGACTGCAGGCTTCAATGTGGATTGAAGATCAACATCAAGGAAACAAAGATTTTCACCACTGGGCTGACTGTCAGCATTATGATGGATGTTGAAGAGATTGAGATTGTTAATATATTTAGTTTTCTTGGCTCCACAATCAACACTCCTGTGTACCAGCAGCCAGAAAAATCAAAAGATGAATTGCATTGGGAAAGTCTGCTGTCAGGGACCTCTCCAGAGTACTGAAGAGCTGTGATGTCAGTCTGGAGACTTTGGTGCACTTGATCCAGGCTATAGTCTTTGAAATTAATTGCTATGGGTCAGAGAGTTGGACAATGACTAGGGATGATAGAGAACTGATGCCTTTGAGCTATGTCGCTTGAGAAGAATAGTGCATGTACTATAGACTGCCAGGAGAGCAAACAGGTTCATTCTGGAGAGGGTAACACCAGGCTGCTCCTTGGAGTCAAGGATTCTGAGACTTAGTCTGACATACTTTGGGCATATTTCAAAGAAGGACTAGTCCTTGGAAAAGGGACATCATGCTTGGAAGGGTGGAAAAAGAGCACAAGGGAGGAAGACCCTCAATGAGCTGGATTGATTCAGTGACTGGGATAATGACGGTAGGTGTATCAGAGACAGTAAGATTGGTACAGGATAGAGCAGGTTTCAAGGCATTATACATAGGGTCACTATGAGTCGCAAGTGACACAACAGTGCATAGCAACAACAACAATGACAACAACAGCAGCAACTTGGAGAAAGGACACATCCCTGACACACTCATTTCTTGATTTTGAACCTTGCAGTGTTTCCTTGATCTGTTTGTACAGCTGCTTCCTTCTTTAAGTGTAGGTTTCACGTGAACACAGTGAAGTGTGCTGTTGGTGTGGTACCTACCATCCACTCTGTAGGAGAAAGATGATGAGGCGGTCTCCTGTGCTTTTGACCTCATGTTTGACAATATGAGACCAAAAGGGCAGCACTTACCTGTGGATAAAACCCTGAAGGTGAGAATAGGTAGAATAGAAGGATTCATGGAAATGAAAACTACAGGGAGGAATTGGGAGAAATGCACATACATCATGGGTATTGTAATTAATGTAATAAAACATGTATAAATAAAGGGTTGAGTACAAAACCAACATGTGTTGTAAACTCTCACTCAGATCTCAAGAAAACATATTTAAAGACAAAAACAGAGATACGGAGGAAAAAACTGGACCCTCCCTGAAACCCACTGGAAGTGTTGCCATGAGTCAAATCCACCTGATGCCAAGGAGCTTTGATGGCCTAATGGAAGTTGCACTGTCAACTCGGAAGCAGGCAGTTTGAATCCACCAGTTGTTCTGAAGAAGAAAGATGGGCAATCTCCCATGCCATTTAACAGTCTCTAAAAACCCTTCAAAGGGTCAGCTATGAGTTGGTTCTGACTCCAAGGCTGACTCAAGGTTGTGTTGTGAGTCAGAGAGAGAACATTTCTTTGTAATTATTTCCTTCCACACGGAGACCCTATGGATCATACACAAATGAAAAGATAAGAACTCACTTGTTGTTTACAGTCACTGGAGGTACTGTCTTTGCTTGGAGTTGAAAAAGTAGAGTTGGTTTCTATAAAGAGAATGAGAGAAGTTTAGAAAAAAATAGTGTTTCTTCATGGTCTGAAACTGTGGCTTTGCTCTAACAAGTGAAAAATATTAATCCGCTTCTAGCCTTTTTCTGAACAGCTCCCCCCCCCCACACACCCATTTTGCAGTCATACTTGATGTCCTCTGCCAGGGAATTCAGAATCTAGGTTGCAAATTCTTTGGAAACCAGATGAGCTGTGGAAGGATACCAAGGATATCATCCATGAAGAATGCAAACAAGACAGAGAAGGAAGAAAAGACCAAGACGGATGTCAGAAGAGACGGACGATTGCATGAGAGCACCAAGAAGCCAAGGCAAAGGGAAGAAATCAAGAAGTTAAGGAGCTAAAAGGAAGATTCCAAAGGGCAGCTTGGGAAGACAAAGCAAAGTATTATAATGAAATGAGCAGAACTGGAGTTGGAAAATCAAAAGAGAAGGACTCGCTCGGCATTTCTTAAGCTAAAGGAACTGAAGAACAAATTTAAACTTCTAATTACGATAATTAAGGATGCTGAGGGCAGAAAGCTGAATGATCCAAGAAGCATCAAAAGAAGATGGAATGAGTACACAGAATCACTACACCAGAATGAATTGGCTGACACAGAAGGGTTTCATGAAATGACACATTATCAAGAGGTAATGGTGATGAAGGAGTATGTTCAAACTGCTCTGAAGGAATTGGCAAAAAACAAAGCCCCAGGAATGGATGGAATATCAATTGACATATTTCAGCAAACAGATGCTGTTCTGCACACACTCATCAGGTTATGTAAAGAAACCTGGAGGACAAGTACCTGGCCAACTGACTGGAAGAGAGATCTCTTTATTCCCATTCCAAAAACAGGTGACCAGACAGAGTGTGGAAATTGTCTAACAATATCACTAATATCATATGCAAGCAAGATCCTGCTGAAGATTATCTAAAAATGACTGGAACTGTACATCAGCAGAGAACTGCCAGATGTGAAAGCTTATATTAGACGGCTTTTGGCTGGAAGCACAGAGTAAAAGAGGAGTGTCTGTGTTTTATTGACTATGTATCAGAGAGCTGGACAATAACTAAGGATGATAGAAGAAGGATCGATGCCTCTGAGTTATAGTGCCAGAGAAGAGTGTTGAACGCATTGTGGACTGCCAGGAGAGCGAACAGGTCTGTCCTGGAGAGGGTGAAACCGGGCTGTTCCCTAAAGGCAAGATTTTTATTGCTCCATATCACATACTTTGGGCACGTGACCATGACCTGGAGGGATCAGTCCTTGGAGAAGGACATCATGCTTGGAAGAGTGTAGGGACAGTGCAGGAGAGGAACACCCAGGATAAGATGGATCACATTAATGTGAGAAACAGGATTAGGTCTGTCTAGGACAATGAGATTGGCTCAAGATAGTCCAGGGTTCAGAGCTAATGTATGTACAGTCACTCGGATTCACAAGCAACTCAAGGGCACATGAGAACAACAACAGTGTTCAAAAGGAATTTTGCAAATGTTAAAGATCTTGAAATAGTAGATTATCTTTTTTCTTTCTTTCTTTCTTTCTTTCTTTCTTTTTTTATTATTAAATTTTATTAGTTTTAATGAACATTTATAGAAATTTTGGGTTCTCATTCATTCATTGTTGCACTGTTTTCTCTACCCTCCTCCCCAGTTCGTTCTTCTTCCCCTCCCCCCCAATGTCTGTTTTAATTGTCCAATTGCCATAGTGCTTGTCGAAGCCAGTTCTGATTAATCTCCTTTGTCAGTGTGTCCTTTGCCATTCCCTAACACTCCTCCCTGAGAGAGACTTCACCCTGATTCATAAGGAAAAGGGGATGGCGTATTCTCTTAGCTACTTCCTGCTGAAAAGGGACGCTGTGGGTTTCAGGGTGAAGATCTTCTCTCACTACTCTAAAGGGCCCCTTTGGCAGTAGGAAACACATAGACTATTATGGAGATTGATTTTGGAATTTAGATGCACTGTTATTAATTGTGCTTAGCCGTACATGTTCATATCCTTGAAGATGTATCATGGAAGTGTTGCAGCCGGCCTTTCTCCTGCCAGGTTAGTTCCTCAACAGCACGGCTGATAGCTCTGGGTGATGGCTGGATCCGCGGTGATGCCCTGAGGTCACAGGGTAGATTATCTTTTATACTTTCAATTAAAATTTAACGACAGCCATTGGGTTAATGTCAACTAATGATGACCCTCTGTTAGGTTTCCCAGGCTATAAATCTTAATGAGAGAAAACTCTCTACTCTTCTACTCATGGAAAAGCTGGTAGGTTAGAACCATCTATTTTTTAAAAGTATTTTATATTTGTTTGCAAACAAAGTTCACATACATTGTTTGAAACTATCCTTTTCTCACATTGTTTCATGGAATAATTTCAATTCATCGTGCTTTATAAAATTAATCGCCGTTGAATTGTGCCCACCATTACTCTGTCTTTCCAGATCCCTGCCAGATCTCTCCCATTTCCCGTCCCCACCACTCCCTCCACCCACCGAATTGTGTGACCCTATGATTTCCCTCATGCCCACTCTCATTCCTCTGCTCCCACTCCTCTTTTTATCCTCATGCATGTTTTACTAGTTATCCTTCTATTTTTTTACAATTATAGTCATACAGTATTTATGTCCTTAAAAGACTGAGTTAGTTCATTCAGCATAATACTCTCCAATCTTTCACAAGTTATTTAATAATTTTCAAAATTGTTGCCCCTTTTAATTTCCTGGCTACTGGTGCCAAGAGTGTAATTTTTTTTTCTTTGTGGAAGCCCTGTAGGATTCTATAAACTTTCTTTATGAGACTCTTGTCTAAGATGATACTAACAAATGTTTTTCCCAGACAGTAGGTTTTATTTTCAGTCTGTTGGAAAAAGGTTTTGGTGCACGCAGGGATTTAAGTTTTAGAAGGCCCCATTCATCAATTTTATCCTCTCCTATACGTGTATTTCTGGCTGTATTTTTCAGCTTCTTTATACTATAGGCTAGGCCCTTTAAGCTTGATCCCACCTTATCTTTTATGATTTTTATGGTTTGGGGCTTTATATCTAGGTCTGTGATCCACCTTGAGTTGATTTTTGTGTATGGTATGAGATGTGGATCCTGCTTCAGCTTTCTACAGATAGCATTCCAGTTTTGCCAGCATCATTTGTTGAAGAGGTTGTCATTTTCCCATTTTTGAGGTTTGTTTCCTTGTCGATTATCCATTGACCAAATATTGATGGGGTAATTTATGGGTTTTCGATTCTGTTCCATTAATCTAAATGCTACTTATTTATTCTAGAGACTAATGTGTGCTTGATCCAGGCCATGATCTTCGCAATTACTTGCTGTTCATCAGAGAGCTGGACAATGACTAAGGATGACAGAAGAAGAATTGATGGCTTCAAGTTGTGATGCTGTAGAAGAGTCCTGAACATAACATAGACCACCAAGAAAACCAACAGATCTATCTTTGAGAGGGTGAAACCAAGTTTCTCCTTGGAGGCTAAGATTTTGAAGCTCTTTTTCACATACTTTGGGAATGTGGCCAGAAGAGACCAGTCATTGGATAAGAACAACATGCAAAGAATTGTGTAGGGACAGTGCAGGGTAGGAAGACCCCAGAGGAGATAGATTGATATAGTAACTTGGGTAATAAGTATAGGTGTGCAAGAGTCTGTGAGACTGGCTCAGAACAGGGCAGGCTTCAGAGCTATTGTACTATCACTGTCACTATCAGTTGCAGGCAACTCGATGGCATATAACAACAACAACAACAACATACTATTTATTTAATAATGATACTAAATACTACCTATTTAGGAATATTGCTTATTTAGTAGTATTTTGATTTAGTAGTATTTAAGTCTATGTACCTGTCACTGTACCAATAACACGAGATTGTACACAGCTTTAGTTTGCTTGGCTCCACAAACAACAGTCTTGGCACCAGCAGCCAGGAAATTAAAAGGCTCATTGCCATGGGAAAGTCTGCTGTTAGGGACCTCTCCAAAGTACTGAAGAACAATGGTGTCTCTCTGGAGACTAAGGTGCGTCTGATACAGGCCATGGTCTTCGCAGTCACCTGTTATACATCAGAGAGTTGGACAATGACC
>NW_006399935.1:1609180-1621547 GCF_000299155.1 Elephantulus edwardii
AGAAAGAAAGAAAGAAAGAAAGAAAGAAAGAAAGAAAAAGGGAGATCATCTCAGCAAGATGATCTAACGAAATGACAATAGTAATAGACTCAAGAATATCAGAGATGATAAGGATGGTATAAGATAGAGCAAGGTTCAGAGCTCATAGTTCATAGGATCACTAAGCGTTACAGTCAATCAACTACACCTAACAGCGGCAGCAACACTATAACTAAGACATAAGTCTCATTATAATGTCATTATTCTCGATATTGTAAATCCCAGCGTCTGTGATGTCAATAGGCGCTCTGGTGGCTTAGTAGTAAGGAGTCGTCAGCTTTAGCTGCCAGCGTAAAGGCACGTGGTGTGAATCCACCAGCTGCTCCACAGAAGAAAGATGGATGATCTGCTTCTATTTGACTAACAGCCTCTGTAAACCCACTGAAGTGTCAGCTATGGATTGGTTCAGACTGGGTAGTACATAGCAACGTGATGTTAATGGTGCAAGATTGGAGCCAGTTGTGCCAGAATGTCATCATTCCCCATGCTGTGAGCTAAGAATGAGCAGTTTGAAAGCGGTCCGGGCAGGATGCAGTACCCTTAATCAGGGCACAGCCCGGATCAGATCAAAGAGGAGTTTCCTGTGGCATGGCTCGTAATGCCTGTCATCGTCTGTGATAAAAAGGAGGGAAAGCTTGAGACGGGATTTCAGAATCATCAGGATGGAAGAGCAGAGACTGGGATGCATCCGTTGGCCAGGGTCCCTGTGCTGACAAGTTCCTCAACACAAGGGAAGGACAAGATATATGGACACTTTCAAGGAATGTGCAGCCCACAGATGCGAAAAGAAGCAAAATGATCTTCCACTAACATTGACACAGATAAAAGGCATCACGAATCTGACGGCTAGCATCCTAAACTGTAAGAGAGTAAATGTCAGTTAGTCTCTCTGTGGTCTCTTTGATATAGCAGCACTAGGCGATTAGCACACTCTCATTTGTGGTCTCTCTCTTCTGCAAGAATAGATGACTAGATTCAAAGTTTGATACTGAATAAGGATGACAGGAGAAGAATTGATGCTTTTGAAGTGTGGTGTTAGAGAAGAGTGCTTACTATCCCAAGGACTGCCAAAAGAATAAATAGATATGTCTTCGAGAAAGTACACAGGTGGAAAAGCTTTATCTCACATACTTTGGATATGTTGCTAAGAGAGTCTATTGCTTGGAGAGAGATGTCATTCTTGGAAAGGTGAAGGGCCAGTGAAAGAGGAAGGCTCTCAGCTAGATGGATTGACACAGTGTCGGTAACAATGAACTTGAGTAAGTCAGAGAGAGTATGTCGGAGAGGATAGCACAGGATAGGACAGGGTTCAGACCGCTCCTTCATAGGTTTGCCAGGGGTCATGCTCAATAGCACCTAGCAACAACAACAACAACAACAATAAATTACTAAGACACACCCATTTGTGATATTGTTATGGTTACACTAGATGTCCAAGAAACAGCTCAATACTTAGCATGCACCACCAGGACTCTGTCTACAAGACACAGGTGGGTTGACCTCACAGGGCCATTCTAAGGCACTCAGGAGCCCCGTGTCAGAAAGAGGGGAGATACCACACTATTGGCTTTGAAGATGGAGGGAGGGCATCATTGGTCAAGGAATTCGGACATTACCTTCACTTTTGAAGCTGTAGGTAGCGATGTCTGGCTTCTTGGTGGTGAAGCCTGCCTTGGGAATACATCTGTAACTTCCTGGGGTGTTGCGACAGTTGAAATTCTTAGGACAGGTCCCAGGTTTGAGGCATTCATTGATGTCTAAGAGGGAAAGAAGAATTGTCATCAGCTATACACCTCTGGTAAATGAGTTTTATTCACACCTCCTGTCTATATCACTGATACTGAGAATTGTGTCTCCATGTGGGATGGATTGGGCCACAAGGAACCCAAGAATAACCAGAATAGACAAAATAAAGCATGAGTATATCTCAACGAGTTTTCTGCAAAGAGAAAGAAGATCATTTAGACAGTATATATATGGAAGATGGACAACAAGTAAGGACGATCAAGTAGAGCATTTATGAGCTGGCAAAGAATATTGAATAAACGATAGATTGTTAGAAGAGTAAACAAATCTGTCTTGGAAGAAGGGCAGGTATAATTTTCTTTAGAACAAGGATATTTTCAGGAGGATTCAGTGTCTGGAAAAGGACTTTTTGTTTGGAGAGGTAGAGGGTTCATGAAAAAGAAGAAAAGCCCTTAAAGAGATGGGTTGATGCAGTGTGTATGGCAATGGGCTCCAACAGTAATGGTTGTGAGAATGTTGCAGGTCTGGGCAGATGTTCTTTTCACCTACAGTGTCATTGTGAGTTGAAATGGACTAGATGGCACCTATCAAAAACAATAACAACAACAACAATAACAACAACAGCAACAACAACAAAGTCTGTGTTTGGAGTTCTGGGTTAAGTCCTCAAGCTGAAAGGTTGATTGGTTGGATATACCAAGAAACACTTCAGAAGAAAGGCCTGGCAACCCACTTCTGAATGATCTTGAAAACCCTGTGAAGCAGTTATCCTTTGCACACATGGGCCTATTATGCATTAGATTCGGCACGGTGGCAAATGGCTTGGTTGTACTTACAACACGTATTGACAGCAATAGCCTCAATCCTTAACAATAACACAAAGTTCAATACAAATCCTGATTTTTAAGTTATCTGGAAGCCAAAGATAGGAGAAAAACCACAATACACGATAATGAGAAGTTAATGAAAGCAAATACTATGGTCATTGCTGTGAGGTACCGTTGAGTCAGTTTAAACTCATAGTGACCCCTTGGGCAACAGATCAAAACACCACTAAATCCTGGGTTACTTTTGCAATAGCCACCGCTCTTAACCCCATTGTTGCAATCAGTGTGTCAATATATCTCACTGAGAGTTTTCCTCTCCCCTGCCCTCCCATTCACCTAGCATAATGTCTATTTCTAGGGACTGGTCCTTCCTGGCAACATGTCCCAGCTTTGTGAGACAAACATTCACTATCCTTCTAAGGAACATCCTGGCTCCACTTCTTCAAGATTGAGGTGGTGTTTGTGTTTTTGGTTTGTTTTTTTTTTACCCCTTTGGGCTTTCCTTGGTATAGTCAACACCACAATTCAAATCATCAACTCTTTTTTTTAAAAAAAAAATCTATTTTATTCATTGTCCAAGTCTCACAGGCACATGTTGTTGTTTTTATGTGCCGTCGAGTTGCTTGCGACTCATAGCGACCCTATGGACGACAGCCCTAAACCCTGCTCTATCCTGTGCCAATCGCATTGCCGCTGACACTTCCATCCCGATTATCCCAGTCACTGAATCAATCCACCTCATAGAGGGTCTTCCCCTCCTGCGCTGTCCCTCTACTCTACCCAGCATGATGTTCCTCTCCAAGGACCTGTCTCTCCTTACAACATGTCCAAAGTATGTCAGACACATGAGGTGATTGAAAATACCTTGGCACCTAATCTATTAGGGTTACAGATTCTTCACATAATCTCATGAAAGTGAAGACGTTTAAAAAGGGACAGAGAAACACTGTGAACTGTTTCCCAGTAACGTTTAGAGATTTTAGCCAGTGCTTTAAAACTCAAAACGAAACCTACCTCTATTGAATCAATTCTGACTGTAGTGACCCTACATTGGGTTTCCGAGGTTATAAATCTTTACATGTGAAGACTGCCTCTTTTTTTCCTCTCTTAGAGCACTGATATATTTGACTTGATGACCCTTCAGGCAGCAGCCTGATGGTGTAACACAGAGGGGAAGCCTACGCAATGCAAAAATACAAGAGAAAATACATTTTATATCTGTCTAAGAAATTAAACAGCAAAATATATCTTTGGATCTAAGCTGATGGTCCTGTCAATCACTTGCTATGTATCTGAGACCTGGACAATCACTAAGGATGATAGAAGAATTGATGCCTTTGAGCTCCGGTGTTGGAGACGAGCTCTAACTATTCCATGGACTTGCCAACAAAACAAACGGATATATCTAGGAGAAAGCACAGCTGAGTGTGCCTTGGGAAGGATGACAAAGCTTTGTCTTTCATGTTTCAGACATGTTTTTGGGAAAGGCTATTTCTTGAGGAGGAACATGATGCTTGGAAAGGTCTGTGGGGTCCGAGAAATAGAGGAAGATTCTCAAGGAGATGAACTGACGCAGTGACTTCTGCAATGGGCTCACGTATGTTAGGAATGATGAGGATGGCGCAGAATAGGACAGGGTTCAGATCTGTTATTCATAGGATGGTTGTGAATCATGCTCAACTCGGTGATGCCTGACAACAACAATAATAACAACAAAAATAACAAAGCTGACTGTAAGGAAAATTGAAGATAACAATGTAAAAAAGCTTGAAAGTCATGTAGTAATGGATAAGTCAGTATGGTGGTGGTGGTGTTCTGTGCCATCAAGTTGCCTACAACACAATGTATGCACAACAGCTCTGAACCCTTCCTTATCCTGAGCCAGTCTCACTAATTCCAACATACCAACCCTCACTGGCCCAGTTACTGTATCAAATCGTCTCATCTGGGGTCTCTCTCTCCTGCACTGTCCCTCCACCCTTCCAAGCATGATGTTCTTCTCCAAGGACTGGTCTCTCCTGGTCATGTGCCAAAAGTATGTAAGACAGAGCTTCAAAATCTTAGCCTCCAAGGAGAAACTCGGTTTCATCCTCTCCAAGACAGACCTATTTGTTTTCTTGGCGGTCCATGGTATGTTCAAGACTCTTCTGCAGCACCACAACTTGAAGGCATCTATTCTTCTTCTGTCATCCTTAGTCATTGTCCAGCTCTCTGAAGCATAACAGGTAATTGAGAAGACCATGGCCTGTATCAGGTACACCTTAGTCTCTAGACTGACGTGGTTGCTTTTCAGTATTCTGGAGAGGTCCCTGACAGCAGTTTTTCCCAATGCAATTCATCTTTTGATTTCTTGACTGCTGTTAAACGGTAACTGTTAACAATCTCAGTCTCTTCTTTATTTGTTATGGTATTGCCAGTTGGCCCAGTGGTGAAAATCTTTGTCTTCTTAATGTTGAGCTTCAATCCATACGGAAGACTACAGTTCTTGACCTTCTGCAGCAAGTGCTTCGGGTTCTCCTCCATTTCAGCAAGCAAGGTTGTGTCATCTGCATGATATAGGTTGTTAATGAGTCTTCCTCCAATGTTGATGCTACATTACTCTTCATAAAAGCCATTTCCTCAATCCCAGAGGTACGTGGTTCAAATCCACCAGATGCTCTGCTGGAGAAGGAGGGGCAATCTCCTCCTGTAGCAGTCAGATCTGATTTGACGGTACACGTAAAAATAATACAATAAAAATTTTAAAAAAGCCATTTCCTGAGCTGTCTGTTCTGCATATAGATTGAAAAGTATGGAGACAGGGTTCATCCCTGACACACTCCTTGCCTGATTTTGAACCATCCATTGTTTCCTTGCTCTGTTCTGAGGACTACTTCCCGGACCAAGCATAGGTTTCACATCAGCACAATCAAGTGTACAGAGATAAGTATGCAAAAATTAGGAGTATTCATGAACATAAAAATGACAACTTTAAAAATATGAAAGAAAAATATGTTTGAATTTTATGAATATGAATTTGTGAATATGTATGCGTATTTCATGGAGTTCTGGCTGTGTAATTAGGGGGTACTTTTTAACCCAAAGGCAACATCTCTCTGGGAGTTCAAGTTCACTAGTCATTTCACAGGGATAAAAGATGGGTAATCTTCTCCTGTGTAATTACAGCCTCCAAAAACCTCCGGAGTGTTAGCTGTAAGTGAATTCTGACTCAATAGCAACAGGGTTGATTTTGAACTTTCTGAATATTTATTAAGAGATTGGATGGTATACTGGTGAAAGAGCTCAGATGCTAATCAAAACACTGGAAACCCTAACCCACCATCTGCCTTGTGAGAGAGAGAGATGAGACAGTCTTCTGCCGAGATTTACAGCTTTGGAAATTCTTTGTTCTACTACACGACAGTTTATCTTATAATATGGCTGTGAGTGGGAGTTGAGTGGATAAGTATGAATGCTTTCATGTATATTTTTAAAATAAAAACGATCAACAATAGGACCAAGAGTGAGAACCTGTGGACACACTTGAAGAGATCTTCATGGAACTTATTTAAAGCTATCAACAAATCTCTGTAGAGGAATGTCTGATATGCATAAAATAAAGTCTTGTGCCAAGTTTCTAAACTGAAATGCTCCAGTGATAACAGTCACAGTTCCTCCACACAATTCAACAAGTATTCTTTTTCTCATGGTGGCACAAAGAGTTAAGTGCTTATAAGGCTCATAGGGTCGCTATGAGTCGCAGGCGACTCGACGGCACATAACAACAACAACAACAAGGCTCCTAAGAGACTGAAAGTTCTAATCTACCTAGTGGGTCTTAAAGAGAAAATCTTGATTGATTTCTTCCCTATAAATAGTTGTTTTTCCAAAGTGCTGAAGAGCAATGGCGTCTCTCTGGAGACTAAGGTGCTTTTGATACAGGCCATGGTCTTCACAATCACTTGTTTTGCATCAGAGAGTTGGACAATGACCAAGGAGGATAGAAAGAGAATTGATGCCTTTGAGCTGTGGTGCTGGAGAAGAGTATTGAGAGTACCATGGAGTGCTAGGAAAACAAATTCATTCTGGAAAGGGTTAAACCAGGTGGATCCTTGGAGGCAAGGATTTTGAGGCTTCGTCTGACATACTTGGACATGTTGAAAGGAGAGACCGGTCCTTGGAGAAGGACATCATGCTTGGGAGGGTGGAGGAACAACGCAGGAGGGGAAGACCCTCTATGAGGTGGATTGATTCAGTGACTGGGATAATCGGGATGGGTGTGTCAGAGGCAGTGCGATTGGCACAGGATAGAGCAGAGTTTAGGGCTGTTGTACATAGGGTCGCGATGAGTTACAGGTGACTCGACGGCACATAACACAACAAAAAGAGTTGTAGGGTCAAGTTTTGACTCATAGTGACCCTTGTACATGTTGTTATTGTTGTTAGGGGCCATTGAGTCAACTCTAACACAAAGTGAACCTTTGCACAACAGAACTTATTTCTAAGCATAATGTCTTTCCCTAGGGATTGACTTCTACTGACAACATGTCCACAGCACATGGAATTAAGGTTTGCTTTTCTTATTTCTAAGGAGCATATTTGCTTGCTCATTTGGCGGTCTGTAGTAGATTCAATATTCTTCCCTAAGTATTACAGCTTAGAAACCTAAAGATAAGTTGAGTTTCTGTGAGTTAAAATGAACTTGATAACACCTAACATCAATTCCAATAATAACAACATGTTGGTACACAGCATTTCCCTATGACAACGAATCTGGTGGCCTTGAACTGTGTGCCTTTGGTATTGCAGTGCAGCTGCTTGCCACTAGGCCACTAGGCCACCAGAACTCCCTTAACAACTAATAGAGCTCATTAATTGCAGTCTTTCTCCCCACTGATCAGTACCAGTCTCCTAAGGCAATCAAGGAAGAAAGAAATCCAGTAGATGAGGTTAACTCAAGGGGTTTTTCTGCCTTAAAGAGATTGAATGCCTGGAATGTTTCAGATCATTTACATACACCACCATAACTTGATATTGATCAAGAAATGCAGCCTTCAGTATGGATTGCATCTCAATATCAAGAAAACAGAGATTCTTACCACTAGACCAATAGGCAATGTCATGATGGATGGAGAGGAGATTGAAACTATCAACAGCTTCATCTTGTTTGGATCCACAATTAAAACACTTGGTAAGAGCAATCAGAAAATAAGGAGATGCATTGTACTGGGGAAATCTGCAGTTAAGGAACTTTCCAAATTATTGAAGAGTAATGATGTCAGTTTGAGGACTAAGGTGCATATGATTCAGGCCATAGTCTTTCCTAACACTAGGCATACATCAGAGATCTGAACAATGAACATGACAGAAAAAGAATTGATGCCTTTGAGCTGTGGTGTTGGAGAAGAGCACTGAACATCCCGTGGGTAGCCAGCAGAATGAACAGATGTGTCTTGGAGAGGGTGCAGCTGGAGTGCTCTTTGGAGTCAAGATTGATGAGGCTTCACCTCACATACTTTGGACATATTACTAGCAGGTACTATTCCTTGAAGAAGGACAGGAGGTGCTGCTCCTTGGAAATGGAAATGATGTTGGGAAAGGCAGAGGTTTAGCAAATGAGAGGATACAGTGACTGCTGGATAGAACAGGGTTCAAATCTTTTGTTTAGAGGGTCGCTAAAAGTCGTGCTCAACTTGATGACACCTAACAATACCACACCACCATAACTTGATTTTGAATGGAAGAAAAGAAGATATACAATCACAATGCTTAGAAACTGGGGAATTTATGAATGATTTAGATAAGTTACTTGTATGCTGTTGTTGTTGTTATATACCATAAGATCAGAACCAAGCCATAGCTGAACCCTCTGATGGGTTTTCAGAGGCACTTTAATTGTTCAGAAGGAAATAGATAGCTCATCTTTCTTCCAAAAAGCAGCTGATGCAATGCAACTTCTTGCCATTGTTTGTGCTGTTGTTGGTAAGTGCTGTTGAGTCATAGATGACTCATAGCGACCCTGTGAATAAAAGACTTGAACACTTGTGTAATTTTCATCGTTTCTCAATGTTCATAGAGTTTCTGGAGGCAAACTATTTTAGAAGTGGATGCTACTCCTGCTGCTAAGCTTGTTTTAATTGGGGAGCTCCACCGAACACTGTCCACAATGGGTAACCATTATCACATTTGGCATATCAGTGTCACAGTGTTCAGCATCACAGCAACCATGAGTTATCTCTGTACAGCAAGTGGACAGACCAGTGCTATACCACTTAGAAGAATGTTTGACAAAAACCAATTAGAAACAGGCCCGAGTGCCACAGATTAAAATCACCCACCTTTGGCTTGGTAGCATAACTAGTTTCTTCTTGCCATTAGGCCACCAGAAAAGTGATATCACACACAAGCAAAATCCTGCTGAAGATTATTTAAAAAAAATTATTGGAACGGTAGATTGCCAGAGAATCACCAGAAATACAAACAGATTTAGAAGAGGTCGTGGCACTGGAGACATTATCATCAATGTCAGAGGGGTCTTTGGCAGAAAGCGAAGAGTACAAACGAATGTCTATCTGTGTTTCATTGGCTATGCAAAGTGCACATTTGACTATGTAAGTCACAACAAATTGTGGCTAACCTTGAGGAGATTGGGAATCCCAGAACACTTGATTGTGCTTATGTGAAACCTATAATTGGACCAGAAAACTGTCTTCAGAACAGAGCAGAGAAACACTTCGTAGTTCAAAATCAGGAAAGGAGTATGTCAGGGGTGCATCCTGTCTCCATACCTTTCCAATCTATATGCAGAACAGATCATCTGGGAAACAGGGCTTTATGAGGACAAATGTGGGATCATGATTGGAGGAAGACTCACCAATATCCTATGTTATGCAGATGACACAACCTTGCTTGCTGTAGAAAGTCAAGGACTACAGTCTTCAATATGGATTGAAGCTCAAAAAAAAAACCCAAAGATTCTTCAACTGGCAACATCATGATAGATAGAGAAGAGGCTGAGGTTGTTAACAATTACAGCTCGCTTGGCTTCATAATTAATTCTCTTGGAGCAGTTAGCAATTCAAAAGACAAACTGCACTGGGAAAATCTACTGTCAGGGACCTCTCCAGGGTATTGAGAAACAATGACGTCAGTCTAGAGACTAAGGTGCATTTGATCTAGGTCGCGCTCTTCACAATTATTTGTTATGCATCAGAGAGTTGCACAATAAATAAGGATTGACAGAAAACAAATTGATGCCTTTGAGTTGTGATGCTGGAGAAGAATCTTGTCTATATCATGGGCCTCCAAGAAAACAAATTGTCTGTCTTGGAAAAGGTGAAACTAAGTTTCTTCTTGGAGGCTAAGATTTTGAAGCATTGTCTCACATAGGGCACATGGCCAGGAGAGACTAGTTCTTGGAGGAGGAAGTTATGCTTGGAAGAGTGGAGGGACAGTGCAGGAAAGGAAGACCTCAGATGAGATGGATTGTGTGTCAGAGTCAGTGAGACTGGCTGAGGAAAGGGCAGGCTTCAGAGCTGTTGTAGATAGGGTCATTATGAGTCACAGGTGACTAGATGGCACATAGCAAAAACAAGAACAACATGGGACAACAAGTTGGGAAAAGTTGGGACAATTTTAGACATACCCCCCTCCTGCTTCACTTTTTTTTAAATTTAATTTTAGGTAGGTAAGTTTCACTTTTGCAATAATGTGCTATGTATTGGAGAGTTGAATAGTGACTATGAATGACGGAAAGAGAATTGATGCCGTTGAGCTGTGGTGCTGGAGAAGAGTGTTGAATATACCATGGACTGCTAGGAGAACAAACAGGTTTGTCCTGGAGAGGGTTAAGCCAGAAAGCTCCTTGGAGTCAAGGATTCTGAAGCTTCATCTGACATACTTTGGGCATGTTGCAAGGAGGGACTGGTCCTTGGAGAGGGACATCATGTTTGGGAGAGTGGAGGGATGGTGCAGGAGAGAAAGACCCTCAATGAGATGGATCGATTCTGTAAGTGGAGTGATGGGAATGAGTGTGAGACTGCGAGGTTGGCACAGGATAGAACGGCATTTAGGGCTCTTGTACATATAGGGTTGCTATGAGTCACAAACCACTCGTTGGCACACAACAACAACAACAAGAAGTTTCCCTTTAAGGATTCAGGTACTCCTATCACCACTCGTATGTCAATTTTGTTGTTTCTTGATGGGCTGTTAGTTGCTGTGGTACTGGAAGGTACATCACCAATATTTGAAATACCAGTAGTATCAGCAGGGTAGACAAGCTTCAGCAGAATTTCTAGACAGAGATAGATCTACTCTGAATCTACTGCCAAAAGCCAGGCATGTAACTATTCTCCGTGACAGTGAAGCATCACTCTTGTGTTTCGGACACATCATCGGGAAGGACTGAGGCTTGGAGAAGAACATCAGTTTAGTGACCAGATGACTGGCAAGGGCAAGGAAGAGCCTCGGCGAGATGGGCTGGCCCAACAGTTACAAAATCAAATCTGAATAGACAAGTGGATATGAGGGTGACACAGTGTTCTGTCCTGGTGGATATAAGGTCTTTCATGAGTTGGAAGCAACTCCCGTGATTGAGTAACTGACAACAGCAGCTCACCTACGCAAGTAGCTCCAGAGCCAGTAAAATGTCCTTTCCCGTTAGTGGACTCAAATCCATGTTTACAGACACAACGGTAGCTGCCCACAGTGTTGATGCACGTGGCCGTGGATGGACACAACATGGGATCCTGACACTCATTCTTATCTATGGCAGGGGAGAGAGGAATAATGCGTCAATGGACTGCATGCCCACCATCCTCGGTCACAGTCTTGAGTGCTGGGAACAGAGCAGTTTAGTGGCCACATCGTTCCAATCTTGAAACAGAAAAGTCCTGTATCCCGAGGACTCCCTCTGTCCCAGGAAAATAGAGACAACTGGTCACTCTTCAGAGTCTCCATTCTAATGGGGAGGCCGGCAACTGGAACATTAACAAGGAATTAATGTCCACATACAAATAGTCAACGTTGCTCAACGGCTGACAAAAAAATGTTATCAATTCAAACCCATCTAGAGGATCCATGGACGAAAGTCCTGATGGTCTCCTATCAAGTTTATAGCCCCGAAAACCCTGTATGATACAGCTCTACCACCCTGGTAGATGTGGGGTCACCATGAGTTATATTAAAATCAATGACAACTTGTTTGGTGATGGATCCATGCATATGTCTTTTGAAAAGCCAACATGGAAACGGGTAAGAATAAAAGTTAGCATGACCTTGGATTTTTTTAAAAAGTACTAGGAAATTAAGTTGAGGAACACACGACTTGGCTTTAAAGGAAAACTGTCTGAATAAAGAGATTTGTTAATAAACACACTTTGCTGCTGTCAAGTTAGCTTCCAATTCACATTTTGTAGAGCTGTTGTTGTTGTTACATGCCATCGAGTTGCTTCCGACTCATAGCGACCCTATGGACAACAGCCCTAAACCCTACTCTATCCTGTGCCAATTGCATTGTCTCTGACACACCCATCGCCACTACCCCAGTCACTGAATCAATTCACCTCATAGAGGGTCTTCCCCTCCTGCGCTTTCCCTCCACCCTCCCAAGCATGATGCCCCTCTCCAAGGACCTGTCTCTCCTAACAACATGTCCAAAGTATGTCAGACGAAGCCCCAGAATCCTTGCCTCCAAGGACTAGCCTGGTTTAACCCTCTCCAGGATGAATCTGTTTGTTTTCTTGGCAGTCCAGGGTACATTCAATACTCTTCTC
>NW_006399935.1:1623527-1628706 GCF_000299155.1 Elephantulus edwardii
TCAACTATGTCCAATAGTTTTCTTGCTGAGTCTTTAGGGTTTTCTAAGTATACGATCATATCATCTGCATAGAGAGATAATTTTACCTCCTCTTTGCCAGTTTGGATACATTTTATGTCCTTCTTCTGTCTTATTGCTATTTATTGCTTTATTATGGTGAAAATGTGGACAACAAAAAGCACATCATATCAACAATTTCTTTGTTTACAAAGCAATGACATCGATTACATATTTCAAGTTTTAACGACTTCTTTCTACTGTTTTCCAAATTTCCCACCACTTATCATTCATTAATTTGCTGTCCTCCAAGCTTCTCATATATCCTTCCTAGTTGCTGTTGCCTATTCAATCTGATATAGATAATTATTTTAAAAAACAAAATGCTCACAGCAGGCACAATTTATTATCTAAGCTTGATTTTGGATTGAACATTTAAATATTATTTCAGGCTTATAGTTTCAGAGTTCATTCAGCCTTGTTGGCTCCAGAAAATCTGGATTCCTGAAGAATTTAAAGTTTTATACCATACCTCCTCTTGTGATTAGGATTTTATATTTTCTATGAAAATTGAGGTTGACTCTCTGAATATATACAACCAAATTTGGCATAAAATAATTTTTTTTCTAGAAAGTTCTTACCTTAATAGCACTCACCTTTGCAAGTCACTGAAGAGTCAATGAACTGTGTTTCACCACTGCTTGATATATATCCATATTTACAGGTGCAAAAGTAGCCTCTGACCATATTGGTACAAAAAGATTTGGATGGGCACACCGTGGAGTCCTCACATTCATCCACATCTGTGAATTAGAATTAACAAGATGCCAATCTAGTAAATCACTAGGCCTCTTTGTCATATAGACATTCCTTCAATTAAAAAAAAATCCTGGAGGACTTCCTGCACATCAATATTTTTCTAATGTGATAAGACACATCAGAAAACAAGAACCTTTGTGTTTTTTGTCAAGGACACAATAAAAAAATGGCACTCAAATACTTGTAAAGAAAAACAGAGTGAGAAGTTAGAGAGTGACAAGGAGGAAGTAAGTAAGTTATAGATCATAGGATGGAAAAGGCAAATCTTGCTAGAAAGATGATTATGATAGATGAAGGAAAGATTGAAGTTGTCAATGATTTAATCTTACTTGGATCCATGGTCAACACCCTCGGTATCAGCAGTTAAGGAAGCAAAAGGTGAAGTACATTGGGAAAATTTGCTGCCAGGGACTGCTCTAAAGGACCCCAAAACAATGATGTCACTTTAAAGACTGAGGCACACCTGAGTCAAGCCTTGGTCTTCTCAATGATTTGCTATGCATCTGAAAGTTGCATGATGACGAAGGTTGATAAAAGAAGAGTTGATACCTTTCAGTTGTGGTGTTGGAGAAGATGATTAGTGAATATGGCATGAAAGGCCAAAAGAACAAGCAGAATTTTCCTGGAGAAAGTGAAAACAGGGTACACTTTGGAGGCAAGGATGATGACTGTCTTATGTACTTTGGACATGTTGCTAGGAGTGGCCAGTCCTTGGAACTTAGAATGCTTGGTACTTAGAAAGCTGAAGGATTCCAACTCTCACCTCCTTGTACCCCCAATATGTTTTTCCCAATAAAAATAAAAAAAGAAAGGTGAAGGATTAACATAAGAGAGAAAGACCCTGCACAAGATGGATTGAGATAGTAAATATAACAATGAGCCCATGTGTGCTGGAGATGGCGAGGACGACATAGGTTAGAGCAGTATTCACATCTGTTGTTCATAATGTTGTCACTATGCATTGTAGTCCGGTAGAAGGACCCACCAACATCAACATGGCAGTAGGTAGTAGGAGCCTCCATGGTGCTAACTACTTGAATGCTACCTGAAAGGCCGGTTGTTCAGATCCACCCAGGAGCTGTGCAGGACAAATAATTGTTGATTTGCTTTCATAAAGAATATGGGGGGTGGGAGTGGAAAGAAAAACCCAAAGATATAGGAAGTTCTGCTCTGTCAGATGGAGTCATTACAAGTTACAATCAACCTGATAGCACACTCTAACAGAAAACAATGATATTGAAAGAGTGACATTTATAGAACTGAGTCAGTTTTGACTTATAAGGACCATATAGGACAGAGTACAAACTTCATGATGTTTTCAAGGTTGTGATCTGTTTGGAAGCTTAGTGTCACATTTTTGTGCAAAGGAGTGGCTGCTGTGTTTAAACTCCTGACTTTTCAGTTAGCAGTCAAACACTAACCACTGTACCATCAGTGGCCCTTTTGACTCACTCAGGGGCAGTATAAACTTATTGTTGTAGTCCTGTACAACAAAATAAACACTGTCTGTTTCATAGTCTCCACTGTTCTTGATTCCATTATTGCAGCCACTACTGTCAAGAAAACAAACAGATTCATCCTAGAGAGGGTTAAACCAGTCTACTCCTTGGAGGCAAGAATTCTGGGACTTTGTCTGACATACTTTGGACATGTTGTAAGGAGAGAAAGGTCTTTGGAGAGGGACATCATGCTGGGTAGAGTAGAGGGACGGCGCAGGAAGGAAGACCCTCTATGAGGTGGATTGATTCAGTGACTGGGGTAATCGGGATGGGTGTGTCGGAGGCAGTGTGATTGGCACAAGATAGAGCAGGGTTTAGGGCTGTTGTACATAGGGTCGCTATGAGTCGCAAACGACTCGACGGCACATAACAACAACAATAACATGCCAATCTATCTCCTTAAGAGTCTTCCTCTTTTTCACTCACTCCCTACTTCACCAAACTTAAACTATTTTTTCAGAAATTGGCCCCTCTTTATAACATGCCCAGTATATGAAACGGAGCCTTCCATCCTCGCTTTGAAGGGCTGCTCTGAATGCTAAGAGATTGTTTCTTTCATGGTATATTGATTCTTCCACAATACCACAGTTCAAAGGCATCAATTCTTCTCCAGTCATCCTTACTTATTGTCTAAATGTCACATGTATATGAAGCAATTGAACGTACCATGTCTTAGGTCAGATGCATCTTGTTATAGTTATGTGTCATTGAGTCACCCGTGACTTATAGCGACCCTGTGTACAACAGCCCTGAACCCTGCTCTATTCCGTGCCAAGCTTGCTGTCCCTGACACACCTAACTCCATTAACCCAGTGACTGAATCAATCCATCTCCTCCAGGGTCTTTCTCTCTTGCATCATCCCCCCACCCTCCCAAGCATGATATCCTTCTCCAAGGACTGGTCTCTCCTTGCAATATGTCCAAAGTATGTCTGACGAAGTCTCAGAATCCTTGTCTCCAAGGAGCAGCCTGGTTTCGCCCTTTCTACAACAAACGTGTTTGTTCTTCTGGAAGTCCATGGTATAGTCAATACTCTTCTCCAGCACCACAGCTAGTCTTTAAAGAAAACGTCCTTGCTTTTTAGGTCCTTGGCAGCAGCTATGACCATTGTAAGATGCCATTTGACTCCTAGACTGCTACTTGCGTGGGTGTTGATTGTGGATCTAAATAAAATTAAATCCTTGACAATTCCAAGCTTTTCTCCATGTATCATAATGTTGTTTATTGGTGCAAAAGTGAAGATTTTTGCTATCACGATGTTGCGGTGTAAATCATATGAAAGCTATGGTCTTTAATCTTCATCAGTAAGTTCTTTAAGTTTTCTTCTTTTTCTATAAGCAAGGTTGTATCATCTGTAAGTCATAGGTTATACTGATGACACAGTCTTCTTCATATGGCCCAGTGTCCTGGATTCTTTGTTCAGTTTACAGATTGAACAGATATGGTAAAAGAATGCAACCTTGATGCACACCTTTTTCTGATTTAAACCATGCAATATCCTCTTGTTCTGCTCCAACTCCTGCACCTTGGTTGATTTAGATTCTGCATTAGCAAAATGAAGTATTCAATTCCCATTCTTCTCAATGGTATTCATCATTTGTTATGACCACAGAGTTGAATGTCTCTGTACAGTCAATAAAACACAAGTAAAATTTTTTAAAATAGTATTCATATTCAGCAAAGATCCATCTGACAACATCAATACTATTCTTGTTTCACAACTTCCTCTGAATACCACTTGAATTTCTGACAGTTCCCTGTATACTGTGCCAGCCATTTTTTAAAAAGAACCTCAAGCAAGATTTTACTTATGTATGATTTTAATATTACTGTTTGATGATTTCTGTGGTCTGTTGGATTACTTTTTTTTTTAATGTGCAAAATATGTATCTCTTCAAGTCAGTTGGCCAGGTAGACGTATTCCAAACTCCTTAGACTAGACAAATAAACACATCCAGGACTTATTTGCTTGTTGACCCACTTCAGTTGATATTCTTTCAGTTCCTGGGTCCTCAACTGAAATGGCATTATTGCAGCCTGGACCTCTTCCCTCAGTAGCACCCATTATTGATCATGTGCTACTTCATAGAATTGTCCACTGTCTACCAATTCTTTCTGGTATAGTAACCCTGTGTATTCCTTCTAGTATTGCAACTCAGGGTTTGATATTCCCATTCCCACTTCAGTTCTTTCAGCTTGAGGAATGTTAAGCAGGCTCTTTCTTCCCTTTACAAGTTTTAACTCCGTGTCTTTTCATACTTCATTATACATATTTTATTCGATCTTCAGGTCAGCGTTCTTATTTCATAATTTCTTTTACTTTAGATAGTAAATTTCAAAGCCTCTTCTGATATTCAATTTAGCCTTTTTTCCCGTCCTTGTGATTGACTTCTTGCTTTCTTCATGGTTGATATGCTTAATGTCATTCAACAAGACATCTGGTCTTTATTCATTAGCACTCAATGCATCAAATCTTAAAAAGGTTTTAAAATTCAAGTGAAATATACTCAAAGTCATATTTTAGTTATTGCAGATTTGTTTTAATTGTCTTCAGCTTCAGCCTAAACTTGCAAATGAGCAATTGGTGGTCTATTCCACATTGCTCCCTTACCTTGCTCTGACTGAAGACATTGACCTTCCATATTATCTCTTTTTTGACAGAAGGGAGAGATTTCATTCCTGTGTATTCCATGCAGCAAGGTTTATGGCTATAGCTACAGTTTCTGGAGCACAGTCCACATTCAAACTCATTCAAAGGTTGCACATCTTGGTGGTTTGAATCCAACAGAATCTCTCAGGAGAACGAAGAACAGTCTCTTCTTTTTGTGATGTAAAGCCTTAAAACAGATTTTCCATTTTTTTTT
>NW_006399935.1:1629926-1630742 GCF_000299155.1 Elephantulus edwardii
GGTGAAGTGCCTGTTCATATCCTGAGATTTTCCATTTTGAATAGTTAATTACTAAGATAGTACTGGTTAAGCTATTAATGATTGAAGTTAATAATGAATAACATTTTATACAGTTTCCATATAGTTTATTCACTAAGTAATCTTTTTACAGTTGCATCAGGCCTGAACCCATCCATTCAGAAAGCTTCAAATTATAGAAACAATACTGTTCTATATGAGTGACCGATTATGTTTGCTTTCTCTACATTGTTTATTCTGTGGTGAAGTTGAGGCTTATAAGTCAGAACAGAGGAATTAACTCTCCACCAGTTTATACAAATCTCACCATATCTATGACTTTTTTAAAACTAAGAACTGTTAAAAAGAAATGTTTCAGCAGATGACCGTGTATAATACCGTATGGTAAAAATGAATTCAGACTTATTAAATGAAAAACTTGTTAAATCTTCTCAGTGTCTGTTTATCAGCACAACACACACAAGAGAGCTGTTGATAGCATATTGAATCGATTTTCATTAATAAATTGTGCTGGAAACCTCCACCCCCCCAAAAACCACAAACCCATGGGAGGTAACCCCCCCCCCAAAAAAAAACCCACAAAGCCATGGGAGGTTGCTATGAGTTAAGACCAACTCTACTCAACAGCACACAACAACAACTATGGCAGTGAGTTTGAAATTTTACTCCCCCCTCCACTTTTATTCTAGTCATTGGGGTTTTTTTTCTAGGAGAAAAATTACTAAAAAGAATTTAAAACATGTTAATGCATGAGTTGTAATTTAAGATACAAATTTATTCATGTAATTTAAAAATTAA
>NW_006399935.1:1631722-1632415 GCF_000299155.1 Elephantulus edwardii
TCCTGATGCCGCAATTCTCCTCATAGAGCCCAGCCTCTCGAATAATCTGCTCTGCATACATGTTGAAAAGGTATGGAGACAGGATGCATCCCTGGTGTACACCTTAGTCTTCTTTTATCTTCCCTCACCCCTTTACCGTTGTCTTTTGATCAGTGATACATCTCTTGCTCCTAGTTTCTAAATTGCAATAGTTGTATTGTCCTTATGTCAGTTCTTCCCAAGTTGATCTTCTATTGTCCTGGTCCTTTATAATATTCGTCATATGTACATTGTATTTCTTCTCTCCTTATCCCCCCGCCCCATCTCAGTTACCAGTCTGTTTTCACAGTTGGGGCCTTTTGCGGTATTCATTTTTTTAAATGGCATTTTGTGTGAAAATTTACGAAGCATGTTATTTGGGTTTTTTTGCAGTCAATAATTCATGCATATATTGTTTTAGAATGTCAATGATGATCCATGCAATGTCCTATATAGTTCATTCATTCCACGTTGTCCTTTATTTCCCCAATCCAAGAAAGTGTTCATTATCTAGCCACTACTTTTCTATTTCTTTCATCCTCCCATCCCAGTAAACACACAAGACTGATTCTCTCCGTATACAAATTGTTCTCTAGCTTTTTTAACAGTGGACTTAGACAGCATCTGTCCTTTGTGATTGATTTATTTCACACATAATAATAATAATAAAATAAT
>NW_006399935.1:1633152-1635466 GCF_000299155.1 Elephantulus edwardii
TGTCAGGACCTGGCTAACCTGCAAAGCAGGATTAGGGATACATTGTAAAACCAGCAGGACCACCCATCTTGGCTTGACCATCTGCTTTACAGCAAACAACCCTAAGAAGCAGAATGCTAATGAATAGGGAGTGACCAAAGGTCTCAGAATTCAAGAATGTGATACCTTTTTGTTCTTCAAAACATATTGTAGGAAAAAAATAAAAAAAAAAAAAACAAAACCAAAAAACATATTGTAGGATATTCCGGAAGATATCCTTGTTTTGTGTTGAGGTCTGGGAATGTTTGATCTACCAGTCAACATCTGGGACAGATAAGAGATAATGCGATTGCCCCCGCAGGCATGTTTCTAAGACATATTAAAGTTCACTATTTGCTATCAGCGTAGCCTCTCTGCGTCTTCATTTCAACCTGGTCCCTCCTTTCGGCGGAATTGCTTCGATATATCGGGCTGGACCCCGATAAATAATAATAATATATCCTCTAGACTCATCGGTGTAGTTTAGTGTTTCAAGAGTTCTTCACTGATTTTTTTTTCAATGTTGCTTCCTATGGTACTGTGTGAGAGTACCGTAGAGTCTCTGTTCCTTTGCTGACGGAGGCTTGGCGTTATTTCCATCTCCGCTACTGTGAATAATGCTACAACACATATGGCCATGCATATATCTGTCTGTGTCATACCTCTTATTTCCTTAGGACATATCCCTCACTGTGGAGTAACTGGATCAAATGATACTTCAACTTTAAGGAAACATCAAACTGCCTTCCATGGTGGTTGCACTATTTTACACTCACACTAGCATTGTAGGGATTTGCAGTGAACAAATCTTCTATTAGACAAAATTCTGTTACGTGATCACTGCCTCATTTCTGTTACCAAGGCTTTACTATCAAACTACCAAATCTTTCCCCCCAAATTGTGCATTCCAGTCAGCTGTAATTATCAATGCATCTTGATTGTAAGTTTGATCAATATAAATATAAGGTGGTAGAAATCTTTAGCTTATTCACCATTAACTCTAATCTTTAGTGCATAAATTTGAATAGTGCTCCCTGGCAGTCAAAGGTCTCCCTTTATACGTTTGGATATTATACTACTACCAACAGCAGGTTACTTGTTGTTGTTGTTGTTATGTGCCTTCGAATCACTTGTGACTCATAGCAACCCTATGTACAGCAGCCCTAAACCCTGCTCTGTCCTGTGCCAATTGCACTGCCTCCAACACACCCATCCTGATGACCCCAGTCACTGAATCAATCCACCTCATAGAGGGCCTTCCCCTCCTGTGCTGTCCCTCCACCCTCCCAAGCATGATGTCCTCTCTAAGGAGTGGTCCCTCCTTACAACATGTCCAAAGTATGTTAGACAGAGCCTCAGAATCATTGCCTCCAAGGAGCAGACTGGTTTAACCCTTTCCAGGATGAATCTGCTTGTTTTCCTAGCAGTCCAAGCTACCTTCAATACTCTTATCCAGCACCACAGCTCAAGACTTCTAAGATACTATTAATGATGACATGGCTCGACATTTATAGGCAAGGAAAGACATGCCAGGGGGAAATAAAATCAGATTAAAAAACAGCTTATGATCTCACTTGGTCAGAATACACATGGATGGACATTAAATGAGGATATTTAAACACAGATAATAAAAAGAACAGTCAACTCTTCTTTCAATGTGCTTTTTATCTGAGTGTTATACACAAACTATAAGTTAAATAGTAAGAAAAAACTAATAAAGCTATTTTGTTGTCAGTATAATGTGGTGGCAGGGAGGCATTGATATCATTTGGACTAGAATCACACTATTCTATCTACGAATTTTGGAGGTAGTAAAATTGGTCCTGCCCACTTCCAAAATGTAGGACAAACTGGGAATAATGATATGAACTTTGTAAATAAATATCTAAATATGTAAATGAACATAAAAATCTAGAAATTCAAGTTACACTAACTATTCTATTCTTTTATTTACCTATCCACATACCTTGTGATGATGAATTGCAAATATTCGTGAAGAAAAATAAGCAGAAAACTCCTGAAAAAGAAAATGAGAAGAGATGTAATTTTTTAAAATACTGTAATATGTCCTGAGTCCATTGAGGCAGATTCACTCTTTCCTTCAAATAGCTTACAAAGGGATACTAACTTTCTATCAACACATTTTACAAATTCTTTCAAACAAATTGGATGTTGTTGTTGTTGTTATGTGCCGTCGAGTCGCTTGTGACTCATAGTGACCCTATGTACAACAGCCCTAAACTCCGCTCTGTCCTGTGCCAATTGCACTGTCTCCGACACTCCCATCCAGATTATA
>NW_006399935.1:1635963-1636446 GCF_000299155.1 Elephantulus edwardii
CTCTGATGCATAACAAGTGATTGCGAAGACCATGGCCTGTATCAGACGCACCTTAGTCTCCAGAGAGACACCATTGCTCTTCAGTACTTTGGAGTATTAAACATAAATTGGAACCTCTAAAGAGTTAAGGATTATATCCTCAGAAATATAATGGGGGTGGGGGGTGTCCCAGTGACCTGAATTAACTCAAAGGCAGTGGGTTAGTTAGTGCCTGTGAGAGAACTCTAGGTTGTTATTGTTGTTAAGTGCCATGGAGTCGTAGATGACTCATAGCAATGCTATGAACAAAAGACTTGGGCACTGTTCATAATGGAGTTTCCAGAGGCAAGCCATTTTGGAAGTGGATGCCACTCCTGCTTCCAAGCTTGTTTTAATCAGGGGGCTCCACCAAATACTGTCCACCATGGGTAACCATTATTGCATTTGGCACATCAGTGTCACAGTGTTAAGCATCACAGCAACCACGAGTTACCTCTGTACAGC
>NW_006399935.1:1636996-1638693 GCF_000299155.1 Elephantulus edwardii
TAGACCAAGCAACTCCTTGGAGGCTAGGATTCTGGGGCTTCATCTGGCATACTTTGGGCATGTTGCAAGGAGGGATAGGTCCTTGGAGAGGGACATCATGCTTGGGAGGGTGGAGGGACGGCACAAGAGGGGAAGACCCTCTATGAGGTGGATTGATTCAGTGACTGGGGTAATTGGGATGGGTGTCTCAGAGGCAGTGCGATTGGCACAGGATAGAGCAGGGTTTAGGGCTGTCGTACATAGGGTCGCTATGATGGCACATGACAACAATAACAACGGATGAAACACTGATGGACAGAAACTAGCAGCTGCTTTGTGGAACAAAGCTGGGGCATCCTGCTTCCATGAAAATTAGCAGCACGGGAAACACCACGGAGCAATTCTACTCTTTCCTGTTGTTGTTGTTGTTGTTATGTGACGTCGAGTCACTTGCAATTCATAGTGACCCTATGTACAGCAGCCCTAAACCCTGCTCTATCCTGTGCCAATCGCACCATCTCCGATACACCCATCCTGATTACACCAGTCATTGAATCGATCCACCTCATAGAGGGTCTTCCCCTCCTGCGCTGTCCCTCCACCCTCCCAAGCATGATGTCCGTCTCCAAGGACCGGTCCCTCCTTACAACATGTCCAACGTATGTCAGATGAAGCCTCAGTATCCTTGCCTCCAAGGAGCCTCCTGGTTTAACCGTCTCCAGGATGAACCTTTTTTATTTCTTAGCAGTCCATGGTATTTTCAATACTCTTCTCCAGCACCACAGCGCAAAGGCATCATTTCTCCTTCGATTCTCCCTAGTCTTTATCCAACTCTATGATACATAACAAGTGATTGCAAAGACCGTGGCCTGTATCAGATGCACCGTAGCCTCCAGAGAGACACCATTGCTCTTCAGTCCTTCTGAGAGGTCCTTAACAGCAGACTTTCCCATGGCGATGTCTTTTAATTTTCTGGCTGCTGTTGCCAAGAGTGTTGACTGTGGAGCCTTTCGTAGAAGTCAGAATTTACTTGATAACGAAGGAGACTTTTGAAAGGGACTTAGGAACCCCTGGCGGTATAGTGATTAAGCATTGGGATGCTTAGCAAAAGGTTGTTCAAACTCACCAAGTGGCTGTGGGGGAGAAAAGAAAGTGCTTCTGGAAAGAGGGGAGCCTAGGAAACCCTGTGGGTCAGCTCTAGTCTGCTGTATGAGGATGCAGTGGGCTGAAATCCACTGGGTTGCATGAAGCAACACAACAGGACTGTTCAGTAGTCCTCGAGTGACGCCTACAGTCACTGTGCTCGTCTGCTAACCAAAGTGTTAGTGGTTTGCACCCAGCAAAGAACATTTATACAAAAGGTCTGACAATCTACTTATGAAAAATTAGCCATTAAAGACCCTGTAGAGAGCAGCTCTACACTGACACACAGGAATGTCATGAGCTAGAATCAGCTCAATGGCAACTCCTGCCTCCTGTAAAGGCTAATAAAAGAGGTCTGGTGGCCTAGCGGTAAGAAGCTGTGTGCTGCTATCCTGAAGGCACACAGTTCGAGGCCACCAGCTGCTCTGCAGAAGAAGAATGGGCAATCTCCCTATTTGATTAACTGTCTTGGAAAAGCCACCGCAGGGTCAACTATGGGCCAGTTTTGACTCTGTAGTACATGGTAAACACTCTTGGCACCAGCAGTCAGGAAATAAAAAATCATATTACAATGG
>NW_006399935.1:1639253-1645631 GCF_000299155.1 Elephantulus edwardii
AACAACAACAACAACAGCAACAGTACACAAAACCAACAAAGGCTAATACTGTTCATAGGCAGCTCTGGTGGCCTAGTGGTAAGAAGTTGGGCTGTAATCTGAAAGAGACAGGCTTTGAAACCACCAGCTGCTGCATGGGAGAATGGGGGTAATCTCTTCCAAATGATGAGTAATCTCTTCCAATGCAATTTACTGCCTCTGAAAACCCTCTGAAGGATCAGCTTCCAACTTGATGGTTTATAACAACAGCAGCAACAATATATAATTTAGAGCTCAAAAAGCTATGACCAGGAGCTAGAATTTACAGATCTGTAAAAAAAAATATCAGACTGCCTGGGAAAAATATAGATACAATAGGAATGACTATAAAACAGAAACATTCTATTGAGTGAATGGTTAATGCTTGTGAAGAGTAGCAAGGTGCCCATGGAATTGTTACATTAAAACAGTCTATTATGTGAAACAAATATGATGGAGGTGAGATTTCTCTCTCTTGGCAAGCATTGTAGATAATGAATTCCCCTGCTACTGAGTCAGTCCTGACTCATGACCGCCCCATTTGTTCACAGAGCACAGCTGTGCTCTCAAGGGTTTTCTTCGCTGGGACCTTCGTAGAAGCAGCTCACCAGCATTTTCTTCCTTGACATGCTACTTGGATGGGTTTGAACCGCCCAACTTTTAGGTTAGAAGTTGAGTATGAACAATTTGCAACACTTTGTAAATGAAAATGAGTTAATCATCACCAGTAAAAAGTAAAATTATAAAAGCTCTCTTGATAGTTACAGTAAAAACAAATTTGCATGACGTAGGAGAATTTGTATGCTTTCTTTTAGGTTCGGGAAAGGCTTCAGAAATTAAGAGCAGAGAGATTGCCTGCAGCTAACCTGGAATGGCCTGACCATCTCTACACTTTTTCAGATCTAACGATGGCATGCTCAGATCACAAAGAAAGAACTCTTCAACGGGGTCCCTTAAAATGCACTGCTGTTATTAGCTGCAGTGGAATCAGCCCCATAGCAGCTCACCAAGACCAGACTAGTGTGATCTAATGAGTTTTCACTGGCTGGTTTTCAGAGGTAGGTTGCCAGACTTTTCTTCCTAGTGTCTCTTAGTCTGAAATCTCCACTGATGCCTGTTACACAACCTAGTGACACAGAGTCTTTCACTGACAGACAGGTGGTGGCCTTTTCTGAAGGGCAGTGGCAGGGCATTGGATTAGATTTTCCCACTTGGCAAGAATTCCATCAATTCTCACCCCCCTTTTACCACTGCCCCTCTAAGTAACTAACTAACTAACTAACTGCTAACTAGAGTCTCTTGAGTCAGTTTTGGCCCAAGGAGACCTCATGTGCGTGCCAGAGTGGACCCGTGCTCCATAGGGGTTTCAATAGCTGATATTTTAAAAGTACATCACCAGGACATTCCTCTGCAGTGCCTTGGGTGGACTCAAACCCCCAACCTTTTAACTACCAGTGTAGTAACGATCTGCACCATCCAGGGACTCCATATAGCAACACAGTTCAAGTAATCCCACTGGAGGCATAGCTCTGAGCTTCACTTTGACTAACAGAGTAACAGGTGACCCCACAGCTCAGGAGATAGAATGAAAATCAGTATTAAAAACCAGAGGCCCTTGCTATTTCTAATAAAAGAGAAAAAAATATTTCAAAGACTTACCACACAATGACAAAAACCAGCTTCTCGCCATAGTGACCATCTGAGGGTAGAAACAGGAACTTGCAGCTGCTTTTATCTATCTCTGGGGTTTTGTAAGGAGAAGTAGCATTTTGTAACAACTACAGGGGCTCCTTCGAATAATACAATGGGTAATTGAAGAAGGAAATAAAAATTTCTTCTAAAATGTAAGCTCAGCACTGCTGCTAACATTCTCTAGGAAATCAAATCGTGCTTTTCACATTATTTTGTAGCTTTAAAAAAATTATGATGATAACTTGACTTCTCCATTGAAGCATGTACACATATATTGTTTTATGACATTGATTCCAATTCTCCTGCTCTCTTTCTGCTTTCTCTCCGTGTCTCTTGTTTCCGTGCATCCTTCCAGTCTCTCGGCCTCTGAGCACTTTCTTTGGACAAATGATGCCCTTGCGTTCCTGTGTGGTTGAACGTTTTGAGTCCTGAGTGTCTCCCAGGTGCCATTGTTCACCTTCCAAATCGATGTGGCTGAGAGTTGTAACTTAATTTGTTAATTTAACATTAAATGTGAACTTGTTTATCTCGGCCCATTGACATTGGGACTGGAATGGTTTTTGTTTGGAGTTAGGGTGGTCCTATGCACTGTAGATTGTCAAGTAGCATCTCTGGTCTCCACCCATGAGATGGTTGATACAATCTCCCCCAGCTGTGACAGCCAAAACCATCTCCAGGCATTCCCAAGTGATTGCCTGGTCTCTTAGTTCAGAACTTCTGTTGTAGATTATGGGGAGGCCTGGTGGTAGAATCTGCAGGAAATTTCTCTTATAACCTAAAGATGATACCTCTCTGGGGGTTCCAATCCACCAGCAGTTCCATGTGGGAGAGATGCCCAGTCTCCTTTGCTGCAATTTACAGCTTCTGAAAATCCGCTGGAGGGTAAACTAGGAGTTAATTCTTACTCGACAGGAATGAGTTTGAGATTTGTTTCTTCTTTTCTTTTGGTTGTGAACATCTTTTCACATGAAAACGTGTGTGCACTGGAAGAAAGTGGTAACAGCTTAATTTAAGAAACAGAACATGATTTACGAAAGTAGTGAGGGGTGTCTCATGCAAGTGTTGAATGTCTCGTTTCCATTTTCTTCACCCCCTCACCCACCAAATTGTCCAACCCTCTGATTAACATCCCCCCATCCTCACCCCTCTGCTTCCACCCTTACCCCACTTGGATCCTCATACTCATTCTACAATGACAGGTTTATATAGTATTTGTCCTTGTGGGACTGAGTTAGTTCACTCAGCATAATGCTCTCCAGCCCCTCCCAAGTTAGGAAGCTGTTGCTGTTATTTACCATCAACTCGCCTGTGACTCACAGTGACACCAGCCCTAAAACCCACTCTAACCCTTGCCAATCTTTTTTTTTTTAATTAATTTTGGCGACAGTTTACAGAGACTTAGGGTTTCCAGTTATTCATTGTTGCACTTTTCTCCCTGCCCCCCAACCCCCAAATCACTCTTCTTGAAACGAAAAAGAAAAACTCTTTCATTGATATGCAATCCCTCCCCCCAAGTCCACTCTACTATGCAGCCTTCACTCTGAAATTCTTATATCCCTTTTAACCAGTTCTCTCCCTCATCTGTTTCAATGCAAGAAACATCATTCCTCCCTTTCTTTTCTGTCTTCCCTCAACCATGATGTCACTCCCATTTTACAACAATGGCCCTATGCAATATTTGTCCTTTTGTGACTGAGATATGTCACTCAGCATAATGTCCTTCAGGGTCATCCATTTTGCATAATATTTCACGAGTTCCTTGTTTTTCAATGCTGCATGGTGTGAATATATCAGAGCTTCTCTATCCATTCATATGTTGATGGGCACTTGGGTTGTTTACAGCTCTTTGCTATTGTGAACATAGCCACAATAAACATGGGTGTGCATATATCTGCCTGGGGGAGCAGTTATGGTTTCTTTAGGGTAAATTTCCAGTAGTGGAATTGCTGGGGCAAATGGTATTTATATTTCCAACTTTTTGAGAAAGCACCATACAGCCTTGCATAGTAGCTGCACCATTTTACACTTCCACCAACAGTGAATAAAAGTTCCAGTTCCTTCTCAACCTCACCAGCATTTGTTGCTTGCTGTTCTGTTAAATTTTGCTATTCTGACTGGGGTGAGATGATAATCTCATAGTTGTTTTGAGTTGCATCTGTCTTAGAGCTAGGTATTTTGAACATTTCTTCATGTGCTTGTTGGCCATCTGAATGTCTTCTTTGGTGAAGTGTCTGTTCATATCCTGTGCCCATTTTTTGATTGGATTATTTACCTTTATCTTGATGTGGTGCTCAAGTATTTTATAAATCCTAGATATAAGTCCCTTATTTGACATGTCATTACCAAATAAATACTTTTTCCCAGTCTGCGGCTTCCCTTTTTACCCTGTTGGAGAAGCTTTTTGGATGTGCATAAGGATTTAATTCTTAGAAGGTCTTATTCATCTATTTTGGTTGTAGATTTTTCAGGATACTTGGAAGACTGTTTATTTGTGGATTAGGACTACTAGAGTTATTCCACGCTTTTCTTAAACAAAATTTATAGTCCTTGGTTTTAGTCCTAGGTCCATGATCCACCTTGAGTTGGTTTTTGTATATGGAGTGAGGTGTGGATCTTGCTTGAGTCTTGTGCAGATAGTTTTCCAAGTTTGCTAACACCATTTGTTAAAAAGGTTATCATTTCCCCACTTAACTGATTTAATCTTCTAGTAAAAAATCAGTTGATCATAGGTAAATGGGCTGATTTCCGGGTTCTCAAATTATTCCATTGATCTATGTGTCTGTCATTGTACCAGTACCATGCTGTCTTAACCACCAGGGCAGTGTAGTAGGATTTAAAACCAGGCAGTGAGATGCCTCCTACCTTGTTTCTCTTTTTAAGGAGTGCTTTACTTATTTGGGACTTCTTTCCATTCCAAATGAAAGTGGAGATTACCTTTTCCATCTCATTGAAGAATGGGATTGATATTTGTATTGGGATTGTGTTGAAAGTGTATATTTCCTTTGGTAGTATTGCCATTTTCACAATATTGAGTCTTCCTATCCATGAGCAAGGGATATTCTTCCACTTCTCCAGGTCACTTTTTGTTTCTTATAGAAATGTTTTTAAAAAAATGAATGGATAAAGAAGCTGTGGTATATTCACACAATGGAAGACTACACCGCATTGAAAAACAAGGAACTCATGCAATATTATTCAAAATGGGTGACCCTGGAGAACATTATGCTGAGTGAAACATCTCAGTCACAAAACGACAAATACTGCATAGAGCAACTGTTGTAGAATGGGACTGACATCAGAGTTGGGGTAAGACTGAGAAAAACTGGATTAATTATGTATACTGCATTGAAACAGATGAGAGAGAGAGAGAATAGTTTAAAAGTGATATATGATTGGGTATTATGGTTATAACAAAAGTCCAGAATGAAGGTTGCATAGTGGAGTGTACTCAGGGTGGGGGTTGGGGGTGGGGATTATATACCAATGACGGAATTTTTCTTTAACTTTTCAAAGAGAAGTGCAAACTGGGAGGGGGGAGGGGGTGGACAGAGAAAAACCACAACAATGAATGAATGGAAATCCAAAATCTCTGTAAATGTTCACTAAAATTAATAAAATAAAAAATAAGACAAAAAAGAAGACAAAGCAAAGTATTATAATAGAATGTGCTCAAAAGGAAGAGCTCACTCAGTATTTTTTAAAATTAAAATAATTGAAAACCCAAATCGATCCTTGCGTTGCAATGCTGACAGACGCTATGGACAAAATCCTGGATGATCTAGAAAACTTCCAAAGAAGATGGAGGGAATATACAGAATCATTGTGTCAGAAAGATTCATCAACATGGAAATATTTCAGGAAGCAACATATGATCAATAGACTATGGTTGAGAAAGAAGTCCAAGCTACACTGAATACATTGGCAACAAAATAAAAAAAAAAATTTAAAAGGCCCCAGCAATCTATGAGCTACCAGTTAACATGTTTCAAATGAAAGATTCATGTCTGGACATGGTCACAGTGTATGTCAGCAGATTTGGAGGACAGCAGTTCAGCCAGCTCACTGGAAGAGATCCATATTTGCTTCCATTTCCAAGAAAAATGTGAAAATTTTAGCAATATCATTAATATCACATGCAAACAAAATACAGCTGAACATCATTTAAGAGCAACTAGAACAGTATGTAAATAGACAACTGACAGAAGTTCAAGTTGGATGGAGCTAGGGATATCATTACTGACGTCAGATGGGTCATGGCTAAAAGCAAAGAATACCAGGAGAATGTCTGTTTGTGCTTTACTGATGATGCAAAAGCATTTGACTGTGTAAATAATAAATTATGGCTAACATTGAGGAGCATATGAGACCCAGAACACTTAATTGTGCACGTGTGAAACATATACCTAGATGAAGGGACTGTTGTGCAGAGTAAGAGAACACTGGAGGGTTTAAAATTAGTAAAGGTGTGCATTAGTGCATTAAAAATGGTGCCACTGTTGTAGAATGGGTCTGACATCAGGGTGGGGATATGACAGAAAAAAACTGGATAAATTATGTATATTGTATTGAAACAGATGAGTGAAAGAACAGATTATAAGTGATATATGATTGAGTATTATGGTTAGCACAGGAATCCAGAATTAAGGTTGCATAGAGAAGTGTACTCGG
>NW_006399935.1:1645886-1646787 GCF_000299155.1 Elephantulus edwardii
CAATGAATGAATGGAAATCCAAAACCTCTGTAAAAGTAAAAACCAAAAAGTTATATATAAAAAAAAGGTGTGCATCAGGATTGTACCCTTTCCCCATATCAATTCAATTTATACTCTGGGCAAATTATTTGAGAAGAAAGAAGTGACATCAAGATTGGAGAAAGAATCATCAATAAACTTTGTTGTGCAGATGATACAATTTATTTGCTGAAAAGGAGGAGAAATGGAAGCACTTGATGCAGAGAATCAAAGGATACAGCCTTCAATATGGATTGTGTCTGAATGTGAAGAAAACAAAACTTCTCACCACTGGACCTACATACAGTCAACATCGTGAAAAAGAAATTGTCAATAATTTTATTTGAATCCACAATCAATACACTTAATACCAGCAGTAAGGCAATCAGGAGACTTATTGCATTGGCCACATCTTCAGTCAGGGACCTCTCCAAATTATAGAGGGACAATAATTTTTGTTTGAGGACTAAGTAAGGTACACCTTATTCAGACCATGATCTTTTCAGTAATTGGCTGTGCTGCTGAGAACTGGGCAATGAATAAGGATGACAAAAGATTTCTACCAACTTTTTTTTTTTCTTTAGCAGTCTTTATTGTCTTCTACTTTGCGTGACCCAGGGTTCGGCATGAAAGAACAGAGAGGGGGAGCCAGGTAGGGCACAGACCCCTTGAACTGACACACAGAGGAGGAGGGGGCGGGTTGGGTCTGACCAGGCCCCAGCCTCCTTGGGAACCCTGAAAGGACAGGTGTACCCCTGTCTGTCCGCAGGACGGAGGCTGACGGGAAGTCCTACGTCAAGTACCAGGTAATTGGCAAGAACCACGTGGCAGTGCCCACACACTTCTTCAAGGTGCTCATCTTGGAGGCAGCAGGTGGACAAAT
>NW_006399935.1:1648252-1650120 GCF_000299155.1 Elephantulus edwardii
CAGGGCTATACGACCTAGAGGAATGTCTGAACAAAAACAATGGAAGACAGGCCCGAGGGCCGCGGATTAAAAGTCACCCACCTTTGGCTTGGTAGCATCGCTTTCTGTCCACTGGGCCAGCTGATCTCTCTCTCTCTCTTCAGGTACTATAGAGTCATTAATATTGTTAGATGCTATCAAAGTGATTATAATGCATAGTGACACTATGAACAATGGACTTGAACTTGGCCCTATCTTGTGCCATCCTCACCATCTCTGATAAACTTTACTGCGTTGTTCTATTTACTGTGTCAATCATCTTGTTCAAAGTGTTCCTTTCTTTCTCTGGCCTTCCACTTTTCCAAGCATGATGCTTTTTTCCAAGGACTGGTCTTTCTTAACAACATGCCCAAAGTATACGAGATGAAATTTTGCCATCTTTGCTGCTAAGGATTGGTTAGCACTTTGTCCAAGACAAATTTAAATTTTCTTTTGCCAGTTCATTCAGGACAAGACATCCGGGACTCTTATCCAACACCACAATTCAAAAGCATCAATTCTTGCCATCCTTATTTATTGTTCAACTTTCATGTATACAAAAATTAATTGAAAAGACTATGGCTTGGATAGGGCACACCTTAATCTTTAAACTGACATCGTTGCTCTTTGGAGAGGTCCTTGACAGCAGATTTCCCCAGTGTAACGTATCTTTTTATTTCTTCACTGCTGCTACTGTAGGTGCTGATTTTGAGTCCCAGTAAGATTACATTGTTGACAACTTCAATATATTCTCCATCCACTGAGCACTTGTGGCCTACTGGTAAAGAGATGCACCTCCAACCCAAAGACACATCATTTGGATTCACTAGTTTTTCTTCAAGAGAAAGATGGGAAATATCTTCCTGTGTGACTTACTGCCTCTGAAAACCAACTGAAGGGTCAGCTACTGGTCAGTTCAGACTCACTGGTACATGTTGTTTTTAGATGATGTCAAGTTGAGTATGTCTCATAGTGACCTTATGAACAACACACATCTGAACCCTGTCCTTTCCTGCACCATCCTCACACTTCCCGACACATGAGAGCTCATTGCTGCAGTCACTGTGTCAATCCACCTGGTCGAGGGTCTTCCTCTCCTTTGTCAATCCTCCACATTTCTGAGCATCACATCCTTTTCCAAGTAATAGCCTCTCCTAGCAACATGCCCAAAGCATGTGAGGTGAAGCCTCATCATCATTGCCTCCAAAGAGCACTCTGGCTGTACCCGCCCTAAGACAAATTTGTGCTTTTGGCAGTGCATGGAATGTTCAGTGCTCTTCTCCAACACCACATCTCAAAGGCATTAATTCTTCTTCTGTCAAACTTATTCATTGTCCAGTTCTCAGATACATAGCAAGTGATTGGAAAGACCATGGCTTGAATCAGAGGCACCTTAGTCCTTAAACTGACATCATTACTCAATAATTTGGAGAGGTCCCTAGCTACAGATTTTCCCAGTGCAATATGTCTTCAGATTTCCTCACTGCTGGTATCAAGGTTACATAACAACACCAAATTGTGATGTTGCCTATTGATCCAGTGTTGAGGATTTTTGTTATTTTGATGTTGTACTGTTATTGTTGTTACATGCCCTTGAATTGACCACAACTCATAATGACCCTATGAACAGTGGTTCTGAACCTTGCCCTATCTTGACCCAACCTCACCATCTCTGATACATCTGACCCTGTTGCCACAGTCACTGGGCCAATCCATCTCATCCAAAGTTGTCCTCTTCTCTGCTGACCTTCCACTCTTCCAAGCATGATGTCCTTCTCCAAGCAGTGGTCCTTCTTGGCAACATGTCCAAAGTACGTGGGGTGAAGGTTAAAAACCATTGCCTTCAAGGA